>NC_138778.1:4010644-4438144 GCF_965119305.1 Pelophylax lessonae
GGAAGATAACATTGTTCGTCATCTCAGGGTTCGGGAAGATAACATTGTTCGTCATCTCAGGGTTCGGGAAGATAACATTGTTCGTCATCTCAGGGTTCGGGAAGATAACATTGCTCGTCATCTCAGGGTTCGGGAAGATAACATTGTTCGTCATCTCAGGGTTCGGGAAGATAACATTGTTCGTCATCTCAGGGTTCGGAAAGATAACATTGTTCGTCATCTCGGGGTTCGGGAAGATAACATTGTTCGTCATCTCGGGGTTCGGGAAGATAACATTGTTCGTCATCTCAGGGTTCGGGAAGATAACATTGCTCGTCATCTCAGGGTTCGGGAAGATAACATTGTTCGTCATCTCAGGGTTCGGGAAGATAACATTGCTCGTCATCTCAGGGTTCGGGAAGATAACATTGTTCGTCATCTCAGGGTTCGGAAAGATAACATTGTTCGTCATCTCGGGGTTCGGGAAGATAACATTGTTCGTCATCTCAGGGTTCGGGAAGATAACATTGTTCGTCATCTCAGGGTTCGGGAAGATAACATTGCTCGTCATCTCAGGGTTCGGGAAGATAACATTGTTCGTCATCTCAGGGTTCGGGAAGATAACATTGTTCGTCATCTCAGGGTTCGGGAAGATAACATTGCTCGTCATCTCAGGGTTCGGGAAGATAACATTGTTCGTCATCTCAGGGTTCGGGAAGATAACATTGCTCGTCATCTCAGGGTTCGGGAAGATAACATTGTTCGTCATCTCAGGGTTCGGGAAGATAACATTGCTCGTCATCTCAGGGTTCGGGAAGATAACATTGTTCGTCATCTCAGGGTTCGGGAAGATAACATTGCTCGTCATCTCAGGGTTCGGGAAGATAACATTGCTCGTCATCTCAGGGTTCGGGAAGATAACATTGCTCGTCATCTCAGGGTTCGGGAAGATAACATTGCTCGTCATCTCAGGGTTCGGGAAGATAACATTGTTCGTCATCTCAGGGTTCGGGAAGATAACATTGCTCGTCATGTCAGGGTTCGGGAAGATAACATTGCTCGTCATCTCAGGGTTCGGGAAGATAACATTGTTCGTCATCTCAGGGTTCGGGAAGATAACATTGCTCGTCATCTCAGGGTTCGGGAAGATAACATTGTTCGTCATCTCAGGGTTCGGGAAGATAACATTGCTCGTCATCTCAGGGTTCGGGAAGATAACATTGCTCGTCATCTCAGGGTTCGGGAAGATAACATTGTTCGTCATCTCAGGGTTCGGGAAGATAACATTGTTCGTCATCTCAGGGTTCGGGAAGATAACATTGTTCGTCATCTCAGGGTTCGGGAAGATAACATTGTTCGTCATCTCAGGGTTCGGGAAGATAACATTGTTCGTCATCTCGGGGTTCGGCTCACAGGAAGTGACGAGGATCCTGAAATTCTGCTATTCTCTGTAGCAGCCGGACACTTCCTGTGCTAGGGTGACACGCACACAATGTATTGTATCTATGAAGGAGCAGCGTTGTCACCCTAGTACAGGTCTGCAGAACACCTCCCCCTCTCCTCACCTTCATAAAATAGGAGGAAGGGGTTCTGTAGTTCAGAGGAGAACAGGACAGGATTGAGGTTTCAGTGCAGAACAGGAAGGTATCAGAACACTGGAACCAACGTTTATTTTTGGGAGAGATGTAACAAACCGGAGAAAATGAGAGACATTCATTGTTAGGATTTAAATACATTTTATTATACAGAATGGCTGGAAGCGGAATTAAACCCAAAAGCAAACCTTCATTATAATGCAGCTCAATAATACTTCGATGTGACGGCTGCATTCGTTTTCTCTTTTTATTATTTTTTTCCTTCTATTTTCATCTGGTGATCCATCCAGTAAGTCTGTTTTTCAAAAGAACGCGCTGTCCTGCAGAACGTATCTGATGGAGGGATGAGACAAACCATTTACCACTGGCAGGGGTGCTTCAATGATCAGCTTTTATTTATTGATTTAAAACCTTTATCCCAAAAACAACAAAACTCTTCCTGTAACTGATTATAAAGTGTGAGCCGGAGTTCAGCTTCAGTTTGTTAGTGTTTAACCACTTGCCTACCAGGCACTCCCCCCCCCCCCCTTTCCTGCTCAGGACAGTTTTCAGCTTTCAGCGCTGTCACACTTTGAATGACAATTACACGGTCATGCAACACTGTACCCAAATTACATTTATATCATTTTTTTTTTTTTTACACAAATAGAACTTTCTTTTGGTGGTATTTTATCAACGCTGGGTTTTTATTTTTTACAAAAAAGAAAAAAAGACAGAAAATTTAGAAAAAAAATAAATATAGTTTTACTTAATTTCTGTCAGTACATTTTGTAAATACGTAATTTTTCTCCTTCACTGATGTGCGCTGGTGAGGAAGCACTGATGGCCACTGATAGGTGGCACTGATAGGTGGCACTGATAGGTGGCACTGATAGGTGGTGGCACTGATGGCCACTGATAGGCGGCACTGATGGGCCCCGATGAGGCTGCACTAATGGGCACCAATGAGGCTGCACTGATGGGAACCAATGAGGCTGCACTAATGGGCACCAATGAGGCTGCACTAATGGGCACCAATGAGGCTGCACTAATGGGAACCAATGAGGCTGCACTAATGGGCACCAATGAGGCTGCACTAATGGGCACCAATGAGGCTGCACTAATGGGCCCCGATGAGGCTGCACTAATGGGCACTGATGAGGCTGCACTAATAGGTGGCACTGATGGGCACTGATAGGCAGCACTGATGATCACTGATAGGCAGCACTGATGAGCACTAATAGACAGCACTGATAGGCAGCACTGATGAGCACTAATAGACGGCACTGATAGGTGGCCCTTGTAAGCACTGATTAGCGGGCACTATCATGGAAGGACGTCATATGACACCCTCCCAGAACTGTCTGGCTGTGCTGTAGCCGTCATTCGGCTATAGCGCGGTTGGCAAGTGGTTAAACCTGCAAGTCTAACACACCCCCTTCCCCTAGACTGACAATGCTGCTGTCTTCTGTGCTGCCTGTGCTCCTTCATCCAGAGTGGGGCGCTCTAATAGAAGAAGTGTGCCAGATCCCCAGTTAAAAAGAGCCTGAAAAAAGAAAACTAATGATTGGTAAAATGAAATAGATGACGTTTTTTGGTTTGGGGTTTGGAGTTCAGGAATCCACCACAGCAAAGCAACACCTCTGACCACTTGGTTTCTTCCATGTCTGTTTCTATAAGGTTTTTACATTGCCAATGCTGACACCTGCTGGAAGTATTTATGTATAGCATGTAGGGCTATTTAAAGTGGACTTATCTTTAACAAAGGATTTATGTCAGAGTGAAAATAAACTCTGGTTAAAAAAAAGGAAAGAAAATTATATTCAATACATAGTCCTAACTCCAAATTCCTTTTTATTATTTTTATTTATTTTTTTACTGCTGTGATCTGACTTCGGGGATGGACACGTTCCTTCTCCATGGTCCCACTGTATGTTGGAATGTAGCCCCCCCTCTCATGCCCCCCCCCCCCCTTAGATGGACTATTGGATATGTAATGTACACAGCGCACAACCAACATGCACTGCCTATTCTATAAATGGAAGTGAGGAAGGAAAAGGAGAGGTTTGGGAGCTCACCAAGGTAATTACAAGGAGTAAGAAAAAGTACGTAGTGTCACTTTAACAATCGGATGTCTGGGACAGTTTTCTTAAAAAAAATTTACACGTTAAAAATCTGCATTTTTTTTTTTTTGCTAGAAAATTACTTTAGATCCCCCAAACATTATATAATTTCTGAAAGCAGAGGCCCTGGAAAATAAAATGGTGGGCACAGTAATTTTTTATGTTGCATGGCACACTAGGTTCACATTTATGCGATTTGTAGCACGTTTTGTAGTTTGCAGAAACGCACTAGAGTCCATTTAACCACTTTAATACCGGGCACTTCCCTCCCTTCCCGCCCAGGCCAATTTTCCCCTTTTAGCGCTGTTGCATTTTGAATGACAATTGCGCGGTCATGCAACACTGTACCTACACCAAATTTATGTCATTTTCCCCCCACAAATAGAGCTTTCTTTCGGTGGTATTTGATCACCTGTGCGATTTTTACTTTTTGCTAAACAAATAAAAAAAGACCGAAAAGTTTAAAAAAAAAAAAAAAAATTTTGTTTATGTTATACCATTTTGTAAATAAATAATTTTTTTCCTGCACTGATGAGCACTGATGAGACTGCACTGACAGGCACTGATGAGGAGGCACTGATGGGGTGGCACTGATGGGGTGGCACTGATAGGCGGCACTGATAGGCGGCACTGATATGCGGCACTGATATGCGGCACTGATATGTGGCACTGATAGGTAGCACTGATATGCAGCATTGGTGGGCACTGATAGGCGGCACTGCTGGGCACTGATAGGCGGCATTGATGGGCACTGATAGGTGGCACTGACGGGCACTGATAGGTGGCACTGATGGGCACTAATGGGCACTGATAGGTGGCACTGGTGGGCACTGATGGGCACTGATGGGCGGCACTGATCGGCACTGACGGGCGGCACTGATGGGAGGGCACTGGTGGGCAATAATGGGCACTGGTGGGCGACACTTAAGGATGGCAATGATGGGCACTTGTGGGCAGCACTGATAGGGAGGGCACTGGTGGGCAGCACTGATGGGGTGGGCAATGGGGGGCTCCCTGAGCCCTGATTGCCATCCCTGGTGGCCATCCCTGGGGTCATAGTGGGCATCCCTGGTGGATCTAGTGGCATCCCCCCCCCGAGGGTCTGCACTGGTAATCAATGATCTGATTACCAGTGCCGACCCCCCCCCTGTCAGGGGAGCCGCCGATCGGCGCTCCTTTACTCGTGCCTGTCAGGCACGAACTAAGGAAAGCCGATCAATGGCTGTTCCTATTTACTATGTGACCAGCCGTGATTGGACACGGCTGATCACATGGTAAAGAGCCTCCGTCAGAGGCTCTTTACCGAGATCGGAGATGCAGGGTGTCAGACTGACACCTCGCATCACCGATCGCCGCTCTGCGCGCCCCCGGGGGGCGCCCAGAGCTGTGTTATCCTGCCGCCGTCATATGACGTCCGGTCAGGATAACTCAACCACATTCCCGCCGTCATATGCCTATAGGGCGGGCGGGAAGTGGTTAACATGGTTTCCTATGGGACACGTTCACATCTGTGCATTTTGCAGCAGCTGCATTTTTTGGGAAGGGGGAAGGGGAAGGGTCAGGGTCCCCCTCTCCCAACCCAAAATCCAGAAATCATTGCAAATCGCGGGACGCCTGTGCGATGCCCATGATTTGTAATGGCACCCCAAACGCTGTGCGATGTTGCCGCGATTTCCGCCTGCCGAATCGCGGTAACATCGCGCAAACAAAATCGCGGGACGCATAACGCCCCAAAGAAGCTCTTGTACCTTTTTTTGGGCGTTATGCGTCCCGCGTCCACAGAGGTTGGGGTGCCATTACAAATCATGGGCAACGCACAGGCGTCCCGCGATTTGATTTAATGTTTTGATTGAACATTTAATTTAATGTTGATTTAACATTTAATTATTTTTATTTATTTATTTTTTATATTGCATTTATTTTTATTCTTTTTGTTTTATTATTACCTTTCTTTTTTTTTTTTTTTTTATTACCTTTCCTTTTTTTTTTTCTTCTTTTTTTGATTTACTGATTTATGTAAATCAGGAGTTTCAAACGGGCCGCCCTCCTCCAGCTGTAGCAGAACTGCAAGTCCCAAAAGTAGGAACAAACCTACCACAATGGAGGCTTTTAAGGTCTGATTTTCCTCTGTGTGCTTCTTTCAGGCCCAATTCACACCTAGCGATTTGGAATCGGGGGCAGAATCAGCGCAGTTTTGCCCGTGATTTTAAAATTGTGCTAAAATCTGGGCAAAATGTGCGACACGCAGTTGGGTGCCAGTCATTTTTTAATGGCACCCCAAACACGCCGCAATTTTTCCGTGATTGTTGCACAACAAAAAAAAGGCATGAAAATTGCAGAAAAATTAGCGAAAAAAAAATTGCATGAAGCTCGTTGCCCAAATAAGGCGCGGGGGCTTCTTTTTCACAACTAATGTGCATAGGGCAGTCCATTGAGGTGAAGGCCCCTTTCACACTTAGTGGTTTGGAATCGCGACTTGGGACATCCGAGTCACGTGACAAGTCGTACCTCATGTTTTCCAATGATAACCATTTATTTATGTGCAACTTAAAGTCGCAGAGACTTTAAATTGGTTCATGCACTACTTTGGTCCGACTTTCATGCAACTTGTGGGCCATAAACCACAATGTTAACCCTCAGAAGCTGCATAGAAAATCGTACCAGAATGTTATACAATGTAACTTGTGTGCAACAGTGGGTCTGACTATGCAGAGGGACAACAAGTCACATCCAAGATGCAAAATTGAGTCAAAGTTGCATCAAAGTTGACCTTCATTCACACTTGTGCGGCTTGTCATGCAACTTTGGACATCAAAGTTGCATGACGAGTCGTTCCCCATGTTTTCCAATAATAACCATTCATATTTGTGCGACCTAAAGTTTCAGCAACTTCTAAGTAGTTCATGCATTATTTTGGTCTGACTTTCATGCAACTTGAGGGCCACAGACTTCAATGTTAACCATCAGAGGTTGCATGAAAGTCATACCAGAATGTTATACAATGTAACTTGTGTGCAACAGTGGGTAGGATTATGCAGAGGGACAACAAGTCACATCCAAGATGCAAAATTGAGTCTAAGTTGACCTTCGTTCACACTTGTGTGACTTTTCATGCAACTTTTGACATCATAGTTGCATGACGAGTCCTTCCCCATGTTTTCCAATAATAACCATTCATAAAGTTTCAGCATCTTCCAAGTAGTTCATGCACTACTTTGGTCCAACTTTCATGCAACTTGAGAAACACAAAGAAAAGCGCACCAAGTGCAGACAATTTTTATTTAGAAGTATAAACATCAAGTGTAGCAACTCACAAGAAGCCACGATTTTAGGGCTGTAACATCATTCAATGTTAACCCTCAGAAGTTGCATGAAAGTCGTGTCGTACCAAAATGTGACAGTTGTCCATTATCACTGGTCAAAGCCAAAGGTATCCAAGCCGCACCCATCCAAAGTTACATCAAAGTCGTACTACAAGTGTAAACGGAGCCCAAGCAGCTTATTCCAAAACTAGATCACTTTGATAATTATCTACTCAACATCTTGAGGTCTATTCACATACAAGTGTAGCCATTTTTAGAGGACACCGGGATGTCCTACACCAGACCATATGACACCATAAGTCACCATATCTGCACCTCTAGTTACTAATTGTAATGGACCCTTGAAAGACTCCAAGCACAGCATGGAGGGGCTCAGAGAAGGTGGCCTTAAAGGTGTGCAAATGTCTCATTGGGTCTCCCACCTCATAGAAGGAGAGCTGGCCAGCCTCGTAATCCAGATAGATCCGGAATTTATGGCCAGAAGGCTCATAAGATGAATAGATATGTTCACCAGCATGTATCATGGTATAGTTATCCTTCCACCTCCGCAGGCACCAGGAGTCATTGTCCTGTCCAATCATGCTGATGCGGTTTTTCCGGTTGATGCTGGGGTAACACATTCCCACTTTCCAGCGATCCGACCGACTGGTGTCCACCTCCCAGTAATGCCGCCAAGAGGAGAAGCTGCTGAGACTTAGAACCCCGCAGTGCTGAAGTCTCTCTGGTGTTTTCGGATAAGGAAGTTCTATCTTGGACCTGAAGGCACTTTTTAGGTTGTCGGATATCCAGAGGTTATTGGCCGCTGTGCAGACGTCCAGCATTATGTCTGCAGGTTTTTGTATCCACATCTTTGCACTTGTTACTATGTCCGATAATTTACCTAATGCATTAGAAATCAGATCCTCCCGGAGATCAGGAAATTCTGGGTCATCGGGCAGTGCCTCCTCAGTGTCACACAAGTCTTTGTCTAATTCCTGGTCCTGTAAGACTGTTAGCGGGTCGGCCAGGTCACGCAGCCCCTCGAAGTGACGAATCTTCCTGGACAGGTCCTCCTTCTTTGTTTCCAACGGTTGGCTTAGACCAGAGACCGTCTGTGAAATCTGCATTTCCCATCTGGAGATCTCTTCGGGGACCGTCTTCTCCAGATCTTCCAGCTGCTTCTTGATGTTGCTAAGCTCGGCAGTGGCTTTCTGTGTTACTTTGGTGGCTACTTCTTGAGCTTTTGTCCGGCGTTCCTGCAGACTCTGGACTTTCTTCTCAATCTTTTCTCGCTTCAAAGTCACCTTCTCCAGCAGAGGCTTCAGTTTCTTCTCGGAGGCCTCCTCCAGGGACCCAGCCTGGTGTCCTCTGTGTTCTCCATCCAACCTGCAGGACGCGCAGACACACAGAGAGTCATCGGAGCAAAAATATTCCAAGATCTTCCCATGGACAGGGCACTTTCTCTTTCTGAGGTCAGCCGTTGGTGGCAGTAAAGTGTGCCCCACCGTCTCGTTGTGTTTCCTCAGGTGATCGTCACACAGGGAGGTCTCACACTGCTGGCAAGACTTCACGGCCAGAACATGGAAGTCGCAGTAGGTACAGGAGATGACCTTCCCGCTCTCGTCTGGTTGGCCGGCATGGAATCTCTCTGCTATTCTGCTGAGGACAATGTTCTTCTTAAGTGGTGATTTTGATCGTTGTCTGCATTGTGGACAGGTATAGACTCTGGACCGGTCCTTTTTATTAATTAGATGATGGATACAGGCCCAGCAGAAACTGTGTCCGCACCTCAGAGTCACAGGATCCCTATAAACCTCCAGGCAGATGGGGCAGTTCAGCTCCTGTCTCAGGTCAGCGGATGCCATGATGAACCATCTGAAGCCAGAAATGAAAGTGAATGTAAGTTGGCTTCTGCTAAACTATAAATACAGAAAGTAATCTGCCAAGAACTGACTCATCACGTCTTCATCCATACAAAGAAGTCAACGCCTCCCACATACCTCCCGCATACCTCCCAACTTTCTGAGATCAGAAACAGGAACACCTTATATAGCACACAAGGCAAAGGACACGCCTCCTGTTACCTGGATCATGAACAACCAATACACAAAGATGATTTGTTTTATCTCTACTTTCCTTTAATATTTTTAAAATAACAAATGCAATCATTTATAGGCTGGATGAAAAGTTTATTGCTGTATGCAAACAATACCATCAAACTAAACAATAAATGTATTTATAGGAGGTCCAAATATCAGGCAAGAAAGAGGGACAAACAGGGAGGAAAAAGAGACAGAGGCAAGGAGGCGGGTTCAGTGGAACCGAATCCCAACTCCTTTGAAGTCAATAGGAGCCGAATGTAAAAAAACCAAAAGCCAATTTCTAGGCCAGTGGTCTCCAAACTGCGACCCGATGTGTCCCTTTGCCTACCTTTATCCAGGGGCAATGTTCCTCCCACTATGAGGAACTCATTCTTCCACAATCACCAATGATGGGGCACCATTCCTCCCACTGACACCAATGATGGGGCATCATTCCTCCCACAGACACCAATGATGGGACACTATTCCTCCCACTGGCACCAATGACGGGGTGCTATTCCTCCCACTGGCACCAATGACAGGGCACTATTCCTCCCACTAGCACCAATAATGGGGCGCTATTCCTCCCACTAACACCAATGACGGGGCACTATTCCTCCCACTGACACCAATGAAGGGGCACTATTCTTTCCACTGGCACCAATGACGGGGCACTATTCCTCCCACTAGCACCAATAATGGGGCGCTATTCCTCCCATTAGCACCAATGACGGGGCACTATTCCTCCCACTGGCACCAATGACGGGGCACTATTCCTCCCACTGACACCAATGATGGGGCGCTATTCCTTCCACTGGCACCAATGATGGGGCACTATTCCTCCCACTGACACCAATGATGGGACACTATTCCTCCCACTGACACCAATGATGGGGCACTATTCCTCCCACTAGCACCAATGACGGGGCACTATTCCTCCCACTGGCACCAATGACAGGGCGCTATTCCTCCCACTGACACCAATGATGAGGGATTATTCCTTCCACTGACACCAATGATGGGACACTATTCCTCCCACTCTGTCGGTGCTCAGACCATACACCGCACACTGCATCAAATTGGTCTGCATGGCTGTCATCCCAGAAGGAAGCCTCTTCTAAAGATGATGCACAAGAAACCCCGCAGACAGTTTGCTGAAGACAAGCAGACTAAGGACATGGATTACTGGAACCATCTCCTGTGCTCTGATGAGACCAAGATAAACTTATTTGGTGTCAGATGGTGTCAGGCGTGTGTGGGTGCAACCAGATGAGGAGTACAAAGACAAGTGTGTCTTCCTACAGTCAGGCATGGTGGTGGGAGTGCCATGGTCTGGGGCTGCATGAGTGCTGCCGGCACTGGGGAGCTACAGTTCATTGAGGGGACCATGAATGCCAACATGTACTGTGGCATACTGAAGCAGAGCATGATCCCCTCCCTTCAGAGACTGGGGGGCAGGGCAGTATTCCAACATAACGACCCCAAACACCTCCAAGACCCCCACTG
This sequence comes from Pelophylax lessonae, assembly GCF_965119305.1. Taxonomy (NCBI): domain Eukaryota; kingdom Metazoa; phylum Chordata; class Amphibia; order Anura; family Ranidae; genus Pelophylax; species Pelophylax lessonae. Next base: position 4,021,210 of record NC_138778.1, read on the forward strand.
CCTTGCTAAAGAAGCTGAGGGTAAAGGTGATGGACTGGCCAAGCATTTCTCCAGACCTAAACCCTATTGAGCATCTGTGGGGAATCCTCAAACAGAAGGTGGAGGAGCGCAAGGTCTCTAACATCCACCAGCTCTGTGATGTCATCATGGAGGAGGGGAAGAGGACTCCAGTGGTAACCTGTGAAGCTCTGGTGAACTCCATGCCCAAGAGGGTTAAGGCAGTGCTGGAAAATAATGGCGGCCACACAAAATATTGACACTTTGGGCCCAATTTGGACATTGTCACTTAGGGGTGTACTCACTTTTGTTGCCGGTGGTTTAGACATTAATGGCTGTGTGTTGAGTTATTTTGAGGGGACAGTAAATTTACACTGTTATACAAGCTGCACACTCACTACTTTACATTGTAGCAAAGTCTCATTTCTTCAGTGTTGTCACATGAAAAGATAGAATAAAATATTTACAAAAATGTGAGGGGTGTACTTACTTCTGTGAGATATTGTGTATGCTTATGTTATATGCTGGTTGCAGTAGTTCTTCTGCTCCCAGTTACGTTGATTCGATTCTTGATTAATTTCCTAGGAAGGGATCCCCTCTGTTCCCGGAGGCCTTGTCCTGGAAGGAGGCATTGCCAACTTTATTATAAAACCCATTCTTCCACTTTGTGAAGGTTCTGGTTCTCCTATTTTCTTTTCTCTTTCAGGTTTAGTGGAATACTTGGGGAATTTCCTGTTTGGGGAAGGTGGGGAATTTCCTGTTTGGGGAAGGTGGGGAAGGTCCTGTTTGGAGAAGGTCATTTCTCATAACCCCCAATAGAGGCCTACACTAACATACTTACCTTTCCAGCAGCCCACATCTTCAAAGGCTGCTGCATCTCTGCTCCTCAGCCAGACTGTTCGAATGAGTCGAATATTTTCTCCCCCTGCTGGCTTCCATGGTTCCTCCTACCACCTCATACGTGTTCTAGTAATGCACAAGCTTGTGGGAGGAACCACAGTGGTCGATGGGGGGAATTAAGTATTACGACATACGCGCCAGCAGAAGAAATCACAGTGGCCAGCAGGAGGAGCAAGCAATTGGACATGTGAGCCATTGGGAGGAACCACAGTTGTTGGCAGGGGGAGCAATCATTCTGATATGTGAGCCGATGGGAGGAATGCAGCTATTGGCGGGGAGGGAGCAAGCATTCAGAAATATCAGCCAGCAGGAGGAACCACGGTGTTAAGCAGGGGAAGAAAGCATTCAGACATATAAGCTGGTGTGAGAAACCACAGCAGCAGGGGGAGCAAGAAATTGAATGTACAAGTCAGTGGGAGGAACCACAGCGGTCAGCAAGGGGAGTAACGACTTGGACATATATGAGAGAGGGAGGAGCCAGGGGGATAAAGCATTTAGGGGTGCAAGACAACTGGAGCTTTTAATTGCATGAACTGGTGAGAGGAACCACAGCAGTTAGTAGGTGGTGCAAACTTATGACTCATCTGACTTGCAGCAACTGGGGAGCGGGCATGTGGGAAGAACCACAGCTGTCAGCAGCGGGATCAAGCATTTGGACATGTGAGCCAGTTGGGAGGAACCACAGCGGTCAGCAGAACTATAACAAATGACAGGGGAGCAAGCATTTAATTGTATGACCTGGCAGGAGGAACCACAGCAGTTAAGCAGGGTTGGGGCAAACATTCAACTCCTATGACTTACAGCAACTGGAGAGTGGACATGCAGCAGCAACCACTTCAGCCCCGGAAGATTTGGCTGCTCAATGACCAGGGCCCTATTTTGCGATTCGGCACTGCGTGACTTTAACAAACAATTGCGCGGTCGTGTGACGCTGTACTCAAATCAAATTGACGTCCTTTATTTCCCCTACAAACAGAGCTTTCTTTTGGTGGTATTTGATCACCTGTGCGATTTTTATTTTTTGCGCTATAAACAAAAAAAGAGCGACAATTTTGAAAAAATAACAATATTTTTCACATTTTTTTATATGAAATTCTCAAAAAAAATTATGTAAAAATCAAAATTTTTTAACAATTTAGGTCAATTTGTTTTCTGCTCCATATTTTTAGTAAAAAAAATCGCAATAAGCGTATTTTGATTGGTTTGCGCAAAAGTTATTGCGTTTACTAACTACGAGAAAGATTTATGTCATTTTTATTTAGTTTATTTTTTTTACTAGTAATGGCGGCAATCAGCAATTTTTAGCGGGACTGCGACATTGCGGCGGACAGATCGGACCCCTGACTGACATTTTTTACACTTTTGGGGGTACCAGTGACATTACTACAGTAATCAGTGCTAAAAATATGCACTGTCACTGTAAAAATGACACTGGCAGGGAAGGGGTTAACTTTATTGGTGATCAAGGGGTTAAGTGTGTCCCTAGGGGTGTGATTCTAACTGTTAGGGGGCGTGGCTAGAGATGTAATCACAGAGACATGCGATCCTACATAGCAGGATCGCATAGCCTCTGTGATGATCTAAGGGAGAATGACAGACTGTTGTGTTTACATCAGCCGTCTGTCTTTCTCCCTCTCCTGAGGGAGATCGCGAGTGGCCGGCGGACATCAGAGCCGCCGGTCAAACGCGCTGGCTCCCCAGGGAACGAGCGGGGGCGGGAGCGCGCCGGCGGCGGCGCACGCTCGTCCCCTACAGGCTCGTGGGCGAGTGATGTAGGTCTACATCGCTTTGCCTGTAGGGGGCTGACTGCCGCAGTTAATAGTCGTGCGGCGGTCGGCAAGTGGTTAAAAGCCCGAGAGGAAAAGGTCTTATCTCACTTATATGTTATCATCAATATCTCTCCTCATGTTGATAAACTTTCCTTTATGCAAAAATGGGAAACATAAACTTAAAGCGGAGTTCCGACCTCAAAATCGATTTTGGGCCATCTGCTTGCTGAGGGTCACCTGAAAAAGAAATGGATGCTCCCAATTTTTTCTTTTTTTGGTCACTTACTTTATTATAGAAGAAAATATACTCACCTTCCTTCCACTTCCTCCCTCTGTGGCCGCGGCCCGCGCCGTCTCTTTGCGATGACTCCTGGGAAATGAACGTCATCGCTCCCAGGAATCAATGCGCCTGCACCGGCCCCGCTCGTCACTTCCGGTGCAGGCGCGGCATTCACTGCTAAACAGCTTCTGGGCATGCCCAGAAGCTGTGCAGGGGTGCCGCGCCCGCACCGGAAGTGACGAGCGGGGCCGGTGCAGTGCATTGTGGGACTCCGACGTCACGGAAGAGGATACCGAAGAGGGACGCTGCGGCTTCAGCTGCCCACACCTGAGATGGCAGCGCTGGAGAAGAACTTTTCAAGGTAAGTATTTCTTCTTACAGGTAAGTGTGATCGGTGGTATTATACAGCGGCTCAATGAAATATATTCTATCCTGATGCTTCTCCGGACTGCTTTAGAGGTTGTGCATCCCCAGGAACTCTCTCACATGTATTCTGGAGCTGCAACAAGCTTTCTCATACATGGAATGAGATATTCACTCTGATTAATAAATTAGCTGCTAATTTCACTCTCACTTCTCCATTGTCTTTTATTTTATAATATACCAGAAATACAACCCCCCCCCCCCCCCCATGCAGTTACATTCACACCATATGTGTTGCCACACTCTGGACTATTGCTTTCCATTGGAAGAAAACTTCTGTACCATTCTCACAGATTTTATCAAGAATTGAAGAAATTAGACTCATGGAAAATATTTTTCACACATTGAATAACACAAAGAAACTTTTTGATCTAAAATGGAATCCATGGTTTATTTACAAAAATTCACAAAATGCAAAGACTACACGCCTATATATCACCATATCGTCCCGCCTATATATCACCATATCGTCCCGCCTATATATCACCATATCGTACCGCCTATATATCACCATATCGTCCCGCCTATATATCACCATATCGTACCGCCTATATATCACCATATCGTCCCGCCTATATATCACCATATCGTACCGCCTATATATCACCATATCGTCCCGCCTATATATCACCATATCGTCCCGCCTATATATCACCATATCGTCCCGCCTATATATCACCATATCGTCCCGCCTATATATCACCATATCGTACCGCCTATATATCACCATATCGTACCGCCTATATATCACCATATCGTCCCGCCTATATATCACCATATCGTCCTGCCTATATATCACCATATCGTACCGCCTATATATCACCATATCGTCCCACCTATATATCACCATATCGTCCCGCCTATATATCACCATATCGTCCCGCCTATATATCACCATATCGTACCGCCTATATATCACCATATCGTAACTTAGATTTATTCCCTTTTTCTAACGAAATACTCCTACCCATTACTTTCTAATGTTGATTTTTGGTTTGTTTTTGTATTTTTTTATTTTTATTGGCATTTTACATTATGCAACTATGACACATATATAAAACAACTTTATATGTTTGCCATAATCCAGGGATATAGAAAGTATGACCGTACCAAAGATTGTACAAATAATATTTTGTTTACTATCTGCAATGTTTTGCTTATATCTGAAAACCGTCTCAGTTTTTGTCATATAATGCGATCTTTGTAATACAAATTATTTTTTCAATAAAAGTTTGTAATAATAAAATCTTTACCTACATCTGACAAACCACTAGAGGGCAGTGCTGATAGGTGCAATGTTATTTGCTTTGTTTGCCCTGCCTTCATGTCAATTTGTGCTTCCCCCGGGTCCCATATGTTTCATGGGCAGACATTTGAATGTCATGTTGGGCCAAGATGAAAGCACAGCGACACAGAAGAACATTGGACTGGGAGAAGGACCGCACTGGACTCCATGAATTTTTATATCTGTATTTTTTTAAATTCATATACAGGAACAATTACCAGAGGACCAATAAAGAGAATCTAGGAAGAGGGGGGGGGGGGTGCTTCCTCTTTAGGTTGAAATGCCTGGAAAACATTTCTGTTCATGCATAAAAAAATTAAAATGTTTTTTTAATAACAAAATAGCAAAAGATTACAGAATAGGAAATCAGAATCTCCTCCCTTTAATTACAATGTAACTACATGGTTAAAGCATTTCTATATCCTATGAATCAGACAGGATTCCATATACCAATAATTTATATATATATATAATGTAACGTTCTTTCTTCTATTAATGCCCTAATATAGAAACATTACAGTAGAAAGATACTTGTAGATCAGTGGGGCTCAACCTGTGGGTCGAACGACCCTTTCACAGGGGTCGCCTAAGACCATTGGAAAAACACATATTTCCGATGGTCTTAGGCAGGGAATTCACAGCGGAACCTGAAAAAAAAAATGGCTGCGGCCGGCCTGACAGGTGCACTGTGCATGCGCTGCGGCAGCTCGGGAAAGCCCGTACAAGCTCGGCTATTTTTGGGCAGACGGCACATGCGCGGTGACGTGTTGGCGCCAGGCGGTGGCATTTTTAAATGTAAGGCGCCTTAACAAACGGTAAGTGAGACCCCTCCACAGCCCCTGCATCTCCTCAGAGGAAGCAGTGCTGCAGGCATGGCACAGGAGATTCTCCAGGTGAATCTCCTGTACCATGCCCGCAGCACTGCATCCTCTGTACTATGCCTGCAGCACTGCCTCTTCTGTACCATGCCCACAGCCCTGCATCTCCTACACCATGCCCGCAGCACTGCCTCTCCTGTACCATGCCCACAGTCCCTGCATCTCCTGCACCATGCCCGCAGTCCCTGCATCTCCTGCACCATGCCCGCAGCCCTGCATCCTCTGTACCATGCCCACAGTCCCTGCATCTCCTGCACCATGCCCACAGCTCTGCATCTCCTACACCATGCCCACAGCACTGCATCTCCTGCACCATGCCCACAGCCCCCACCCCATGGACCTCTTTACATTACACAGCCCCCCCCATGGACCCCTTTACATTAAACTGCCCCCATGGACCCCTTTACACTACACAGCTCCCCACCACACACCTCTGGACCTTTTTACATTACAGAGCCTCTACTATGGACCCCTTTACATTACACAGCCCCCCCATGGGCCCCTTTACAATACACAGCTCCCTACCCCACACCGCTGGACCCTTTTACATTACAGAGCCTCCCCCATGAACCCCTTTACATTACACAGCCCCCCATGGACCCCTTTGCATTACACAGCCCCCCATGGACCTCTTTACATTACACAGCCCCCATGGACCTCTTTACACTACACAGCCCACCCATTGACCCCTTTACATTACACAGCCCCCCCTTTGGACCCCTTTAAAATGCACAGCTCCCCATCCCACACCTCTGGACCCTTTTACCTTACACAGCCCTAATGGACCCCTTTACCTAACACAGCCCCCCATGGACTCCTTTACATTACACAACCCCCATGGACCACTTTACATTACACAGCCCCCCCATGGACCCCTTTACGTTACACACCCCCCATGGACCCCTTTGCATTACACAGCCCCCATGGACCCTTTTACACTACACAGCCCCCCTTGGACCCCTTTACATTACACTGCCCCCCAAAGGACCCCTTAACAATACACTGCTTCCCCATGGACCGCTTTACGAAACACAGCCCCCCATGGACCCCTTTATATTACACAGCCACCCTATGGACCCCTTTACTTTACACAGCCCCCCATGCACCCCTTTACATTACACAGCCCCCCCATGGACCCCTTTACAGTACACAGCCCTGACCCCATGGACGCCTTAAGAGTTCCCTTCACTGGAACTAAGGGGCCAAGCCCAACCTCTGAAAAACAACCCCCACACCATAACCCCACCCCACTCCCCTCCACCAAATGATTTGGACCAGTGCACAAAGCAAGGTCCATAAAGACAAGTCCTGACCTCAACCCCATAGAACACCTTTGGGATGAATTAGAGCGGGGACTGCAAGCCAGGCCTTCTCTTCCAACATCAGTGCCTGACCTCACAAATGTGCTTCTGGAAGAATGGTGAAACATTCCCATAGACACTCCTAAACCTTGTGGACGGCCTTCCCAGAAGAGTTGAAGCTGTTATAGCTGCAAAGGGCGGAGCCAACTCAATATTGAACCCTACGGACTAAGACTGGAATGCCATTAAAGTTCATGTGTGTGTAAAGGCAGGCGTCCCAAATTTTATTTATTGAAATGAAAGTTGTTTCCATACAGAAATTATCCATGTATCAATTACAGAGTAAAAAGTCGTGTCTGTAAGTACAATGGAGACGTACTGTCCCAATACTTTTGACAATACAATGTATAGGATTACAGCTTTTGGAGCAATAATAAACATTAGTAGATATATTTCCATGCCACTCCCTTTAAAGTAATCTCTAAACTTGTTTTGACTTTGGATGGAGTAAGGAAAGGTAAAGCCCTGTGATGTCACATGGTCGCCATCCGTGTCTGATTGGGGAGCTTTGTCCTCACATTCTGTAATGTAACACAACAGGAAGTGAAGAAAAATTCTCTCTAAAGCAAAGGATAGGCACTGTTGGACAGCGTCCCCATTGGAGGCTTTTCTTACTTTTCCTGTTTTTTGGATTTTCCCATCAATTTATGTACCAGACAGGGGAGGACTGGGCCAGGGGGCAGGGGGGCAATTGCCCCCCTGGGCCGCTCTGACGCCCTGTAAAAAGGCTGCACCGCTTCTGCCACAGACATGCCTAAAGGATTCCTGGTGAAAAGAAGTAAAAAGTCCCTGACGATGACCTACTGAGTGTGGGTTGAAGACAAGGGCAAAGCTGTGTCTGGGCAGGGGTCGGTTCCCTGCCCCAATGGAGACTCTTCTGCCCCGGCCAGCCCCAAACGAGCTGTCCCAGCTCCCCACAACTGCCCCCTGCTGGCCAGGTTGGGAACCCGGATTCAGCCAGTAAGTGGAGAGTATCTGGAACAGGGCTTCAGCTTGGAATGGGGGTCAGGAGGAGGATTGGGTGTGGGGGGGGGGGAGATGAGGGAAAGTGGGAAGGGGGCCGAGTCGCTGCACCATGGGCCTCTGGTTTGTACTTGCCCCCTGGGCCGAAAGTTACCAGTCTGCCCCTGGTACCGGAGGCAGTTGTCCCCTGGAAAAATAAGGAATAGTAAATCTCTTTAGTGTGGACACAGAGAGAAAAACACTTGAGAGGGGTTCTAACCGCCCCCGGTGACTGTGCTGGTTGACTGAGTGGCCAATCAACAAGCACTAATTCTATCACATGGGTGGGAGCCACATGGTCCCCTATACCTAGAAGTACCACATGGAAGTGCTGGATGTCTTCTTACCTCCTGGACGCTGAATAGTTAGGATGAGTATGTGTAGCATATGGAGCAGCCATTAAAATGAACCTGTTGCTGTACATGCAGGGCTGGGACAAGGGGTGGACAGGAGGGACAGCAGCCCAGGGCGCAAAAGTAGGGAGGGCTCTTCACCACACACAATCCTCAGATCAGTGGCCAGCAACCAGCAGGGTGCAGATTCAGGTCTGCTATGACAGCTACTGATGCCACACATGTTTTATTCACCCACTCAACCTCATTTGCCCACAGCTGACACAACGAAAAAAAACAATCAGGCATATGCCACTACCTTCTATTTGCTAGAAAGCAAGCAATTGGCCAAAAGTATAGTGAAGACTCAATGGCAACCATGGGCAGCTGGTGCAAAGGGGGCTGAGAATAGGCACAGGGCGGCACCCCCATTCTACTGCATATATTAAGAGCAGTGCTTTAAGTGGGCCAGTACGCACCGTTACTCAGTACCACCACTTCCAAATATGTCTCTTGAGCATACCGCCACCTCTCCATGTGCCTTAGCGTACCAGTATGCTCATTTCCCACTCCAGAGCCAGACCAGTCACCACCAGTGAGTCCCCCTGCTCCGGAGTCCCAGCCAAGGCCAGCAGCAGCAGAGCTGCCACGCTGCTGGCCTGTACTGCAGTGCACTGGTTGCTATCGCGGCCCGGCGTCTAGCAACCAGTGATGTCATCTGAGGAGGAGGAGAGCGAGGCCCCAACATACACTACGGAGCCTCCTTCCTCCTCTGCTGCACGCCGAGTGGATTGTTGGCTCCACCCACCTCCTCCCTCCAGCTACTCCAGCACAGCACAGTGAGTCCTGTGTGTCAGCCTCAGCCTAAAAACGTGAGTTTGGGCAGTTCTGGGGACCCTGATGTGGGATGGGATGGGGGGGCTCTGTGGGGACCCTAATGTGAGGAGAGGGGGTGCTCTGTGGGGACCCTGATATGAGATGGGATGGGGGGCTCTGTGGGGACCCTAATGCGAGGAGGGGGTTGCTCTGTGGGGACCCTGATGTGGGATGGGATGGGGGTGCTCTGTGGGGACCCTAATGTGAGGAGGGGGGGTGCTCTTTGGGGACCCTGATGTGGGGGGGGGCGCTCTGTGGGGACCCTGATGTGAGGAGGGGGGTGCTCTGTGGGAACTCTAATGTGAGGAGGAGGAGTGCTCTGTGGGGACCCTGATGTGGGATGGGATGGGGGGGGCTCTGTGGGGACCCTAATGTGAGGAGAGGGGGTGCTCTGTGGGGACCCTGATATGAGATGGGATGGGGGGCTCTGTGGGGACCCTAATGTGAGGAGGGGGTTGCTCTGTGGGGACCCTGATGTGGGATGGGATGGGGGTGCTCTGTGGGGACCCTAATGTGAGGAGGGGGGTGCTCTTTGGGGACCCTGATGTGGGGGGGGCGCTCTGTGGGGACCCTGATGTGAGGAGGGGGGTGCTCTGTGGGGACCCTGATGTGGGGTGGGCGCTCTGTGGGGACCCTGATGTGAGGAGGGGGGTGCTCTGTGGGAACTCTAATGTGAGGAGGAGGGGTGCTCTGTGGGGACCCTGATGTGGGATGGGATGGGGGGGGGGCTCTGTGGGGACCCTAATGTGAGGAGAGGGGGTGCTCTGTGGGGACCCTGATATGAGATGGGATGGGGGGCTCTGTGGGGACCCTAATGTGAGGAGGGGGTTGCTCTGTGGGGACCCTGATGTGGGATGGGATGGGGGTGCTCTGTGGGGACCCTAATGTGAGGAGGGGGGTGCTCTTTGGGGACCCTAATGTGAGGAGGGGGGTGCTCTGTGGGGACCCTGATGTGGGGTGGGCGCTCTGTGGGGACCCTGATGTGCAGGGGCGCTCTGTGGGGGCCCTGATATAAATAAAATTTATAGGCTATAATAGAGTACCAGCACCTCTTTTGGGCCACTTAAAACACTGATTAAGAGTGTAGGAGGGGGCGCAGTTCTGCATACCTACCATGGGCGCTGAACAAACCTGCCCCAGTACTGCATAAATGGCCCATTCCCATCCCAATTTGGCCCTTGCCTGTGGGAACCAGCCAGCAATTAAGAAACGTAACTTCTGTAGAAGAATGGTTAAAAATGCTCGAAATGGCAAAAAAGTAATTTTCCAATGTTAGAAAGTCTAATGCCTAATTTTCTGAAGAATGGTGACATCTTGGTTTCTCTTGTTCTTGACTAACCCCAATGGCTTTCTGCTAATTTCTTCTTCCATCCCAAAGCCCTCCTTGGTTTTAGTTTACGATCTTCACCCAGACTCCCCAACTCACCCTGATGGCGGCATGAAGCGGCTGCTTGAATTTATTATAGAAAGTGTGCAAGTGTCTAACCTCCGGCTCCAAGTTGTAGAATGAGAGTCGCCCCTTTTTGAAATCCAGATATATTCCCAACCTTTTAAACCTTTTAATCGAAGAGGATAAAGGTATGAGATCGCCATCATGCCTGAAGGAATATCCCTTCATGCTTTTGCACAAGCACCACGACTCGTCTGTATTCCCAAAGATAGCGTCATCTCCATCCCTGTCTATGGAGTAGTAGGACATCCCTATCCTCCAATTATTGGTGTCACACAGCTCCGTTTCCCAGTAATATGCACCCCCATTGAGACCGGTTCTGCTTAACACCTGGTGAGACTCAAATCTGTTGTCTGTGTCATCAACAGAGTCGTTATCCTGTGTCCCGTGTGCGATCGATAAATCGGGGGAAACGGCCACGTTACTCGCAGCCGTCTTCTTATCAAGTCGTAAGTCAGATATCCCAGAAAGGTTGAGCACTTTCGGAACATTGTTCAGTATTTCGGATAATTCTTTGTGTAAGTTCAAAGAGATCAAAATTTCATCCATTTCTGCAATTTTGGGGATATTTTGGCGACCTCCTTTTTCGGTAACACAGAAGTCGGCTTCGGTTGACTCCTTCTCCATTAGGACCGTTAGAGGGTCCGTCACGTGGCTCAGCTCCTCGACGTGACATATTTTACTACACAGCTCGTCCTTCTTCATTTCCAACTGTCGGATCAGATCAGAGACCGGCTTTGCATTCATTTCTGCTTGCTTGGTGATTTGGTCAATGGTCTGAAGTTCGAGACCATCTAGTCTTTGGCGGATTTGCTGGAATAGACCACTCACGTGTGCCGTGAAGGCAGTTTCTGCACCACTGGCTTGTTTTCTCTTCTCCTGTAGACCTTGGAGACTTTTCTCAATCTCTTTCCTCCTAGAGGTAAGTTGTGTGAGGGTCTTTTTCAGTTTATCCTTTTTGTCCTTGGAGGCATCACCTAGTGCCAGGATCTGGTGTCGACGATGGTTGGCATCGTGCAAACATAACATGCAGATACAGGTGGAATCCACAGTGCAGTAATACTGCAGGACCCTATTATGGATGGAGCATTTCCACTTCCCCGGTGAGGTGGTGGGCTCAGTTAAGACGTGTTCTGGTGACTTGCTGTGGACTTTCAGGTGACTATCGCACAGGGAAGCCTCACAGTGCAGACAACATTTAACGGCAGGTATGGCAGAGTGAATGCAATAAGAACAGGTGACCCCCGTCTTCTTCTGGTCGGGCAAAGCAGACTGGAAGCGCTCTGCAATGTTAGACAGAGTGACGTTCTTCTGCAGCCAAGGACGTTTCCTGAACACGGATCTGCACTCCGGACAGGTAAAGACGCCTTGTCTTCTCTGACTATCCAGCACACGACTGATGCAAGCTCGGCAGAAGTTGTGACCACATCTCAGAGTCACCGGGTCGGTATAAACCTCCAGACAGATGGAGCAATTCAGTTCTTCCTTCAAGTCAGCCGACGCCATCGCTAGCAGGAGCTGCAGGAAACGAAACTAAAGTCAACCTTTGCCTTGAAAAAAAAAAAATCTTGCTGACGTAGCTATAACAGACATTTTAACCACTTCACCTCCGGAAGGTTTTCGCCCCTTCGCGACCGGGGCATTTTTTGCTATTCAACTCCGTGCTACTTTAACCACTTTAAGACCGGAAGGATTTGCCGTCTTAACCACTTTACCACCGGAGGATTTTGCTGTCCAGGCCACTTTTTGTGATTCGGCACTGTGCAACTTTAACTGACAATTGTGCGGTCGTGCGACGCCGTACCCAAACGAAATTTATGTACTTTTTTCCCCACAAACAGAGCTTTCTTTTGGTGGTATTTGATCACCTCTGCGATTTTTAGTTTTTGCGCTATATGAAATTCCCCCCCAAAAAATGTAAAAATCAAAATGTTTTAAAATTTTTGGCCAATTTGTTTTCTGCTACCTATGTTTGGTAAAAAAAATCACAATAAGCATATTTTTATTGGTTTGTGCAAAAGTTATTGCTTTTACTAACTAAGGGAAAGATTTCTGTAATTTTTGGTGTTTTTTTTTTTAACTAGTAATGGCGGCAATCTGCGATTTTTTTTGCGGGACTGCGACATTGCGGCGATCGGACCCCTGACTGACATTTTTTACACTTTTGGGGGTACCAGTGACATTACTACAGTAATCAGTGCTATATATATGCACTGTTACTGTAAAAAAAATGACACTGGCAGGGAAGGGGTTAATTTTATTGGAGAGGGAGGGGTTAATGTATGCCTGGTGCTTACTGACGTGTGTGGGGGGAGGTGACTGAGTGAGTCATGGACAGATCGCAGGTTCAGCTATGCTGAACCCTGCAATCTGACCCTGCCTATCACTTAGGAGATAAACAAAGTGGGCGGATCTCCACACTCGATTCCCCGACGATCGGGAAAGAGCGGCGGTGATCACCGCCGCTCCTCCCCTGGCCCGACACCCGCTGTAACTGAATACAGTGGGAGCGAGCCTCTGGCGGCGCACGTGCGCCGCCCACAAGGGGAGGAGTCCAGCGACGTAGGTTTACGTCGCTGGACGGGAACGAGCCACTTTGCCGCAGTACGGTCAACATGACTGGTCGGCAAGTGGTTAATGACCAGGTCCTATTTTGCGATTCGGAACTGCGTTACTTTAACCACTTTAGGACCGGAGGATTTTCCTGCATAAAGTCCAGGCCACTTTTTTCAACTTGGCACTGCGCAAATTTAACTGACAATTGCGCGATCATGCAACACCGTACCCAAACGAAATTTACGTCCTTTTTTTCCCCACAAACAGAGCTTTCTTTTGGTGGTATTTGATCACCTGTGCGCTTTTCATTTTTTGCGATATTAATAAAAAAAGAGTGAAAATTTTGCAAAAAAATTTACATTTTCTACTTTGACAGTTAAAAAATATCCAATATATTACATTTTTGTCATATATTTAGGCCAAAATGTATTTAGCTACATGTCTTTGACAAAAAAATTCTCAATAAGCGTATTTTTAACCACTTTAAGACCGAAAGATTTTACCCCATTCCTGACCAGGCCATATTTTGCGATTCGGCACTGCGTGACTTTAACGGACAATTGTGCGGTCGTGCGACACTGTACCCAAATAAAATTGATGTCCTTTTTTTCCCACAAACAGAGATTTCTTTTGGTGTTATTTGATCACCTGTGTGATTTTTATTTTTTGCGTTATAAACAAAAAAATAGCGACAATTTTGAAAACAAAAACAATATTTTTCACAAAATAAAAAAAATGTTTTAACATTTTCGGCCAATTTGTTTTCTGCTACATATTTTTGATAAACAAAATCACAATAAGCGTATTTTGATTGGTTTGCGCAAAAGTTATCACGTCTACTAACTATGGGAAATATTTATGTCATTTTTATTATTATTTTTTTTTTTTTACTAGTAATGGCGGCGATCTGCGATTTTCAGTGGGACTGCGACATTGCGGCGGACAGATCGGACCCCTAACTGACATTTTTGACACTTTTGGGGGGACCAGTGACATTACTACAGTAATCAGTGCTAAAAATATGCACTGTCACTGTAATAATGACACTGGCAGGGAAGGGGGTTAACCCTGTTGGTGATCAAGGGGTTAAATGTGACCCTAGGGGAGTGATTCTAACTGTGGGGGGGGGGCGTGGCTTCTGAGATGCCTTTTACTGAGGAGTGGCTTCCGTCTGACCACACCCATACAGGCCTGATTGGTGGAGTGCTGCAGAGATGGTTGTTCTTCTGGAAGGTTCTCCTCTCTCCACAGAGAAATGCTGGAGCTCTGTCAGAGAGACCATCGGGTTCTTGGTCACCTCCCTGACTAAGGCTCTTCTCCCCCGATCCCTCAGTTTGGCCGGGCGGCCCGCTCTAGGAAGAGTCCTGGTGGTTCCAAACTTCTTCCAATTATGGATGATGGAGGCCACTGTGCTCATTGGATCCTTCAATGCTGCAGAAATGTTTCTGTACCCTTCCCCCGATCTGTGCCTCCATACAATCCTGTCTCCGAGGTCTACAGACAATTCCTTGGACTTCATGGCTTGGTTTGCGCTCTGACATGCACTGTTACCTGCGGGACCTTATATAGACAGGTGTGTGCCTTTCCAAATCATGTCCAATCAACTGAATTTACCACAGGTGGACTCCAATCAAGTTGTAGAAACATCTCAAGGATGATCAGTGGAAACAGGATGAACCTGAGCTCAATTTTGAGTGGCAGGGTAAAGGGTGTGAATACTTATGTACATGGGATTTTTTATTCCTTTTTTATCTTAAATACATTTGCAAAGCTTTCAAACAAACTTCTCTTACGTTGTCATTATAGGGTATTGTTTGTAGAATTTTGAGGAAAATAATGAATGGAAGAATAGATAGATAGATAGATAGATAGATAGATAGATAGATAGATAGATAGATAGATAGATAGATAGATAGATAGATAGATAGATAGATAGATAGATAGATAGATAGATAGATGGATGGATGGATAGATAGATAGATAGATAGATAGATAGATAGATAGATAGATAGATAGATAGATAGATAGATAGATAGATAGATAGATAGATAGATAGATAGATAGATAGATAGATAGATAGATAGATAGATAGATAGATAGATAGATAGATAGATAGATAGATAGATAGATAGATAGATAGATGGGTTGGGAGCTAGATGGGTGTTTGGGTAGGTGGATGGGTAGATGAGTGGATAAATAAATGGATGGATGGATAGATAGATGGATAGATGAGTGGATGGATAAATGGATGGATGGATAGGTGGATGAATGGATAGATGGATCGGTAGGTGGATGGGTGGGTGGATAAATAGGTGGGTGGTTGGCTGAATGGATGGGTGAATGGATTGATGGATGAGTAGGTTGATGAATAGATTGATGGGTGGGTTGATGGATGGATGGGTGGATGTTCCCCCTATGACACACCCAATATCCAACACAATCTAGCCACGCCCAAGTGTTGCCGCATTCCTCATATTTTCTCATTTACAGGTTGTATAGATGGATGAATGGATGGACGGGTGCATGGGTGAGAGGATGGATGGCTAATCTATATGACTGACTAATGTTCTACAAACATATAGACCAGGGTTTCCCAACCAGGGTTCCTCCTGAGGTTGCTGGGGATTCCTTGAGAAATGGGCAATTTCTGCCTCTCAGATAAGTTCCCAATGACACCATTGTTCCTTTTAGCTATCTGTAGGGGGGTAATTTTTCCCAATGATGAGAAGAGTAAGGAGCATTCTTCCCACTGACTGTCACACTAATGTGTCATGAGTTGTAGATTTTTCATTTTTAGCCGGGGTTCCCCGAGACCAGAAATTTATTTCAAGGGTTCCTCTGTGTTCAAAAGGGTAAGAAAGTCTGTTCTAGAGCCTGTATAACCCTCCACACAGATGGAGTAGTTCAGCTTTTTTTTTTTTTTTTTTTTTAAGCCTTCGTTGGGGACCGCAGCTGCAGGAAACGAAATGTAACATTTTTTTCAACTTTGGCCCTGAAAAACCGATCTTACTCATATAGCAACTGACATATTTACCAGGGGCACACACACCCCCAGAATTCCCCTCCTATAAAAATTCTTACCACCTGCTGCCCCCCAAATTCCCCCACCCAACACAAATCCCATCCCCCCGATTGTCCTTGTGGCCCTCCCTATCACATGATACCAAAGTGCCCGGGGCAGCAGTCCCTCCTGCCCACCCCTTGTCCCGGACCTGAGAACAATTATTTACGGTGGTAATATTTATGTTATTTATTGAGAGGCTTCATATCCTTCTATATCCGGGTGTATTCCAGGAGATCGTTTGTTAGGGTATTCACCGTCACCGGAAGTGAAAAACAGATAATTAATGGTTGAATTGCTTCAGATGGGACAGTGATATTTGTCAGCAATATCTCCATATAGAAATATAAAGATTTATTCCCATTGCCATGAAATCTGTAATTCCTAAATAATGTGTGTATTACATATCCCTCAATGTCAGACAGGTTTTCACTATTGTTTGTGGATTGGGATAATGTGTATTCCAGCTTCAATGTGAGAGAGACACACAGACTGTCACTGGCAGCCTTGTCCTATTGTTTGTGTATTGGGAGGGAATGTGGATTGTGCCGTCCCATTGTCTAATTCTAATGACCTCACATGGCCAGATAATTCGTTTAGGTTTAATTCTGTTCCTGTATACACTTTCATCTGCATAAGATCATGTATTCAGCCAGAGGGGAGGGATTGTGTACATTGTATGGGAATGACTGAGTGTAAAACACTGTTCCTATTGGATTGTGAATGTCATGTTCTGTCCCCAACAAGGTCCACCTGGGCGGTAACCTTGTGGGGAAAACTGTATAAAAGTCTGTTTCTTGTTCAATAAAGAGATATACTTCACCCTCAATCTAGAGTCCTGTCTCTCATTGGGGGAATCGGCTACAAGGGATTGCTATGGTCTTCCATACTCCCTTGGATAATCACTAAGCTCTTGTAAGAGCTTGTTCTGCTGCACTCTCTGGGGAAAGAGAGGTTCACCCACGGGAACCTGGAGCCTTGTCATAGGTCCAGGGTGGGTAGGAGACGGCGAGACCCTAACCAAGCTGCGGTGGGGTCTGAAGTGGTTACAGTGTCTGGTGGAGTGCTTGGAGTCCTTGGAAAGCACTAGGAGCATCCGTCAACGGAGGTAACCGGTCGTGGTGCTGGTTGATCCATTACATCGTTTATGAACATTTACATGCAGATTTGGAACGCCAACCTTAGATGTTTATTGTGGGTTTTGCCATAAGAAGTTTCATACTCAATGTTTTGTATTGATTTTAATTAAATGGATGTCTCTGTTGTTCCTCGTTCAAGAATGGAGCCACCCTAAGACTTTTACAATTTTCCTTTAGATTTACCAAAACCATATAATATCAGGTCAAACACTTCCAATGTGAATGAATTCAGGCCCTTGCACTACATAAGTGAAGGTAAATCTAAAGTTGAATAGAAAATTGTATCATGTATGGCCAACTTAGGACAGGAGGTGTGTTACTGGCCAGATCACCAGGTGAAAATAAAGGGAAAAAGAAAGGAAAACGAATGCAGCCACCACATCTAAGGGTTGGTAAGAATAAATTGCACCAATCTGAAACACGCATATGCAGTGCATGTCTATGGTGGTATTGCACGTTATTGTGAGCAAGCACTCAGTGTCTTCCTGTTAGGTATAATCTGTATTTATTAAGTTGAAAAATTATTATACAGAAAGCAGAATGGAAGGCATACAATAGAAAATTCCCAGAAAATATCATTTTATATCAATATGTACTGTATATATATATATATTTATATATGAGCGTTGCATTCAGCTTGGATTCGGATCAAAGTCCCATTTATCATAAAATCATAATACAACGTGTCACAAAAAAAGTGTCATTGGAAAACACACAGGAATATATTTTAGCAGGGCAGGGACAAGGGGTGGGCAGGAGGGACGGCCCTGGGCGCAATTTTTTATTGCAGGGATGGGGGCGCCTTAACCCTAAGGGAAGGGGGGGGGCGCAGTTTGGCATCTTTGCCCTGGGCGCTGGATGACCTTGTCCCGGCACTGTATTTTAGTTATCGGAGGAGTCGTTGACAACATTCAGCTAGAAGCACCATGGGACTTCATGAACATTGATGTTTTGGTGCCATTTACAGCTCATTCCTCCACAATAGGGATCTCCAAACTACGGCCCTCCAGCTGTTGTGGAACTACACGGCCCATGAGGCATTGTAAAACTCTGACATTCACAGACATGACTAGGCATGATGGGAATTGCAGTTCCAGAACAACATGGAGGGCCACAGTTTGGAAACCCCTGGTCTACAAGGATTTCAGAGAAGAGAAGAAAAAAAGTGGTAAGGAAGCAAAAGACAAAGAAAAAGAACCAATCAGGAAAGAGAACAGAGGAAGGAGATGAAGGAAAATCAAAGAAGGAGAGCATGACCCTTCACCAGGCTAATCCCAGCAGGCCGGCATTCCACCAATCAGGCTCCTAACGTGTCCTTGGAGCATGGAGAAGTCATGGTTCCTACTGGAACCATGAACATTGATACAGCTCAAGCCTATTCTCTTCCTGGGGGAACATTTTGTCAAAAGGTTAAATCCTAATAATTTCACGCACTCACTCCACAACAGGCGGGGTATGTTCTGATCTCCAGGGTCTTGCTATAGTTGTGGTGGCCACCATTACGAAATGGCCCAATAGCTTCTTCTGAAGCCCTACACTGAAAATCTTTGGAGGGGGTGGATATGGCCTTCTGGCTTGGTGTGCCCTCTCTCATGGGGTCTTCCTTCAGGGGAGCCCCACCTAGTACTTGGGGTGGGCTGTTTCGGCAGTCTTCCCAGCAGGGCCATTTGAAGGAATTTGGGGGCCCCAAGCAAAATGGACATGGAGGCCCCCCTGCACACACGCAAAGCCTACAGGAACCACAGCATAGCCATACAGTTTAAGTTCACCCACACTTTATAGGCAGACTGGTATCCACTAAGATCTCTGATCATCTTATACAGCTTTATATTTTTCATTAAACTTAAGTGACCCCTATACAACATGTTGCCAGATATTATCACCCCTCCCGTTCCCCCACCATGTGCCCTAGATGATACCAGGGGGAGTTTTTTCTTATGCTATGGGACTATCCAGCTGTCTGTTAACAGGTAGGTATTGTTCCCAATTGGTCCAATTTTTCCAAATTCTGCTACATTTCATTGGAGAAATCAACCTAAATCAGTGTATATTATTTAGTCTGTAGAAATAATAGTCCACAAACTATGAGATATATATCTGAAAATTGATCAATCTAATTTCTTGAGGCCTGAAAATGCCAGGACAGTACAAATACCCCCCCCCCCCCAAATGACCCTTTTTTGGAAAGTGCACAGTCCAGGGTATTGGGTAAGAGGCATGGCAGGTTTTTTGAAGTTGTAATTTTTTTTTATATTTTTTTTGGAAAATGAAGAAATTGAAAAAAAAAATATTTTTTTCACAATTTTATTTTCTACATACTGTCACTAGTGCAGTACAGCATCATCATATAACAGGGACACTGACTGGTGACAATATGTACAAAAATATTTTTTTTACAATTTTTACAAGCTTATTTCTTATCGACCACATTTATCACCCCTGTCACTTTACGTCATACGTCATCAACGTCATCAGTTCACGTCATATGTACTTATTATATAACGGACATTTATTTGATGTGCAATTTTAAGTAGAGTTGTATTTAAGCGCTGCTAATCCTGGACTTGATCACCATCTGGCATAGTGTGTTTTTGAACTTTGTTTTCTCCTGTTTGTATTATAAAACCACATTCACTCTTTGGCATTGGCGCTGGGTGGATACATTGATTAATCTTGATTAGTGTGTCCCTTTATATATTTAGTGTGTATTGTTGTAATTAGCTGTGTTTGGCCAGAGCTAATCACATGGTACAGATGGGCTGTGATTGGCCCTGTCTGTACCATGTGATCACTCTGACCAATCACAGCTAGCAACACAATGGTACACAGTGGATGGCATGAAAGGAAGCCATCCATTGTTTACAATTGTCATGTGATCTGCTGTGATTGGTTACAGTGATCACATGGTACCGGCAGCGAGTCGGTATACTGAACAGTCATCTGCTGTGTGGACAGAGCCGGTGACAGATCATGCCAGAGCGCGGCCCCATGGCCTTTGCGCGAGACTTGTTTTGGGAGGACGTCATATGACGTCCACCCTGAACAACGAGTGTCCCGCCCAGCCATCAATTGACTATAGATGGGCGGGAAGTGGTTAAAATCCCCACCACAAGCCAAGAGCCATCCCCCTCTCTCTCCCTCCCTCACCCAGCCCCCCTCTCTCTCACCCACCCCCTCTCTCTCTCATCCCCCCTCTCTCTCTCATCCCCCCTCTCTCTCCCTCCCTCCCTCACCGACCCCCCCTCTCTCTCACCCACCCCCTCTCCCTCTCATCCCCCCCTCTCTCTCTCCTTCACCCACCCCCCTCTCTCTCTGCCACCCCCTCTCGTAAGCTCTCAGGGGTTCATGCTGGGACTTGTAGTCCTTCAAGTTTGGATGGAGTCACATCCGTTAAAAAAGGAGTGAGGAAAATTTACATGGGGGGGGGGGGGGCGCCCAATTTTAGTCTTGCCTAGGGCAGCACAAAACCAAAATACTCCACTGCACTCATGGTTGAGTTTCTGCACCTATTCAATAAGAACAAAAAGCCCCGGGCTTTGCTTTATTATTTTGCATTCATTTCTGATTACTTCTCTCATTTCATTTGTCTTCAGCAATTTGATAACTTTGGAAATTGTAATGCAATACATTCCTTCTCGGTTTGCTATATTGCAGAGGCCTTGTCTTATCCATTGCTTTGACTCAATGGGGGAAATTCACTAAAACTGGAGAGTGCTAGATCTGGTGGAGCTGTGTAAAGTAACCAATCGGCTTCCAGGTTTTATTGTCAAAGTTTAATTGTACAAGCTGAAGTTAGAAGTTGATTGGCTACCATGCACAGAGTGCTCCAGTTTTAGTAAACCCCCCCCCCCAATATGTACAACATAGATGCATGTAATCAGGGCTTTTCTTCTCAGAGAATAGGTGCAGGAACTCCCTCTTTTGGACTTACACCTTGTCTCCGCCCCTACCTACCTCCGTGAACCGTTCCTTGGTTCCACCCACTACCCACCTCCCAGTACCATCCATTTTAGAAAATACAGAACAAAGTAACATTTGTGGTACTAAGTAATTTGTATGGAATTTGTTAATGATAACAAAAAAGCAGTAAAATAGATCCCATGCAGCCAACAACAATATATCCCTCAGCAACAATAGATCCAGACAGAAACAATGGGCCCTCAGCAGCAACAACAGATCTCCCAGCAGCCAGCATCAATAGACTGCTGCCTAAACAGTAGATCCCTCCCAGCAACAACTGACTCCTCAGCAACATAAGACCCACCCAAGCAACAATAGACCCCCCTGCAAAACGAGATCTCTTCCAGAGACAATAGATCCCCCAGCAGCCACATTAGATATTCCCAGCAGCAATAAATCCTCCTGAAGGAATAGATCCCCTCCAGCAACAATAGGTTCCGCAGCAGCCAGCATCAATAGACAGTGTAGCACAACCCAGCACTCCTTGCCATTACATACATTCAAGGCTGAAGGTGCCGGAACTGCGTTCCCGCTGAAAAAAAGCCCTGCATTTAATTATACTAATAAAAACTCCTTTGATTAAACCCTCCCAACCACACCAGATGAAAATCCAATCTTCTAACATTTTATTATAATTTCTGTACATTTTCTATGTATTTTATTTTTAGGGCCTAATTCTTACCCAGACACCTAAGCCAACTCGAAGCACAGCATGGAGGGGCTGGGTGAAGACGGTGGTGAAGGTGTGCAAATGACGGATTGGGTCACCCAGCTCATAAAAGGACAACCGCCCAGCCTCATAATCTAGGTAGATCCCTAATCGGTTAATAAAAGACTCATGATTTACATCAATATCAATATTATAATGCCTGAAAGAGAACCTTCCATCTGAATGTACCAAGCACCAGGAATCACCGGTATTGCCGATTACAGATGACGGCCCATCCCGGTCTATGCTGGGGTAGCACATTCCGATTCTAAAGTTGTTACTGCCTACAACTTTTACTTCCCAGTAATGTCTTCCTCTGTAAAAAACCGTGCTACTTAAAACTTGGTAAGACTCAAATGTTTGCAATGTCTGTATATTAGTGTTATGATTTTCTACGCCAATGACAACCTTTAGGTCAGCAGATACTTCTACGTTAGCAGCGGCACTGTTGATGTCCAGGTATACATCTGAAACTTCTGCCACTGAGAGATGTTTCATAGCATCGCTTACAATATCAGCCAACTCTTTCTGCAAAATAAGAGAAATCAGAACATTGTCTAAGTCACCAGCACCATGGATGGATTCACCATCTCCTGCTCCGTCTTCATTATCTTCCTCCCAACCGCAGAAGTCACCTCGGCCTGATTCCCGTAATATCGCTAGTGGATCAGTTATGGAGCACAGATCTTCATTATGACGGATCTTCTTGGACAGCTCCTCATGCTTGATTTCCAGCTGATTAATCAGACTAAAGCTTGAAATCTGCTCCTTTTGAGTGGAGATCTCAGCCAGGACTCTGCGCTCGAAGTCTTCCATCTTTCTCTGGTTTGCTCGGAACAGAGCGGTAACCCAGTCCATTATTCCATTGGCTTTTTCTTGTAGTTTGGTCTCGTGTTTTTTCAAACCATGGATTCTTTTCTCAATCTCTCTCCTCTGGTTGATCAACTTTGTTAAAAGGAGTCTACATTTGTCTTTTATTTTGGTGCTTGCCTGGGGCAAGGTTTGTACAGTATGTCCTCGGTGCATTATTTCTGGCATGCAGGATCTACAGATACACGCGGAGTCTTCTACACAGTAATACTCCAAGGTCTCCTTGTGGAGGGAACATTTCCTGTTCTGTGTGTCGGAGGTGGGTTTGGTTAGGATGTGCTCCGGTGACTTGCTGTGGACTTTTAGGTGTTTGTCGCAGAAAGAAGCTTCACATTGCAGACAGGACTTAGCAGCAGGGGTAGGGGTGTCAACGCAGTAAGTACACAAGATCCCAGACTTCTTATCTTCAGCCAGGCAAACCTCCGCTAATTCCCTTAGTCTTGTGCTTCGTTTTAGCTCAGGTCTGGTTCTGTACCTCTGCATGCATTCAGGACAGAAGTATTCTCTTTCTTCCTGGTGGTCCCATGTCTTTTTAATACAGTCCTGGCAGAAACTGTGTCCACACGACAATGTCACAGGGTCTTTGTAGATTTCCCAGCAGATCGAACATGTCAGTGGATTTCTCACTGCAGGAGAAGCCATTTCTGATGAGGAAGTGTAAGACCACGAGCTGTGTACGTGTCCAGTATAAGCCAACTCCCACTAAGTGCGAACATTTTGCCCTCAGGGAAGATAAAACTTGACACCAACCTTACAACATAGTCTTTTTGTTAACAAATTATCCTGTCACATATGCAAACCCAAAGCATTATACACAGTTAGTACCCTTGCCTTATGACAATGAGGTCTTGGGTTTGATCCATTTTGGGCTTTTTTGATAGTGGTTCTTCAGCTTTCCTCCACAAAACTGTGACAGGTCTTCTTTCAGCGTGTGTCTGCAATGGGACATTAGAGTGTAAGCTCTAATCTGGCAAAGACTGAACTGACTGGCTCTGTGTTTTCTATACAGCACTGCAGAATATGTCAGAGCCAGTGCTGTATCTTGGCCTAGGCCAACAAGGCCCAGGCCTAGGGCGGCACTTTGCAGGGGGGCAGCAAAAAAAGCTGCACCCTGCACAAATAAAAAAAACAGCCTCCTCCCGGTTCCCGCAAGAAAAGGGTCTCCGCCGGCTTGCGCTACACTTTTAATATAGTGCCAGTCTTATGGGGTGAATAGGGCCAGAGGGCAGAGTCCAGGAGGCAAATCGGTCTGGCACCCCCATAAAGCGGTCAGTGAAGAGGCTGCACTGATGGGCAGTAATGAGGCGGCACTGATAAGGCTGCACAGATGGGCACTGATGAGGCTGAACGTGTGGGAACTGATGAGGCTACACTGATGGGCACTGATTGACTTGTGGTCTGTGGTTCACAGGTGACAGTGCGGGTCGTTAACAGTAAAGGGCATGGCCTTTACAGGAAGGGGTTGGTCATATGTAAATTAGGGGGTGCACAAGTTTAGTCAGGCCTAGGGCAGCACAAAACCTAAATACACCACTGGTCAGAGCCAGGGCTTTTTTTCAGCGGTAATGCGGGGGAACTGAATGTATCTAATGTATGTTGCTGGGGGTCAGTTGTTGCTGGGAGGGAGGTACTGTAGAGGAAGGGGTCTATTGATGCTGGCTACTGAGGAAACTTTTGTTGCTGGAAGGGATCTATTTTTGCAGGGGGAGGTCTATTGTTGCTGGTAGGGATCCATTGTTGCTGGGGGTGAATCTTATGTTGCAGGGGGTCAGTTGTTGCTTGGAGGGATGTACTGTTGAGGGAGGGGTCTTTGTTGCTGGCTGCTGGAGGGTCTATTAATGTTGGCTGTTGGGAGTCTATTGTTGCTGGGGTGGGTCGTTGGAGTGTCCATTGTTGCTAGATCTATTTTACTGTCTTTCTTGTTATCATTAACAAATTCTATACAAAATACTCAGTGGCGTACCTAGAGCATTTGGCACCCGGGGCGGATCCTATATCTGGCACCCCCCCCCCCCCCCACTTTAAAATGTAAAAACACCCGCAAAAATTTGTAATGTCTCCAAGAATATTAGAGGGGTTTGAAAAGCATTGTAGGGGGGTTGGAAGGCGCAGGGGTGGAGAGCACTGGGGGGGGGGACAGGGAAAACCAGGGGGGTGGAGGGCATGGGGGGGAACTGGAACTCACTGAGGGGGGAGGCAGGGAGCACAGGGGGGTGGAGAGCACTGGGGGAGCCAGAGAGCATAGGGGGGAGATGAAAAGCACTGCTGAGAGCTGAAGAGCACTGGGGGGCTAAGGAGCGCTGGGGGGGGCAAGAGCACTGAGGGGTTAAGAGCAGGGGGAGTGTTAAGAGCAGGGGGGTGTTTAGAGCACTGGGGGGTGTTTAGAGCAGGGGGGGGTGTTTAGAGCAGGTGGTGTTTAGAGCAGGGGGGGTGTTTAGAGCAAGGGGGTGTTTGGAGAAGAAGGGGGGCACAGAATTTCATGAAAAGAACCTCTGTCCAACTGTGAAGCATGGGGGTGGATCAATCATGCTTTGGGGTTGTATTGCAGCCAGTGGCACAGGGAACATCTCACGAGTAGAAGGAAAAATTAATTCAATAAATTTCAGCAAATTTTGGATGGTAACTTGATGCCATCTGTGAAAAAGCTGAAGTTAGAGAGGATGGCTTCTACAAATGGATAATGATCCTAAACACACCTCAAAATCCACGGGGGATTACATCAAGAGGCGTAAACGGAAGGTTTTCACAATCTCCCATCAGCCATGGCCTTCACAATCTCCTGACCTCAACATAATTGAAAATCTATGGATAGACCTTAAAAGAGCAGTGCGTGACAGACAGCCCAGAAATCTCAAAGAACTGGAAGACTTTTGTAAGGAAGAATGGGCGAAGATACCTCAAACAAGAATTGAAAGACTCTTGGCTGGCTACAAAAAGTGTTTACAAGCTGTGATACTTGCCAAAGGGGGCAGTACAAGATATTTACTCTGCAGGGTGCCCAAACTTTTGCAGACGCCATTTTTTTGTTTTCTGTAATTTTGAAAGTGTCAATGATGGAAATAAAATCTAACTTTTGTTGACATATTATAAGAATGTCTAATCTGTAATTTGATGCCTTTTGGAGATTTTTCCATCTTTCCTTGGCTTCTTTATGCACATTAATACAAATTTTTACCTGGGGTGCCCAAACTTTCGATCGTAATCGGCTGTCGAAAGCACCATACTAACAATCCAAAAATCGGCAGATCGTTCGTCAGACAAAATATTACTTCCGATTTGTCCTTAGGCCACCACTGCATATGTTTGAGCTATATAAAAGTAAAATGATAATAATATGATGTGGAGGGGACATTAGAGTGTAAGGTAAGGTGACCAGATTTTTAAAATGAAATCCGGGGACATTTATTTTTTTTGGGCAAATGGCACAGGACTGCATAATACACAGAGCGCTGGGTACAGGACTGCATAATACACAGAGCGCTGGACACAGGACTGCATAATACACAGAGCACTGGGCACAGGACTGCATAATACACAGAGCACTGGGTACAGGACTGCATAATACACAGAGCGCTGGACACAGGACTGCATAATACACAGAGCACTGGACACAGGACTGCATAATACACAGAGCGCTGGGCACAGGACTGCATAATACACAGATCGCTGGGTACAGGACTACATAATACACAGAGCACTGGGCACAGGACTACATAATACACAGAGCACTGGGTACAGGACTGCATAATACACAGAGCGCTGGACACAGGACTGCATAATACACAGAGCACTGGACACAGGACTGCATAATACACAGAGCGCTGGGCACAGGACTGCATAATACACAGATCACTGGGTACAGGACTGCATAATACACAGAGCGCTGGGCACAGGACTGCATAATACACAGAGCACTGGGTACAGGACTGCATAATACACAGAGCGCTGGGTACAGGACCGCATAATACACAGAGCACTGGGTACAGGAATGCATAATACACAGAGAACTGGGTACAGGACTGCATAATACACAGAGAACTGGGTACAGGACTGCATAATACACAGAGTGCTGGGTACAGGACTGCATAATACACAGAGCACTGGGCACAGGACTGCATAATACACAGAGCGCTGGACACAGGACTGCATAATACACAGAGCACTGGACACAGGACTGCATAATACACAGAGCGCTGGGCACAGGACTGCATAATACACAGATCGCTGGGTACAGGACTACATAATACACAGAGCACTGGGCACAGGACTACATAATACACAGAGCACTGGGTACAGGACTGCATAATACACAGAGCGCTGGACACAGGACTGCATAATACACAGAGCACTGGACACAGGACTGCATAATACACAGAGCGCTGGGCACAGGACTGCATAATACACAGATCACTGGGTACAGGACTGCATAATACACAGAGCGCTGGGCACAGGACTGCATAATACACAGAGCACTGGGTACAGGACTGCATAATACACAGAGCGCTGGGTACAGGCCAGCATAATACACAGAGCACTGGGTACAGGAATGCATAATACACAGAGAACTGGGTACAGGACTGCATAATACACAGAGAACTGGTTACAGGACTGCATAATACACAGAGTGCTGGGTACAGGACTGCATAATACACAGAGCACTGGGCACAGGACTGCATAATACACAGAGTGCTGGGTACAGGACTGCATAATACACAGAGCACTGGGCACAGGACTGCATAATACACAGAGTGCTGGGCACAGGACTGCATAATACACAGAGCACTGGGCACAGGCCTGCATAATACACAGAGTGCTGGGTACAGGACTACATAATACACAGAACACTGGGTACAGGACTACATAATACACAGAGTGCTGGGTACAGGACTGCATAATACACAGAGCACTGGGCACAGGACTGCATAATACACAGAGCACTGGGCACAGGACTGCATAATACACAGAGTGCTGGGTACAGGACTACATAATACACAGAACACTGGGTACAGGACTACATAATACACAGAGTGCTGGGTACAGGACTGCATAATACACAGAGCACTGGGCACAGGACTGCATAATACACAGAGCACTGGGCACAGGACTGCATAATACACAGAGCACTGGGCACAGGACTAAATAATACACAGAGCACTGGGTACAGGACTACATAATACACAGAGCACTGGGCACAGGATTACATAATACACAGAGCACTGGGTACAGGACTGCATAATACACAGAGCGCTGGGTACAGGACTGCATAATACACAGAGAACTGGGTACAGGACTGCATAATACACAGAGCACTGGGTACAGGACTACATAATACACAGAGCACTGGGCACAGGACTGCATAATACACAGAGCGCTGGGTACAGGACTACATAATATACAGGAGGGTGTTAGGCATAGAGTACAGGGTTCAGAGGTTTGCTATGCACAGAGGACACTTCTGCCCCCACATCCATAGCTCACCTCTGCACCCTTCTCTCACAGATTATCTCTGCAGCCACCTCTTATCCCTTCCCCCACAACAGCTAAACTCTCCATCTCTCCATGCAGCTGCATCAGCTCTGACCCCTCCTCCCCCACTGCCCTCACCTGTGCACAAACTCCCCCCCCCCCCATCTGCTCACCTCCCGGGCTCAGCCCTCCACACAGTCAATTTTTGGCTTTGCCTCTCCTCCACTGAACAGCAGCAACAGTGAGATCGTCCAGCAGGGGGCGTCTGCATCTGAGCCACCAAGCTGTTTCCCAGCCAGCATGGGATGCCTTGTCTACATTAATCCGGCCCTGAATCCGGGGACAAAACCGGGGACAGACTTGGACCAGGGACAGTGTCCTCAATCTGGGGACTGTCCTTGGAAACCGGGGATGTCTGGTCACCCTAATGTAAGGTCCTCTGGTGCAGAGACTGATGTAAATGGCTCAGTATCCTTTGTACAGAGGACACTGAGCCATGTAAAAAAATAGTGTGGGACTGTGGTAAAGGGGCTGTCCGAGCTCAGTTTTGGGCGAGGGAAGGGGGACCCTGTGATTGGCCGAATGGGGTCATGTGCGTGTGGTGGACATGGGCGTCCTGTGCTTGGGCTGACCAAGCTGGTCACATGAGGAGGCAGGGTGGGGCGGGGCTGGCCTGTGCGTGAGCGCAGTTTGCGCATGTGCAGCCGCTTGCTCCCAGAGTTCTGTCACGCTGCCTGGCGTGCTCTGTGTGACTGTCTCCTGAGGTCTCTGTTTCATCTCCCCCTCACCTCTCACTCTGTCAGCCCCCCTCTCTCCCCCACCCCCTCTTTCTCTCAGCCCCCATCTCTCTCTCAGTCCCTCTCACCACCCTTTCTCTCAGCTACTTTCTATGTCAAATCCCCCTTCCTCTCAGCCCCCCTTCCTCTCAGCCTCTCTCCCTCTCAGCCCCTCTTTCTCTCAGCCCCCCCCTCTCCCTCTCTCTCTATCCCTGTAGGGGCTAGTGCTCTCTCTCACCTACCCCCTCACCACCCTCTCTTTCAGCCACCCTCTCTGTCACATTCCCCTCTCTCTCTCTCAGCCCCCCTCCCTCTCAGCCCTCCTCTCTCATCTCCCTTCTCATTCACCCCCTCCCTCTCAGCCCCCTTCTTTCTCTCATCCCCCCTCTCTCCCCCTCTCTCTTGCCACCCTTCTCGGACCCCTAACTGACACTTTTGGGGGGACCAGTGACATTACTACAGTAATCAGTGCTAAAAATATGCACTGTCACTGTACTAATGACACTGGCAGGGAAGGGGTTAACCCAGAGGCAATCAAAGGGTTAAGTGTGATCCTAGGGGGTGCTTTCTAACTGTGAGGGGGATGGGCTTGTGGAATCAACACAGAGACCTGTGTTCCTAAATAGGAGGAGCTCTGTGCTGATTCCTGAGAGAACAACGGTCTGCTGTGTTTACAACAGCAGACCGCGATCGTGGATGCCCGGTGGCAATCGCGGCCGCCAGCCCCTTGAATCAGCTTCTCCGCTGTCTAATGGAAGCGCAGGCATGCACCCCCAGGATTGCTACTGCCACTCGCGTACAGATACAGCGATTAGCGCAGCCGAGCCAGCCTGCCGCAGTACATCTGCGGCGGGCGGACGGTCGGTAAAGCCTCTTGCACACTGCAGCTTAAAAATGCTCAGTACAGCTTTTTTTTTTTCTGAGCTAAAATACAGCCCATTCATTGTAATGTGCCTGTGCACACAGGCGGGTAAATGAGCGCCGTGCATTCTTCAGTAAGAACAAAATAGAAAAATCTGCATTTTTGGACAGTAATTTACGCCTAAGACACGCAATTGCGCACAAACGAATACACATGAACATACTGTTGATCTGAAAAATGCTAATTTGCATATTTAAAAACAACCGCGAGAATACATTTGCGCAAATGCATAAGCGCAAAAATGCGCGCGCTTCAATAAGACAAATTCACAGCTGATTCACGGTGATTCTGCCGCGGTCCTTAGGCTCCATTCACACTAACGCGACTTGTCAGCCTGACAAGTCGCGGTCCCTCGCGGTCCATTGACCGCTACAGGACCCGTTCTAATAGGAGCGACACAAGTCGCTCTGACTTAGAAAAAGGATCCTGTACTACTTCGGGGCGACCTTGGAGCGACTTGCATAGACATTCATTACATGAAGTCCGTGCAAGTCGCACCGAAGTCGCGGTGCACGGGACTTCACAAGTCGCCCCCGAAGTAGTACAGAGTCGTGCCGCTTCAGTGTGAATGCGGGCTTAAGTGCCGGTTCACACTTGTGCGGCTGCGGAAATCGCATGTAATTCGGAGAGCACTGCTCCTTCATTACATGCGATCTCCTGTGCGGATGCGAATTCAGCCATACACTTTGTATGGCTGAAATTCGCACTGCACCCGCACCAAAGACGCACAGGAGGCATTTTTTCAGCCGCATCAGGATCGGATCGCACAGTGGTTCACACTTGTGCGATCCGATCCTGTGCGAACTGTCAGATCGCACTGCGATATGCGATCAAACTGGGGGTGTCGTTAACATTTTATTGACACCCCCTGCGTATCGCATATGGCAGTGTGAACTGCCAGATGTGCATTTGCGATGCGGGATCAGGCTGTGAATTCGCAGCCTTCCCGCATCGCACAAGTGTGACCCGGCACTTACTAGGTGATCTGATATCGCTCCTTCCAACATTCGCAACATTGTTGTAATCTTTGTTTGTCAAACAATGAACTTTGTCACCAATATAAATATTACAATAAACCTGCGCTCTACATATTGAGCCAAAGCCACATCCGCCGGGCTGCCGCTGTTACTAAACGTATGATACTAAAAAGCAAAATCATTCCCAGCGCTGTCCTTATAATGTGCATAGTCAGGGCCGCTGATAAGGCAGTACAGCCGGCCCTTCTGTACTGGGCCCCGGCCCCATCAGTTCAACAGCGGGGCCCGGCAATCTGCTGTACTGTCTTATTGCAGACCTCTTATGCTTCCCCCTGCAGCTCTGCCAGCTTCTCCTCCTTTTTTTCTCCCTCCGGCTGCACTGCAGGGGGATTGGTCCTAGCACATGTGCCCCTTCCATCTGCTGTCCGGGACCCTCCTGTGTGCCCCTCCCCCCGCAGCGCTGCTGGCTTCCCTCCTCTCCTCTCAGCAGCTGCTGTGGGCACAGGGGGATGTGTCAAGACAGAGAGCAGGGGAGCAATCGGTACCAATCACTCCTGTGTTCATTCATCACTGAAGCATAGTAAATGAAGCAAGAAGCCTCAGAACGCTTCCTATTCATGTATTTGTGCAGCTGAGACTGCATAGAAAGGGACTGATAAATCTATGTCCTCAGTCATTTTCGGACAGGGGGGGGGGGGCTGTCAGATAGACTGTATAGGCAGGGCTGCTGATAGGGGGGGCTACTGGTCCTCTTGAAAAGGGCCGAGCACACCGGGGTATTAGTGATGGACAACAAATACAGAACTCTTCCTCCAGCAGCTAAAAGCTGAACTCTCTCCCTGCTGCCAGCTTTTATCTGCTGAGAAAGGTAGAGTTGTCCCTCACTAATCCCCCTCTCTGTGTGCCCCCCCCCCCCTCCAAGCCCTGGCTCTAATGTTATCTCTGCTCCTGAGTTTATCTGTAACTTTGTTTCTCTTCCTCTGTCTCTCTAAACCGGACTCTGGAGTGATGGGGGGGGGGGGGCTTGGCCCATGGCCAGGTCCGCCTGCTGCCCCCACCCCCCCCCCCGAGCACCAACCGCTACTGGTTTTAACCCCTTCAGCAACTTGGGGTGGGAGAGCATATGGGGGAGCGGCAATTTTTATTTTGCCTAGGGCTGCAAAAATCCTTGCCCTGGCCCTGCCAACTGTGATGATAAAATCTGAGCAATCTGTGAGCCTCTCCCTTCTGATTGCTGAGCGGTTACATCACAGCACAAAGGGCAACTTCACCACTTCTGGACCGGAAGGTTTTACCCCCCTTAATGACCAGGCAATTTTTTGCGATTCGGCACTGCGTTATTTTAACAAACAATTGCGCAGACATGCGACGCTGTACCTAAATAAAATTGATGTCCTTTTTTCCCCACAAACAGAGCTTTCTTTTGGTGGTATTTGATCACCTGTGCAATTTTTATTTTTTGCGCTATAAACAAAAAAAGAGCAACAGCTTTTATCTGCTGAGAAAGGTAGAGTTGTCCCTCACTAATCCCCCTCTCTGTGTGCCCCCCCCCCTCCAAGCTCTGGCTCTAATGTTATTTCTGCTCCTGACTTTATCTGTAACTTTGTTTCTCTTCCTCTGTCTCTCTGATCCCAGAGCTCCCACTGGCCAGCCTGTATATTTTTTTTCATCTCATCTTAATTTTTATTCATTAACTCTTTTTAAGTTAATTCAGGCGGATGGAAACCCTATGCTTTTACAAGGTAATATCTGGGATTGCAAAGGTAATTAATTAGGTTAATTATTTGTGGCAATTGAAGAATATATTTACATGAAGGTTTTTGTGCCCGGAGTTCAGCTTTAGGTTATTTGTATTAAATGATTGCTGAAACAGGAAGCCGAGCGTTTTCCAAGGTTTGTGCGTCAAATATCTTCCCGCACACGAGATATCAGCTTCGCTACATTGTTAAAAAAAAAAAAAAAAGGATTCACCAACGAAGTGACTATGGCGTTCACCTCACTTAAAGTCCCACCGGGGCGACGTTTTTCAGTTTTTTGTATTGCTGGGGGACGGAGGCGTGTGCAAATCACAGCGTTGGACCATTTTTATATTTTTTCTAACTACATTGTAACTTTCCTTATCCCTGTGTTACATGATAAACCCCAGGTGAGGTGTGAGCCTCTCCCCTCTTCTTGCTGAATGGTTACATCACATTACAGAGCGCAGACCACGCCCAGGGGAGGAGCTATGGTTGATAAATAAGCTGGGAAGGAATGTGTGTGAGTTCAGGGAGGAGAGGCTGACACCATGCTGCCTGTTCTTGTGGCCGGGATCCTGGCTCTGCTGGCTTACCTCTACATTTCATCATGGAGAAAGAGACGTAACATGCCCCCGGGGCCCACGCCGTGGCCCATCATTGGCAATCTGCACCAGATCAACAAGGTGGCGCCATACGACACTTTCACAGAGGTGAGTTGCAGTCGCAGCAGAAGTGCGCAAACTTGGAACATTGCTCCTGCCTTGGGGCGTCTTCTGAATGCAGCGGCCCCTGTGCAAGATAATAAGATCGAACCCTGTATAAAATAGACTGCTGAGCAATCAGTAGCACTTTGGACACCCCCCCCCCCCCCCCAGCATTGGTGGTCAGATGTTGGCTACAACAATACCCCCCTAGCTTTGGTGGTCAGAGGTTGGCTGCAACAATACCCCCCTAGCTTTGGTGGTCAGTGGTTGGCTGCAGCAATACCCCCTTAGCTTTGGTGGTCAGTGGTTGGCTGCAACAATACCCCCCTAGCTTTGGTGGTCAGTGGTTGGCTGCAACAATACCCCCCTAGCTTTGGTGGTCAGTGGTTGGCTGCAACAATACCCCCCCAGCATTGGTGGTCAGATGTTGGCTACAACAATACCCCCCTAGCTTTGGTGGTCAGAGGTTGGCTGCAACAATACCCCCCTAGCTTTGGTGGTCAGTGGTTGGCTGCAGCAATACCCCCTTAGCTTTGGTGGTCAGTGGTTGGCTGCAACAATACCCCCCTAGCTTTGGTGGTCAGTGGTTGGCTGCAACAATACCCCCCTAGCTTTGGTGGTCAGTGGTTGGCTGCAACAATACCCCCCTAGCTTTGGTGGTCAGTGGTTGGCTGCAACAATACCTCCCTAGCTTTGGTGGTCAGTGGTTGACTGAAACAGTACCCCCCCTAGCTTTGGTGGTCAGTGGTTGACTGCAACAGTACCCCCCCTAGCTTTGGTGGTCAGTGGTTGGCTGCAACAATGCCCCCTTAGCTTTGGTGGTCAGTGGTTGGCTGCAACAGTACCCCCCAGCATTGGTGGTCAGTGGTTGGCTGCAACAGTACCCCCCAGCATTGGTGGTCAGTGGTTGGCTGCAACAGTACCCCCCAGCATTGGTGATCAGTGGTTGGCTGCAACAATACCCCCCTAGCTTTTGTGGTCAGTGGTTGGCTGCAACAATACCCCCCTAACATTGGTGGCCGGTGGCTGTAATACCAACTGCCCAGAGGTCCTCAGGGTACACTTCTGTACATGCTCCACGGCACGACATAGGAGGATGGCTGCAAGAAGGGACAGTTGCCTCCTGCTGACTGCAAATGAAGATAATGGTGCAAAAACTGGCATGATCCCTACATGATCTGCACTCCGAATACAACAGTGTAGGAAGCAATGTGGCACAGCAGGGGTTAAGTCAAGCACACAGGGCAGTACTCTGGGCACAGGTGGGTAGGCAGAAATGTGGCAAGGGTTAAGTCCAGCACACAAGGGCAGCACTCCAGGCACAGCAGGGGAGGTGGCAATGTGGCACAGTAAGAGTTAATTCCAGCTCACAGGGCGGCAGTCTGGGCACAGCAGGGTAGGCAACAATGTGGCACTGTAAGGGTTAAATCCAGCACACAGGGCAGTACTCCGGACACAGCAGGTAGGTGGCAATGTGGCACAGCAAGGGTTAAATCCAGCACACAGGGCTGTAATCCAGAGACAGCAGAGAAGGTGGCAATGTGGCACAGCAAGGATTAAATCAAGCACACAGGACGGTACTCCGGGCACAGCAGAGGAGGTGGCAATGTGGTACAGCAAGGGTTAAATTAATCACACAGGGCGTAACTCCGGGCACAGCAGAGGAGGTGGCAATGTGGCACAGCAAGGGTTAAATTAAGCACACAGGGCGTAACTCCGGGCACAGCAGAGGAGGTGGCAATGTGGCACAGCAAGGGTTAAATTAAGCACACAGGGCGGTACTCCGGGCACAGCAGAGGAGGTGGCAATGTGGCACAGCAATGGTCAGATGACTCAGCAGTTGACACCAACCTGTATATACATATACACCCATGTGTGGGTGCACACCTGATTCAACAGAATATAGTCAGACTGCAGACAAGATACAGGAGATGGTCAGAGAGTGCAGACATGGTACAGGAGAGGGTCAGAGACTGCAGACATGATACAGGAGAGGGTCAGAGACTGCAGACATGGTACAGGAGAGGGTCAGAGACTGCAGACATGATACAGGAGATGGTCAGAGATTGCAGACATGATACAGGAGAGGGTCAGAGAGTGCAGACATGATACAGGAGAGGGTCAGAGACTGCAGACACAGGAGAGGGTCAGAAAATGCAGACACAGGAGATGGTCAGAGACTGCAGACATGATACAGGAGAGGGTCAGAGACTGCAGACATGATACAGGAGAGGGTCAGAGAGTGCAGACATGATACAGGAGAGGGTCAGAGAGTGCAGACATGATACAGGAGAGGGTCAGAGACTGCAGACATGATACAGGAGAGGGTCAGAGAGTGCAGACATGATACAGGAGAGGGTCAGAGAGTGCAGACATGATACAGGAGAGGGTCAGAGAGTGCAGACATGATACAGGAGAGGGTCAGAGACTGCAGACATGATACAGGAGAGTTTCAGAGACTGCAGACACAGGAGAGGGTCAGAGACTGCAGACACCTAAACACCTAACAACTAAAAGACAAGCTTTATATAGTTTTCCTTTCCTCCTCAGGTATTGCTTCAAACCCGAGAGAGAGAAAAACTCTTAAAAGCTTTTCTTTATAGTTTAAAGCAAGTTCAGCAAACAGTTTATGCAGTAATAACCCCTAGTATTGGTGCCAGTTTACACAGTAATAACCCCTAGTATTGGTGCCAGTTTACACAGTAATAACCCCTAGTATTGGTGCCAGTTTACGCAGTAATAGCCCTAGTATTGGTGCCAGTTTATGCAGTAATGAAGCCTAGTATTGGTGCCAGTGTATGCAGTAATAAGGCCTAGTATTGATGCCATGATCTCAGCGTGGAGGAGGAAGGGAAGAAGAGACTTGCCAACCACACCGATGAAGGTGTTAAGGCCGGCTGTGACAGTGGTGGTGGTCCTAACACTTTTATCAACTTCATGGGAGGTCTTTATGATTTCCCCGTGGGTCTCCTGATGCGCTACAGTACAGCGCACCTCTCCATCCGAGACTCCTTCCCTCCGCCACACCGTGACAAAACTAAGGGGGAAGGCTGCTACAGCGCACCTCTAAATCCGGGACTCATGCCTCTACAGCAGGGGTGCCCAACCTTTTGAGAAGTAAGGGCCACTTTAACGATTTGGTAACCAGTCGTGGGCCACAATGAGTGGAGCGGGCAGATGACAGGTCCGTGTCCACTCCGCATGTGCAGAGCAGACAGGGACACAGCCCACTCTACTCTATGGGCACTCCAATCTGAACCGCCCAGACAGAAGGGGACGGATCATCCTTCTGTTTTTTTTAAGTGGATCGGACTGGAGATAGGCGCGTGTAAACGGGAACAAGTCCATTTACATCTGCCGCTCTATAGAGGTGAATGGAGGATCCGATTGGGTCCACATAAAATAACAGACACGATTGGATTGATTGTGTGAAAGGGACCTAAGGCTGCTTTCACACGGATACACTGCAGTTTACCTGCTCCTAAACTGACCTCAATCTTCACTTCTTCCTTAGGATTCCTGCAGGTATCGCTGGCGGGTATGGCTGGCGGCTGTTGCTGGCTGTCCCCCAGGGTTGGTACTGCTGGCTGGTACTGCTGGCGGCTACTGCAGATGGCTATTGCTGGCTGGTACTGCTGGTAGGTATTACTGGCTGGTACTGCTGGCTGGTACTGCTGGTGGGTATTACTGGCTGGTACTGCTGGTGGGTACTGTTGGCGGGTATTGCTGATGGGTACTGCTGGTGGGTACTAATGGTGGGTACTGCTATCTGTTACTGCTGGTGGGTACTGTTGTCGGGTACTGCTGGCTGGTACACCAATAGAGATGTGACAGGAGCGGTGTTGGAGGAAGCATGTGGCTGCAGTAGAGAGCGGAGCAGGTGCTTCCTGTATCACTCCTGTTACAGGCGGAGTGCATTTCATATCACTCCGCCTGTGACAGGAGCCGGAACTATACAGGAAGCATCGGCTCCGCTTCCTCTAGTGGCGGCTCCGTTCTTCACAATAATGCTCGGGGATGGCGGGTCAGGATCCCGCATTCTGGGCTTACCGACCCGCCATCCCAGAGCAGGAGGTGGGATCCTGCTGGGGGGGCACAGCATAATGTTGGGGGGCCATGGTCCCCTTTGCCCCCCCTAGTGACGCCACTGTGTAGGTAAGCCTTATTATAGGCTCACCTATAGGTACAAGTCAGAGATGGGGGTTTACAACAACTTTAAGTCAGCTAATTTTGGTACAAATGACCAGAGCTCCTCTTCAATGTCCCGGGCAGTGCACAGACAAAAGGGTACAAATTGCAGAAATACTGGTAAGAAAAATGACATTCTAAAATGTATTGATTTGCTATTAAATAAAAAAAAAGGGTACTAAAGGATATAAACTTTACCATTTGGGCAGTATGCTTTTATCCAGTCGGTTCCCCCCTGCCCCCCCCCCCCCCTTGTGCTTTATTATAGGATGATGGTAGTGAGTGTCACTCTACTTGGCTGTGACCCCGGGGTGTATAAAGGCTCAGAGATACAGGAAAAACCGGATCCGTCAGTTGAGATTCAGAGCTGAATGTCTGACTAGTATGAGACCTCAATCTCCGTCTGAAGAAGGTGAATGGGTAAGGGCCCCTTCGCATCTACACTGGGGGCCCTTATTGTTTCCCTTTAAAAACACACCAAACTGCATTATGTAGATGTTAAGTGGCTACATAGAAAAAAATGGGGTTTCTATTCGAAATGCATTGATATACAGTGAATTTATTTATTTTTTATTGCCGAATAAAGGACACATGTGAATAGGCCTTCAAGGTTACTATGGTGGCTGGCCGTACATGCACAATTTGGTTAATGATTGATCCTTGTTATAATGATCACTGTGCAGCCAATAATGTTCAGGTAGGATGACTGTGCATATTTGAGCCTATGAAGGAGGGAAGGAGTGTTGTAGAGGGGATCCCTTCAATTACTGGTTGGTGTAGAACTGATACCTTACATTGGTGGTCAGCGTAGAATTGGCCCCTTACATTGGTGGAAAGTATAAAAGTGACCCTTCCATTTGTGGCCAGTGTATAAGTGGCCCCTCACATTGATCTTAAGTTTAGAAGTGGCCCCTTCCATTGGTGGTCAGTGTAAGAATGACCCCAATCACTGGTGGCCAGTGTAGAAGTGACCCCAATCACTGGTGGCCAGTGAAGAAGTGACCCTTTACATTGGTGGCCAGTGTAGACGTGTCCCCTTACATTGGTGGCCAGTGTAGAATTGACCCATTACATTGGTGGTCAGTGTAGTAGTGACTCCTTACTTTGGTGGTCAGTGTAGAAGAGACCCCTTACATTGGTGGCCAGTGTAGAAGTGACCCCTTCCATTGGTGGCCAGTGTAGAAGTGACCCCTTCCATTGGTTGCTAGTGTAGAAGTGACCCCTTCCATTGGTTGCTAGTGTAGAAGTGACCCCTTACATTGGTGGCCAGTGTAGAAGTGATCCCTTACAATGGCGGTCAATATAGAAGTGACCCCTTCCATTGGTTGTTAGTGTAGAAGTGACCCCTTACATTGGCAGTCAGTATAAAAGTGACCCCTTCCATTGGTGGTTGATGTAAAAGTGACCCCTTCCATTGGAAGCAAGTGTAAAAGTGACCCCCTAACACTGGTGGCCAGCATAAAAGTGACCCCTGAAATTGGCAGTCAGTAGAAGTGACCCCTTACATTAGCCGTCAGTATAGAAGTGACCCCTTCCATTGTTGGTTGATGTAAAAGTGGCCCCTTCCATTGGAAGCAAGTGTAAAAGTGACCCCCTAACACTGGTGGCCAGCATAAAAGTGACCCCTGACATTGCTAGTTATTATAGGAGTGACCCCTTACATTGATGGTTGATGTAGAAGTGAGCCCTTCCATTGGAGGCCAGTTTAAAAGTGACCCTTCCAATGGAAGCAAGTGTAAATGTGACCCCCTAACACTGGTGGCCAGTATAGAAGTGACCCCTTCCATTGGTGGTCAGTGTAGAGTTAATTTATTCCATTGTTGGTCACTGTAGAAGTAATCCCTTGCATTGGTGACAGGTGTTGAAGTGACCCCTTTTATTAGTGGCAAGTGCAGAAGTGACCCCTTACATTGGTTCCCAGTGTAGAAGTGTCCATTGGAGGCCAGTTCTGGCAGGAGATCACTCCTATCGTTGCTTTCTTCTCAAAGAACCCCTGGGAGACTCTGGAGTAACCCTAGGGTTCCACAAAACTCTGGTTGAGAAAGGTTACTTTGGTGTAGCTTTTGTTAACTTTTTTTTACCCCAGTGGAACCCTTGAAACAATTTGCAGGTCTCAAAGTCCCTGCCAAAACCAAATCATTGGGGGTGAGTGGGAAAAATGCCTCTTCCGTTAGTGATTGGAAGAGTGCCAAACTTACTGACCGCTAAAAAGACCTCGGGTGTCATGCTGCTTGCTCTGCCAGGTGGCGTTACCTCTGAAACTTTGCAGGCACAATCAAATATAAAGTCCATCAGCCACAGCTCAAGGAACCCCAAGAAACATCTGGAGGAACCCTAAGATTTTATGGAACCCTGGTTGGGATTGGTTGCTCTAGTGAATACAGAAAGCACTGCTTTCCAAAAACTTCCCTGAGACTATTCTCCTTTGGGTGTCAATGCTACAAATACCACTGGAATATTTCATCCAATGCACCTTTCTAGTTTACTATAGACGTGTGCAATTCATTATGAATCGAAATTTGGGTGAAATATTCATTATTTGGAGAGTCAAATGTATCTGAATTTCCAAATCATAATAGTAATGAATTCCGACAAATCTGAAATAAATTATAACTAAACAAATTCTTAGAACTGGAATGTTGATAAAGCTTTCCAATTTGAAAATACATTTGAGTTTGAAATGGAAATATTTCTACACATGCGTTTTTCTTTTATCCAATTTTTCTATGTATTTATAGTATATCCTCTTTTTATATACAGTCAGGTCCATAAATATTGGGACATGGACACAATTCTAATCTTTTTGGCTCTATACACCACCACAATGGATTTGAAATAAAAAAAAAACAAGATGTGCTTTACCTGCAGACTATCAGCTTTAATTTGAGGGTATTTACATCCAAATCAGGTTAACAGTGTAGAAATTACAACAGTTTGTATATGTGCCTCCCACTTTTTAAGGGACCAAAAGTAATGGGACAAATGGCTGCTCAGCTGTTCCATGGCCAGGTGTGTGTTATTCCCTCATTATCCCATTTACAAGGAGCAGATAAAAGGTCCAGAGTTCATTTCAAGTGTGCTATTTGCATTTGGAATCGGTTGCTGTCAACTCTCAATATGAGATCTAAAGAGCTGTCACTATCAGTGAAGCAAGCCATCATTAGGCTGAAAAAAAACAAAACAAACCCATCAGAGAGATAGCAAAAACATTAGGTGTGGCCAAATCAACTGTTTGGAACATCCTTAAAAAGAAAGAACGCACCGCTGAGCTCAGCAACACCAAAAGTCCCAGAAGACCACGGAAAACAACTGTGGTGGATGACCAAAGAATTCTTTCCCTGGTGAAGAAAACACCCTTCACAACAGTTGGCCAGATCAAGATCACTCTCCAGGAGGTAGGTGTATGTGTGTCAGATCAAGAACACTCTCCAGGAGGTAGGTGTATGTGTGCCAGATCAAGATCACTCTCCAGGAGGTAGGTGTATGTGTGTCAGATCAAGAATACTCTCTCATTTCAAATCCATTGTGGTGGTGTATAGAGCCA
The DNA here is from genome assembly GCF_965119305.1 of Pelophylax lessonae. Taxonomy (NCBI): domain Eukaryota; kingdom Metazoa; phylum Chordata; class Amphibia; order Anura; family Ranidae; genus Pelophylax; species Pelophylax lessonae. Next base: position 4,062,374 of record NC_138778.1, read on the forward strand.
AAAAGATTAGAATTGTGTCGATGTCCCAATATTTTTGGACCTGACTGTATATATGTCTGTTCAATAAAGAGATTAATTTTTAATCATATGGTGTGATAATTGTGATCATCCTCTCTCCATTTGCCCATACAAAGCCCCATCTTTTCCTTAGCCTTCTGTACACAATATTTAGGGGTTTGGGTATAACATCACGGGAATTGTATCAACGTCAATTTAGTTTGGGTACAGCATCGCATGACTGCGCAATTGTCAGTTAAAGTCACGCAGTGCCAAGTTGAAAAAAGTGGCCTGGTCATTAAGAGGGCAAATCCTTCCGGTCTTAAAGTGGTTAGGATGGATTTTGCACAAAACAGAATTGTGAATGTTGTTTTAGGCGCCGCTCAGATGAGATCTGAGATCAGATGAGATGGAACGAGCAGCCGCCAGGTTGCGTTTGTTACTTTCCGGTTTATGAATCCCTCACCGGGGCTTTGCCAGAAAACGCCTTCAATTGGTTCTTTTCTTTTCCTCTTTGTGCCAGCTTGGAGAGAAATACGGGAATGTTTACACCATCTATTTTGGGTGGAAACCAACGGTGGTTCTGTATGGATACGACGCGCTCAAAGAGGCCCTGCTGGGACAGGCGGACGATTTCAGCGGAAGAGCCATCCTTCCTGTGTTTGCACGGGTCGCCAGGAGAAAAGGTAAACAACAATACCAGGCACGGCCAATGGGCTGTAATTACCATATTTTAGTTCCTGGGCTGCAAAACCACAAATCTAGTAGAGGTTTTGGGCCACTACAACTTGTTTGCTTATGTTCCCATTAAGATAAGAGGTAAAGTTTTTGTTAGGTATAGGGATTAAATATTAAGGTGTGTTTAGGGCTAGAGTTAAAGGGGATCAATTGTTAAGGGACAGTATAAGTTTTGTGGAGAGGTTAACCCCTCTATTCCAGCAGGAGCCATGCTTTAAATTGTCCGTTACACCCAAGGCTAGTATGTGAGGCTCTGGATCTTGAGGCACTTGGATTGCTTGCAAAGCACTGACGTCATCGGGGGCTGTCTTACCAGCTTCAACCAGTAGTTGACCATGAGCTGGTTGCTAAGAGCTGGTTTTAGGGCTTGTAAAGGTGTTAGATAATAAGTGTCAGTACAGCAGCTGCTACAAGATGGATCCTCCAGCTACACTATAAGAGATAGCCCTTGAATGGCACCTATGAAGTGTAGGCCAACAGAAGGCTTCTTGTAGGACAAGTCCCTCAGGACATGTTAGACCTGGGACCTGGCTCTTTTGAGTGGAAACCACACTGGAACGCAATACAACCCCTGAGAGTGAAGAACTGGAAAGAGGCTCACCAAGTATGAGAATGGTCTCATGTGAGAACAGGTGACGTGGGATCCCCCAGGGCACCGGGTCTTAGAGCCAGTCAGTACTCACCACCAGGGATCCCTCATGAAACTATCAGGCTTTGCTGCATGCTGATCCCAGGTCACGACCCCAAGGTTCACCCAACTCAACATCACTGACCAAGAGACAGGAAGGCACCAGAAAGTAGATTTAGAAACAGGTAGGTGCACTCAAAGTAACAGTCGAGATGGTGGAGCTGATTGCGGACTCGGTAGACAAGCTATTGATCAGCCAGAGGTCAGTACATAGGAACCAATGGAAGGAAGCAGGCTGGTTAGCAGGAAGGCTCACCAGGAGTTCAGCAGCGGGCTTGTGACAGTGTTGCACAGGCAAAGAGCAGGGAGCTGTGCCAGTTTAAATAGGCTGGGCAGCAGGAGGGAGCCATTTTGATTGGCTTAAGCTCAATAGGTACTGCCTGGTCTGCTACGTGGACATCCAAGAGCTGATGTTGGCCTCCTCTGCTCTCTGAGTGAAGTATATATCTGTGTTTTGTTTCAGGAGTGGTCTTCTCCAATGGACCTCACTGGTTTCAACAAAGAAGGTTCTCCCTGACCACCCTGAGGAGCTTTGGGATGGGAAAGAGGAGCATTGAAGAACGAGTGACTGAAGAGGCCAAGTTTCTGGTGGACTTCTTCAGATCAAAAAATGGTAATGGACTTCTTGATTCACACCCAGGTGTCCAAACACAAGTATCATGTGTATTATAAGACATATCTTTTTTGTCTGCCTTGTATCTCCTACATACATACATACATACATACATACATACATACATACATACATCGGACCTATCTGATTTTGCCAATTTCTGACCCACCTTACTGTAGGAACATATGACTTATTTGGCACACTTAACTGAAGAGACACCTCAAACTCTTAACTGTTGGAACTCCTGACTTACCTGGCCCATTTGGCTCAAGAGAACCCTAACCCACTTGACTGTAGAAACACCTGACTCATATGACCCACTTAATTTAAGAGAGACTTGACCCCCTTGACTGTAGGAAACACCTGAGTTACGCGGCCCACTTGACTCAAATGACACCACCTCACCAACTTGATTGTAGGAACACCTGACTCACTTGGACTACCTGACTCAAAATATACTTCATCCACTTGACTGTAGGAACATCTGACTCATCTGGCCCACTTGACTCAAGAGACACCCCACCCATTTGACTGTAGGAACACCTGACTCATCTGGCCCACTTGACTCAAGAGACACCCCACCCATTTGACTGTAGGAACACCTGACTCATTTGGACCACCTGACCTAAGATATACCTCATCCACTTGACCATTTAAATGTAGGAATACCTGACTCCCATGGCACACTTGGCTCAAGAGACTCCTCACCAACTTGACTGTAGGCATCACCTGAATTTCATTGCCCACTTTAATGAAGAGATACCTTCTCCATTTACCTGTAGGAACACCTGAATCAAGATACACCTCACCCACTTGACTGTAGAAATACCTGACTTACTTGGTCCTCTAGACTCAAGGGACACCTGACTGCTTGACCTGTTGACTCATATGAGGAGGACAGTTGTCCTGCAACTAATGTTTGAAGGAGTTACAAGGACGACCATGGAGGTATACTATACACAAAGGATGGACTGATAAAGTCTGAGGTAAAGAAATAATGGGGGTGTTATCTATACCAGCTGCCCTGAAGTTAGTTTTCTTTTTCCAACCTGTGCTAGAAACTTGACAAGGGTTACCATTAATTCAGAGACCATTTCCCTTTATGACCTTATTTTATGTTGTCCTTTACTAGGAAAACCTTTCAACCCGGGCCCTGAGCTTACCGCTGCCGTGTCCAACGTTATCTGCTCCATTGTGTTTGGAGATCGCTTTGATACAGAAGACAAGACTTTCCAGACCTTGCACAATATGATCCTTGAAAATCTAACCTTCTTGGGCACACGGGGCTTCCAGGTGAGCTGGAGCAGTAAATCCTAAATGGATGACATTCAGTTTGGTCTGTGTACTGTGCATGGTAAAGCATTGCCATTTTTTGATGGTAACAATGGTGGACCATACCTGTACTGGGTTCAAAATGGCCACTTTTAGTCTGTTGGAAGACCATATGAAAGGGTTAGAGTTGTCACTCTATAGCACAGGTGTCAAACACAAGGCCCGCGAGCCGAATCCGGACCTCCAGGCCATTTTATGTGCCCCTCACACCTCTATTGTAGCTGCAGGAGAGCTCCAGTCCTCCTCCAGACCTTATACTTTCTGCTTTCCAGCAATGCCTCCAGCATCTTCCCAGCAGCACCACAAGGTAAGAGAGGTGCACTGTGATGTAAGGGAGGGTGGGGGACTCAACTTCTGATGGTGGAGAGGCTCTTGACGTCTTATGTAAGGGTAGGGGGTGCTCTTGACATCTAGTCTTACAGATACAACCGGCCCTTTTGAGGGCAATCATAATGCTGATGCGGCCCGCAATTAAATTGAGTTTGACACCCCTGCTCTATAGCATAAGTTTACCATATGTCCCCGTTTTCAGGTGTGTGTCCCTGGGAAACATCAGTGTAGCCCACCGGTGTAGCATATACATTGTACTACACAAGTGCCAACCCATTAGTCCCGCTGCAGGGGCGCCAACCCAAAGTGCAGCTACTGGAGCCATTTGCACTTTTTAGTTCTTGGTATTTTCAGGGCACTCAGCGGACTCCTCTAGCTCAGCAGGGGATCGCTCCATTGATTCCCGCTGAGCAGGCGGATGACAGGTCTATCTTCGCTCACTGTGCAGAGAGGGATCTGACAGAGGATTGCACTCCTCTATGGGGAGATCGGATTAAAACAGACAGCATGTCCGTTTTCATCCGATCCGACCCGCTGGACGGAAGGCGAACGTATCGCCATCCGTCTGATTTTAGCGGATCTTGTCAGATCGGATGGCAGACGGGTGTCAGCCATAGAGGAGAATGGGTGGCCTGATAGGTCCACCTAAAAAAAACAGGCGGACCTGATCGGTTTTGAATTGGGCCTTAAATTCTATTTGTCTTTATACTTTGAATATCTGACCAATTGTCGGAGGATGTTAAAAATGGGGGCGTGATTTTGTGGGTGTGGCTTCAAATGAGGGTGGGATTTTAGGGTTTGTGGTTGAAAGTGGGCATGATCTGTAGGGTGTCTATTGGTGTTTTTGACACAACAGAGCAAACTAAATGTCCTTCAGTCGGGTTTTACACCAATGTTAAAGGTTTAATGAAATGGAAACTATACCGCATGCAGGGCCGGTGCTACCATTAGGTAAACTAGGCAGCCGCCTAGGGCGCACTGCTGCCTAGGGAGCAGCCACAGCTAGGGGGAGACTCTGGAGACCCTAATGTAAGTGGGGCGATAGGGACCCTTATGTAAAGGGAAGATTTGGGGGATTCTAATGAAATTGGGTTCTCTGTTGTAAGGGGGAACTCAGATGTAAGGGGGGGGGGGCTTTGGGAACCCTAATGTAAGGGGTAAAAGGGGTTCAGGCCTAAAGCTGTGTAAGAGGCCCCAAAATTTCAGCAAGTAGCTGGTCTTGCCTAGGGCGCAAAAGAGTCTAGCACCGGCCCTGACTGCATGCTAGTTTCGAGTTGTTGCAAGAAAATCTGAAGCTTCAAATCTGTCTTCTATTTCCATTTCCCAGCTCTACAACGCCTTCCCAGAAATTCTAAGGTGGCTTCCAGGTCAACACAACAAGATCTTCTTGAATGGCACCATGCTGCAGGAATTCCTGGGCAACCTCATCAAAAATCACGTCAAAACCCGAGACCCCAACTGCCCACGAGACTTTGTGGACTCTTTCCTAAATAAAATAGATGAGGTAAAACCCAAAAAAACAGCTCTTTTGTTGGTGGGAGACAAAATGTTCTTCATAGGGGGCTTCAACCTAGTGCATTGGGCTTATAAACTCTACTCTGAAGACCAGTGTGTACAGCTGCCACTATCAAAGCTTTGAGCAGCTTTTATCAATCCGCTGGACCTCCAGCCTTTCCCTTCTTGCACGGTTGTACTGGCTCTTCTCCTGGACTGGAATGGCACAGCGCCACCCACTGAACGGAGGCCAGGTTGCACCTGCCTGCATACTGAAATTACGTTCTCTGATTTCGCTGCACACTGTGAGCTACTAGCAATGTGCATTGTAATCTGAAGCAAGACTGGAGGACCTCCATCACCTAGCCCTTTCCTCCCCAGTCTGATTGACCCTGGCCCACCTCTTTCATTCATTGGATTTTAGTTCTCATGGAGGCTTGGCATCACATGTGGGTGTTACCTAGGGTCTTTATGCAAATACAGCCTGCCTAGAAACCCCCACTCCTCCAGACTGACACCCACACCATCAAGGCATTTTGATATTTCCATAAATCCCCCCAAAATCCAGCCTACTGCTTGCATCATGACTGAGGGCTCTTGAGAGGAGTACTGAGGCCGGGTGCTGTGATGTTTTCAGGAAGCAAGGTACAGCACCCTACCGGCCACTTCCACCAGCCATGATCTGCTTGCATTGCATAGAGAGGCACAGAGACCCAGTGGTTACATCATTGGGTCTAAAATAAGGTACCAAAAGGAAATTAATTGAATCCAATTTAAAAAATGTGTGAATCTTGGGTGAAAACATTCATAAATAGACCCCTTTTTATCTCTATTCTCCACACCAGACCAAGAAAATATGGGGTTAAATCCCCTTTAAACAGACTGTGATGCTGGTAGGCGGGGCTTGTGATTATATGCTCACTGTGATTGGCATGCAGTGATGACATAATTGACAACCCCCCCTCCCAGTCGTTGGTACTGGACACTGAGCTATCCAGTACATCACTGTTTTGGGGGCACAGGTGGATTGCGCCCGCAGAACAACAAAGCGGCGCATATATGCAGCGGCGTGGTGTTAAGGCCCACCTCTGTGCCGCCCCATGCATGTTATGCTGTCAGGAAGAGGTTAAATATGGCCAGTTGGGTCTCACACTATTCTGTTGTTTCCCTTCTCCCCCCTTCAGGAAGCTGATAACCCGGGGTCCCATTTTACCATAGAGAGCCTGACAATGACCACCTTCAACCTTTTCATTGCCGGGACCGGCACCACATCCTCCACCCTCCGATGGCTGCTGAAATTTATGATGGAGTATCCCGAAATCCAAAGTAAGGATTATATTCATATTTCTGATAGAGAGTCGAATAAAAAATGTTGGTGTTCACCATATGTGTTTGCAAACCCAGATATTATCGTGTAAAGGTAGCAGTGACATCATCACTGTGCTGTACATAGCCTGTGCAGAGAGCAGAGCCATGGGAGTCCAAAAGCTCCACCCAGTACAGGCTGACTACATAAAATTACAGCCACACTCTACTAAGAGAGAGAGCTGAGATGTGGGAGGTGGCCAAGCACACTCCACCCACTACAGGCTGCCTCCAGAAAATTACAAGAGGGGGCGGAGACAAGACCAGTTATCTTGAACAATGAGAGGGTGCAAAGCTGTGGGATGGGCCCAGCAGACTCCACCCACTACAGGCTGCCTGCAGAAAATTTGAGGAGGGGGTGGAGACAAGACCAGTCACCCTGTACAAGGAGAGAGAGCAGAACTGTGGGAGTGGTCCAGCAGACTCCACCCACTACAGGCTGCCTGCAGAAAATTAAAGGAGGGGGTGGAGACAAGACCAGTCACCCTGCACAAGGAGAGAGAGCAGAGCTGTGGGAGTGGCCCTGCAGAAATATACAGGAGGGGGCTGAGACAAGACCAGTCACCCTGTACAAGGGGAGAGAGAGCAGCAGTGAGCAGCGGTCTTTATTACAGGAAGCTCCTACACAGAGAGATTAGATCCACTTTATTGTGCAGTTGGTTTGCACCAATCAGAGAATGGGAAAGGGGGGGGGTCTCCCAGTGGTGGTGATATGACATGTGTGGGGGGGGGGGGGGTCTCCCGGGGGTAGTGATCTGACATATGTGTGGCTTCTTTTGCAGAGAAAGTTCAGGCTGAGATTGATAACGTTATCGGCACGGAGAAATGTCCATCCCTGGAGCACCGCGTTTCCTTACCGTACACGGACGCCGTGATTCACGAGGCGGAAAGATACGCCAGTGTAGTGCCAAACGGTCTGCCGCACGCCGCTCTGCGGGACATCAAGTTTAGAGGCTACACTATACCAAAGGTACATAAATACAACCTTTAGCCCCCATTCACACTAGGGCGACTCACGAGGCGACTTGTGTCGCCCCAGGTCGCCCCAGGTCGCTTGACATGACCAAACCAATGTAAATGAATCAGTGCCGTCTTAATTGCCGCTATTAAGGTCGCTCCGACTTCAGAAAAGGGTCCTGTACTACTTTCAGGCGACCAGTGATCCGACCTGTCCCATATACTTCAATGGGAGTCGCCTCCTTATCTTAATTGAAGCGACCTGTAATCCGACTTGTCATCCGACTTTGCTAAAAAATGGTAGTGAACAAGAAAAGAGCATAATTTTCTTGCAGGCATTAGCGGTCATTTTTTTAGGCAGGCATGTCATTTTTTGGATTTCGTTTCTGGGGGGTCTAAAAAGTGTCCCTGTCAAGTTTCAGCTCTGTAGCATGTCCAGAACCCCTAAAAAAAAATCATTTTTCTTTTAATTTTTTGTAGTGTCTTTACCAGCTGTCTTTTATTCTTGCTGGCATTCATGAGTGGTCATTTTTTTAGGCAGGCATGTCATTTTTTGGATTTCTTTTCTGGGGGGTCTAAAAAGTGTCTCTGTCAAGTTTCAGCTCTGTAGCATGTCCAGAACCCCTAAAAAAAAATAATTTTTCTTTTAATTTTTTGTAGTGTCTTACCAGCTGTCTTTTTTTCTTGCAGGCATTTAGCGGGCATTTTTTTTAGGCAGGCATGTCATTTTTTGGATTTCGTTTCTGGGGGGTCTAAAAAGTGTCCCTGTCAAGTTTCAGCTCTGTAGCATGTCCAGAACCCCTAAAAAAAAACATTTTTCTTTTAATTTTTTGTAGTGTTTTACCAGCTGTCTTTTATTCTTGCAGGCATTTAGCGGGCATTTTTTTAGGCAGGCATGTCATTTTTTTGTATTTAGTGTCTGGGGGGTCTAAAAAGTGTACCTGTCAATTTTCAGCTCTGTAGCATGTCCAGAACCCCTAAAAAACATCATTTTTACTATATTTTCAGGGATACGGCTTCTCTGCGGCTGGCTTTTTTTCTTGCAGGCATTTAGCGGGCATTTTTTTAGGCAGGCATGTCATTTTCTGGATTTAGTGTCTGGGGGGTCAAAAAAGTGTCCCTGTCAAGTTTCAGCTATGTAGCATGTCCAGAACCCCTAAAAAAAATCATTTTTCTTTTAATTTTTTGTAGTGTTTTACCAGCTGTCTTTTATTCTTGCAGGCATTTAGCGGGCATTTTTTTAGGCAGGCATGTCATTTTTTTGTATTTAGTGTCTGGGGGGTCTAAAAAGTGTACCTGTCAATTTTCAGCTCTGTAGCATGTCCAGAACCCCTAAAAAACAGCATTTTTACTATATTTTCAGGGATACGGCTTCTCTGCGGCTGGCTTTTTTTCTTGCAGGCATTTAGCGGGCATTTTTTTAGGCAGGCATATCATTTTCTGGATTTAGTGTCTGGGGGGTCAAAAAAGTGTCCCTGTCAAGTTTCAGCTATGTAGCATGTCCAGAACCCCTAAAAAAAAATCATTTTTCTTATAATTTTTTGTAGTGTCTTACCAGCTGTCTTTTTTTCTTGCAGGCATTTAGCGGGCATTTTTTTAGGCAGGCATGTCATTTTTTTGTATTTAGTGTCTGGGGGGTCTAAGTGTACCTGTCAATTTTCAGCTCTGTGATTGGCCAAATAAAAAGTTGCCTCGCGATTAGGTCGCGTCAAAGTCGCGCTAAGTCGCGCTAAGTCGCGCCAAAGTCGCGTCAAAGTCGCGCCAAAGTCGCGTCAAAATCGCGTCAAAGTCGCGCTGGAAGCGACGCTACTTTAGTGGTAGCGGCAGTGTGAACCAGCACTTAGTCTACCCTGATCTTCACTACTCTAAACATAATAAAAACATATTTACATATATACAAAATAAATAAAAATATATATAAAGAAAAATAGCTTACATCAGCATATAAACAAAAAAATGCTTTTTGGCAAATAAAAAAAAAAAAAAAAAAAACCATAAAGAAAACGAAATATACCAACCAAGACACATTTTCATATTAGCATGGTTCAACTCAACAAAGCCCTAAACTCCCCCTAAACACCCCCTCAGGCTAAGAAACGATTACACATTTATCCCATGCATGCAGCCTTTTTCCAAAAATCCGATCTTATAAAAAAAAATCTAGGGGACGTGAAAGGACAGAAAGAAAAGTCGCACACCCAGAGACTGACAGCAGCTACGGGGACCTGACATTACTCCACGCCATTGTCTAGGCTCCCGACGGCCACTTGTCCTTCTCAAGACCCCGAATCTTCCCAACCTCACCCAGAATGTTGTGCACAACCACCTTGACAGGAAGGACTTTTTTCCGAGTGGAAACCTGACACCATGCATTCCACGTGAAGTAACGGACTACTAAACTTAACTAGAAAAAGTGTCTCAAAATCAAAATCCCAATGTGTCTCAAAAGACCCGTACGACCACTCCGCATAACTCAGTGCAATGCACAGCATGAAGCAGATATCCTACAGAATGACCTGGACAAAATTACGGAGTGGGCAACGACATGGCAAATGAGGTTTAACGTGGAGAAGTGTAAGGTTTTGCACTTGGGGACTAAAAACATAAAAACACAATACACATTAGGAGGGGAACCCTTGGGGGAATCAAAAATGGAGAAAGATCTGGGAGTCTTGGTTGATGATAGATTAGGCAACAGCATGCAATGTCAAGCGGCAGCTTCCAAAGCGAACAGAATATTAGCATGCATAAAGAAAGGGATGTATTACAGAGATAAGACTATAATCCTTCCACTTTATAAAACTCTGGTCCGACCGCATCTGGAGTATTCTGTCCAGTTCTGGTCGCCAGTCCTCAGGAGGGATGTGTTGGAGCTGGAGAAAGTCCAGAGAAGGGCAACTAAACTGATTAGGGGGTTGGAGGACCTTAACTATGAAGAGCGGCTGCAATCGCTCGAATTTATTTTCTCTGGAGAAGAGACGACTGAGAGGGGACATGATAGCAATTTATAAATATCTTAATGGGGATCTCAGCTTAGAAAAAAAGCTGTTCATTCGAAGGAATTGCATGAGGACTCGAGGACATACAATGCGATTAGAGGAGAAGCGTTTTAACCTCAGGCAACGAGGAGGGTTCTTTACTGTTAGGGCTACAAGATTGTGGAATTGTCTACCACAAGAGGTGGTTTCTGCGGGTAGCATGGTGACTTTCAAAAGACTCTTAGACTTACATCTCAAGGATCAGGAGATTAAGGGCTATGTTAGATGATTACAGTCACACACACCTACACAGGTTGAACTGGATGGACTATTGTCTTTATTCAACCTCACCTACTATGTAACTATGTAACTCAAGTGGGAAAGGAAAGGGATACCCAGAGCCCCACCCACCCACCCTTAAACTTTCTAATTTGTAGGAGCACTGAAGCAAGAAATTGTTCATAGTCTCCTCCACACCGCCACACTCCACTCTTGGACAACCACGGCTCTCGGCAGAGCGACGCTTCATGTTGCCCTTCACATAGAGTCTGCCATAAAATGAGAGCCAGGCCAAATCCCAACACTTTAAAGGGATTCTCTCCAGATTAATCAAACGCAGACCCTCTCTCATAACAGGACCTGAACGATCCCTCAAGGCCAGTGGCTCGCTAAAGGCAGATTCAACAAAACGCTTCTCCAGGGCCTTCCTAGGAAGATATTTAATTTCCTCCGCCGTCACTCGCCACTGTCAAAGCGTTTTCAGGCATGGCGCAACGTAAGCCGACAGCTAATTATGTCGGACCCTCAGGCTTTTTACTGGCCCACCATTCTCCCAGCTTCGCAAGAAAAGGCCTAAACCAGGACTGAAAAATACCAACCCACCCAGGCGGTTCCTCTGCCAGCATGTTACCAAAATTATGTTTAAAAATGATCAGAGAAAAAAATACCACCGGGTTGACCATACCTAGGCCACCCATCTGCCTGGGAAGGTAGGTTACAGACCTCTTGATGAGGTTGTTTGTTCCCCCATAACAGTTTGAAGAAACAGGTGTAGATATTTGCATAGAGAGACACTGGCAAATCACAGACAAAGCTGACATACAGAAATACCGGGATCAGGTAGGTTTTAATCGGATCAATTTTTTCTCTGTAAGAGTTTCCATTCCTTCCAGCTGGCAACCTTGGCATCGGCATCTTGTAGCCTGCTTTCCCAAATTTGCAAGGCCATAATCGCCGGGACCAAATTTGATGCCTAAAACTTTATTCGTGCCAGGGCTCTGGGAAGGTGTTCAGAAGCTCGAAGCTATCACCTTCCTCTCCCATCCAGAAAACTTCACTCTTATCCTGATTGATCCTTGGAGCAGTATGCTGAGGGATCCGGCTCATCACCGAGACCACCTCCTCCTCCGCTTCCTCTGTCCCAGAGTTGAAAATGGACACGTCTTTAGCATAGTTCACAACCCTCAAAGGGGGCTCACCAGGAATGCACAAAAGCACTCCGCACAATGGTCCGCTCTCTAAACTCCTGATGAAGGGATCAATTGCGAACACGTATAGCAGAGGACTCAATGGACACCCCAGATGCACACCCAGGCCAACCTCAAAGGGCTGTATGATCCAACCATTCACAAGCATCAAGCTTTCAGCTCCTCCTCTGTACAAAGTCTTTAGCCAATCGATAAAGTCCCCTCCAGGCCATACTTGCCAAGTATATAAATGTATATTAATAATAGTGTGTGACTGTGGGGGAGGGGACATTAGAGTGTAAGTTCCTCTGGTACAGAGACTGCTGAGACTGGCTCAGTGATCTCTGTACAGCACTGCGGTATATGTCAGAGCTATACAAATAAAACCAATCCATGTTTTCTCAGGACACGCAGATCATCACATTCTTGCACTCTGCTCTGTACGATAAGAAATATTGGGATAAACCTGAAGAGTTCAATCCTGATCGTTTCCTGGATGAAAATGGCAAGTTTGTGAAGAATGAGGCCCACATTTCATTCGGGGCAGGTAGGTAGAAGCCGGATCAGAGATCAATCTACTGAATTTCTTTGTACTGATATATGTCTCGTGTGTTTATTGGTATCTCTTTGTACACAATGTAACATACTGTATGTGTCATTTAATTAAAGCTGAACTCCAGGCAGATATAAAAGACAGAAATGAATGGAACTCTGAAATCATTGCGGCCCCATTCACACCTAGCGGTTTAGAATCATGGGCAGATTCAGTGCAATTGTGCTGCAATTCCAAATTGCACAGAAACTGTCTGCGTGTATTTGGGTGCCATTCCTTTTTTTAATGGCACCCCAAATGCAGTGGCGTCAATTGTGCCAAAACACTTGCGACAATAAAGATGCATGGGCTTCTTTTGCCTGGCAAACATGTTTAGGGAAGCCTTTTTAAGTGTAAACCACAAAATAAATCACGAGCGGAAATGACCATTCCCACTACACGAGATGTGAACGGGGCTAATACATCCCTAAAGAGGTACTTCAGCCCAGGTCCTGGTAGAGCACTTCAGTACATGTGTATAGGAAAATCCTGCACGTGTGCAGATGTATGGGGAGCCCTGCACGTGCGCAGATGTATATGGAGCCCTGCACGTGCTCAGATGTATGGGGAGCCCTGCACGTTCTCAGATGTATGGGGAGCCCTGCACATGCACAGATGTATGGGGAGCCCTGCACATGCACAGATGTATGGGGAGCCCTGCACATGCACAGATGTATGGGGAGCCCTGCACATGCACAGATGTATGGGGAACCCTGTTTGTGCGCAGATGTATTGTATGAGGAACCCTGCACATGCATGGATGTATGGGGAGCCCTGCATGTGTGCAGATGTTTTGAAAATATTGCACGTGTGCAGATGTATATAGGGAGTCCTGCACGTGTGAAGATGCATGTGGAGCCCTGCATGTGTGCAGGTGTATTTGGAACTCTGCATGTGCGCAAATGTATGGGAAGTGTGCAGATGTATTTAGGGAGTCCTGCACGTGCGCTGATGTATGGGGAGCCCTGCACGTGCGCAGATGTATGGGGAGCCCTGCACGTGCGCAGATGTATGGGGAACCCTGCATGTGCGCAGATGTATGGGGAACCCTGCATGTGCGCAGATGTATGGGGAACCCTGCATGTGCGCAGAAGTATGGGGAGCTCTACACATGTGCAGATGTTTGGGGAACCTTGCACATGTGCAGATGTATGGGGAGCTCTGTACCTGCACAGATGTATGGGGAACCCTGCACGGGCACAGATGTATGGGGAACCCTGCACGGGCACAAATGTATGAGAAACACCACTCAGGCGCAGGTGTAAGGGGAAACCCATATGTGCACAGATGTACAAGGAAACAGGACCCAAAGATCTATAGTACATCTGCGCACAAACAGAATCCAGAAGGAAGGGGGGCAAAATTGCAGAAATGTAAGAGAAGATTGGGTTTAAGCCTGGTACGCACAAGTTTTTTTTTTTTGTACAAAAACTGACCGTTCCGGTTGGAGCTGCTGTACTAACAATCCAATTTTAGTACAGCGATCTACCCTGTTATTCTATTGTGTTCTGACAAGGGGACGTCCCCCCCCAACGATTGGCTTCTGTCGGACCGGCTTCCATACACACAGGCTGAATGTTTGACAGTTTTTATTCCCCCTGTGTGTACTAGGCTTTAGAGCGAAGGTCCGCTTTACATGAATTTTTCTAATGTAAGAGTAAAAGTGAATTTGACTCCAGCAGTCACTGTACAGCAAAGCTCAGACTGGGAGAGAAAGAGACAGCATAAGAAGCCAGTCAGATGTATTGCTCTTCTTATTTACTAAGAAAGGATAAGCTGATAGGAGAAAGCAGAGTGACAGAGAGATGACCTTACCAGTCTGCTTCTTCTCCTTTCACTGTCCAATCACAGGCTGGGGGAGGGACAAGATCTGTAAGTGTTACTGAACTGCAGAGGAAAATCAAGCCTCCTGACAGACAGGCCTGTGCTATGTGGCAGAGCTGTGCAAATCGGAGAACTGGGCGGGCAGAAATACAAATCAATTGGCTGACCCTTATATTAATTGTATGTGCGCAGGGAGGTGTTTGCATGGAGTTCAGCTTTAGTTTTAGCTATTTAAAAATATTTCATACATAAAAACATTCTATATGTGTAAGAGGAAGTACGAAGGTGCGAGTCCTGAGACAGTAACGTTGTATATGTGTAAGAGGAAGTACGAAGGTGCGAGTCCCGAGACAGTAAAGTTGTATCTGTGTAAGAGGAAGTACGATGGTGCGAGTTCTGAGACAGTAACGTATCTGTGTAAGAGGAAGTACGATGGTGCAAGTCCTGAGACAGTAACGTTGTATCTGTGTAAGGGGAAGTACGATGGTGCGAGTCCTGAGACAGTAACGTATCTGTGTAAGAGGAAGTACGATGGTGCGAGTCCTGAGACAGTAACGTATCTGTGTAAGAGGAAGTATGATGGAGCGAGTCCTGAGACAGTAACGTATCTGTGTAAGAGGAAGTACGATGGTGCGAGTCCTGAGACAGTAACGTTGTATCTGTGTAAGAGGAAGTACGATGGTGCAAGTCCTGAGACAGTAACGTATCTGTGTAAGAGGAGGTACGATGGTGCGAGTCCTGAGACAGTAACGTATCTGTGTAAGAGGAAGTACGATGGTGTGAGTCCCGAGACAGTAACGTTGTATCTGTGTAAGAGGAAGTACGATGATGCGAGTCCTCAGACAGTAACATTGTATCTGTGTAAGAGGAAGTACGAAGGAAGTACGAAGGTGCGAGTCCTGAGACAGTAACGTTGTATATGTGTAAGAGGAAGTACGATGGTCTGAGTCCTGAGACAGTAACGTTGTATCTGTGTAAGAGGAAGTACGAAGGTGCGAGTCCTGAGACAGTAACGTTGTATCTGTGTAAGAGGAAGTACGATGGTGCGAGTCCTGAGACATTAACATTGTATCTGTGTAAGAGGAAGTACAATGGTGCGAGTCCTGAGACAGTAACATTGTATCTGTGTAAGAGGAAGTACGATGGTGCGAGTCCTGAGACAGTAACGTTGTATCTGTGTAAGAGGAAGTACGATGGTGCGAGTCCTGAGACAGTAACATTGTATCTGTGTAAGAGGAAGTACGATGGTGCGAGTCCTGAGACAGTAACATTGTATCTCTGTAAGAGGAAGTACAATAGTGCGAGTCCTGAGACAGTAACGTATCTGTGTAAGAGGAAGTACGAAGGTGCGAGTCCTGAGACAGTAACATTGTATCTGTGTAAGAGGAAGTACGATGGTGCGAGTCCCGAGACAGTAACGTTGCTGGTGTTTCCAATTCACAAATTTACTTTTTTTGCCCTGTGTATGCGATTAACCTCTTCCCCTCCCCCCATCTCCAGGGAAAAGGGCGTGCATCGGAGAGGCTTTGGCCAAGACGGAGATCTTCATCTTTTTCATCAGCTTCCTCCAGAAGTTCAACTTGGAATTTCCTCCCGGCGAAAAGGGGCCCATCAGACTGATCGAGGGCGGGACGCGGGACCCTAAACCTTTCACCATGTGTGCCCAAAGCAGGATTTAATAAAGCAGCACTCTTGATTGGCTGGCTGGAGGCTGTGTGGAACACAATCTGTTATGAGATGGGTAATGGGATGGATGTATTATGGGATGGATTATGGGATGGATGGATTATGGGATGGATGGTGTGACTGGAGTCATTTTGGTTGGGGGGCCCGTGGAACCCAGTTTACATTAGAGAGGTTGGAAAATCCCTCTCTCAGCTCCCTAGGCCCCTCTTATGTGTAAGTCACCCTGTGTCTATTAGGGGCACAGGGTGACCAGGAAAATGATGGACAACTACTTAATGGACACTGAGAATATGGTTTGGATTACTTCAAATGGGACTATTCCTGGTTTGTTTGATTCTGAACATGTTCATTGAAAGAGCTGGTCACATTGGCCTCTGTTCCATGTTCTTCACTGTAGGAGACGGACAGTCTGTTACTGGTGGTCTCCTGCTATTATCTGTGTATTAAGGTGTGATGTGTTTACACTTACAATAATGTGTATTGTATTTCATGAGTTCGATGACGGCAAGTCTGCTAGTTAATTAGCTCAAGTTAATTAAATTACTGTCATCTAATAGTTGCTAGTGGGAAAGAAGAATACTGTTTGTGTTGGTTGTTCCTTAGATATGTTATTTTATATTTCTGTACACAATTTCATCTGCATAGGATGATGTAATCAGGCACCTGACCTGGTGGGGTATATATTTGGTGTGAGTTTGTTCAATAAATTTTCCAGATTTTATACAAGCTATTCTCGGCTAGTTTTGTATGGGGGCGGCTAGAATATCTGATATCTATGTTCACGCCGGAAGCACACAAGTACATTGTGGGGTCTCGGTTCCATTACAGATGGATTATGGGATGTATGTATGGATGTATTATTGGATGTATTATGGGATGGATAGATTATGGGATGTATTATGGGATGGATAGATTATGGGATTATTATGGGATGGATTGATTATGGAATGTATTATGGGATGAATGGATTATGGGATGGATTATGAGATGGATGTATTATGGGATGGATGGATTATGGGATGTATAATGGGATGGATGGATTATGGGATGTATTGTAGGATGGATGGATTATGGGATGTATTATGGGATGGATGGATTATGGGATGAATGGATGGAAAGTGTGTGTCTGCACTTTGACTACTCTGTGCTTCAGATTGATCTTGGCTATGGCTCAGACGAACTACACATTTCATTGGCTGCTGCTACTACTGAATATGACAGCTAGCATTTGATTGGCTGGTGTGGGTTATGGCTTCATTTTTGTTTTGCTTTTTTTATAAAGTGGGTCCTTCAGTGACCTTGATATATAATGTACACCCCTTGTGCTGGCCTCAAGTCTGGGCTGAAATGTTTTTTACTCAGGAGGTGTTCTCACAATATCCTTTATAATGTTCATGTTTTTAATCTATTTTGTAATAAACGGATCAATACCTACCGAGTGTATCACTAGTTTTTTTTTTCATAGATTTGATATTGGTTCAGACCTTGTTCTGCTTCAGCAATCTAAGCACTGAAAGTGTGATCTCTATAACTGATTCAGTGGTGGTGAGATAGCTCAACTTAAAGTCTCAGTAGCTTGGCAGGCAGTGACTCGATCCATATGACATCCTGCAGATCGTAGGAAACTTTAATCCAAAAACTTGTGCAGATCATAACAGAAAAACATCAGATAGAAAAAAAAAATCAGTGTGTGTAGCTCCAGCAGAATACAACACATGTGGTGAATAGAAGCTAAGCATGAAAAATAAGGGTGGGATTATCTACATAGAGCACCCCCTAGCTGCAGAGTGAGTGAAAGTAATTTAAAGTTAAACAAACAACAATGCATGTGTGACATGATAGGCCTGTACATTTTAGCAATAATCTGTATTAAGGCAGAAAATATCTGCACCTAAATCCAGTGCAACTATAGTGCGATGATTTGACAAGTTTTACAATAGATTTTTACCTGCTTCTGTTTGGTAAATATTGATTCAGTCTTCTCCACAGTCTTCAAGCTGACTGCTAGGTGGAAGGGTTACATAATCAGTCTCAGCAGTGCAATATAAGGTTACCAGATTTTCAAAATTAAATCCAGGAATGTCCCCATTGATCACTCCCACTTTTAACCACATACTTCCAAAATCACACCACCATTTGTAGCCACACCCTCAAAGCCCACCCCCCATTTTTAAAGACATAAAAGTTCACCTTTTTTAATGAAAAAAAGGTCTCTCTGTCTTTTAGGACAGGCCGCCCTACCTCAACTTCCAGTGTGGTCAAAGAAAACTCGTCCATTACTTCCTGCTCCACCCTGAAATTTGGTATTTGGGGTGTAAAAAGCACTAGAAGGAAGCACTCCTCCAGCTGACCTCATTAACTTACACCCTGCACCTGCCCTCCCCCTCCAGGAGATTGCTCCCCCCCCCCCCCCCCCCATCTCTGTGCTCACATGCAATCATTATCAGTCTATATACACTCACTGGCAACTT
Organism: Pelophylax lessonae; assembly: GCF_965119305.1. Lineage (NCBI taxonomy): Eukaryota > Metazoa > Chordata > Amphibia > Anura > Ranidae > Pelophylax > Pelophylax lessonae. The sequence goes on from NC_138778.1 coordinate 4,080,905, forward strand.
TATTAGGTACACCCTTCGTGGCATACAGTATCTCACTACAGTGAGTACACCTCCCAGATTTTTGTAAATATTTTACTCTATTATTTATTTATTTATTACATATCTTTTCATGTGACAACACTGAAGAAATGACACTTTGCTACAATGTAAAGTAGTGATTGTACAGCCTGTTTAACAGTGTAAATTTACTGTCCCCTCAAAATAACTCAACACACAGCCATTAATGTCTAAACCGCTGGCAACAAAAGTGAGTACACCCCTAAAGTAAAATGTCCAAATTTGGCCAAATTAGCCATTTTCCCTCCCCGGTGTCATGTGATTCGTTAGTGTTACAAGGTCTCAGGTGTGAAGGGGGGGCAGGTGTGTTAAATTTGGTGTTATCGCTCTCACTCTCTCATACTGGTCACTGGAAGTTCAACATGGCACCTCATGGCAAAGAACTCACTGAGGATCTGAAAAAAAATAATTTGTTGCTCTACATAAAGCATAAAGATGGCCTAGGCTAATAGAAAATTGCCAAGACCCTGAAACTTAGCTGCAGCACATTGGCAAGACCATACAGCGGTTTAACAGGACAGGTTCCACTCAGAACAGGCCTCGCCATGGTCGACCAAAGAAGTTGAGTGCACGTGCTCAGCGTCATATCCAGAGGTTGTCTTTGGGAAGTAGATGTATGAGTGCTGCCAGCATTGCTGCAGAGGTTGAAGGGGTAGGGGGTCAGCCTGTCAGTGCTCAGACCATACGCCGCACACTGCATCAAATTGGTCTGCATGGCTGTCATCCCAGAAGGAATCCTCTTCTAAAGATGATGTACAAAATTGCCTGCAAACAGTTTGCTAAAGACAAGCAGACTAAGGACATGGATTACTGGAACCATCTCCTGTGGTCTGATGAGACCAAGATAAACTTATTTGGTTCAGATGGTGTCAAGCGTGTGTGGGGGCAACCAGGTGAGGAGTACAAAGACAAGTGTGTCTTGCCTGCAGTTAAGCATGGTGGTGGGAGTGTCATGGTCTGGGGCTGCATGAGTGCTGCCGGCACTGGGGAACTACAGATCATTGAGGGACCCATGAATGCCAACATGTACTGTGACATACTGAAGCACAGCATGATCCCCTCCCTTCAGAGACTGGGCCGCAGGGCAATATTCCAACATAACGACCCCAAACACCTCCAAGATGACCACTGCCTTGCTAAAGAAGCTGAGGGTAAAGGTGATGGACTGGCCAAGCGTCTCCAGACCTAAACCCTATTGAGTATCTGTGGGGCATCCTCAAACAGAAGGTGGAGGAGCGCAAGGTCTCTAACATCCACCAGCTCTGTGATGTCATCATGGAGGAGGGGAAGAGGACTCCAGTGACAACCTGTGAAGCTCTGGTGAACTCCATGCCCAAGAGGGTTAAGGCAGTGCTGGAAAATAATGGTGGCCACACAAAATATTGACACTTTGGGCCCAATTTGGACATTATCACTTAGGGGTGTACTCACTTTTGTTGCCAGCGGTTTAGACATTAATGGCTGTGTGTTGAGTTATTTTGAGGGGACAGTAAATTTACACTGTTATACAAGCTGTACACTCACTACTTTACATTGTAGCAAAGTGTCATTTCTTCAGTGTTGTCACATAAAAAGATAGAATAAAATATTTACAAAAATGTGAGGGGTGTACTCACTTTTGTGAGGTACTGTGTGTGTGTGTGTGTGTGTGTGTGTGTGTGTGTGTGTGTGTGTGTGTGTGTGTATGTATGTATATGTGTATATATATATATATATATATATATATACACACACAGTGGGGATCGAAAGTTTGGGCACCCCAGGTAAAAATTTGTATGAATGTGCATAAAGAAGCCAAGGAAAGATGGAAAAATCTCAAAGGCATCAAATTACATATTAGACATTCTTATAATATGTCAACAAAAGGTAGATTTTATTTCCATCATTGACACTTTCAAAATGACAGAAAACAAAAAAATTGCATCTGCAAAAGTTTGGACACCCTGCAGAATTTATAGCATGCACTGCCCCCTTTGCAAGGCTGAGACCTGCCAGTGTCATGGATTGTTCTCAATCATCGTCTGGGAAGACCAGGTGATGTCAATCTCAAAGGTCTTAAATGCCCAGACTCATCTGACCTTGCCCCAACAATCAGCACCATGGGATCTTCTAAGCAGTTGTCTAGAAAACTGAAACTGAAAATAGTTGACACTCACAAAGCTGGAGAAGGCTATAAGAAGATAGCAAAGCGTTTTCAGATGTCAATATCCTTTGTTTGGAATGTAATTAGGAAATGGCAGTCATCAGGAACAGTGGAAGTTAAAGCAAGATCTGGAAGACCAAGAAAAATATCAGACAGAACGGCTCGCAGGGTTGTGAGAAAAACAATTCAAAACCCACGTTTGACTGCGCGATCCCTCCAGAAAGATCTGGCAGACACTGGAGTTGTGGTACACTATTCCACTATAAAGAGATACTTGTACAAATATGGTCTTCATGGAAGAGTCATCAGAAGAAAACCTCTTCTACGTCCTCACCACAAAAATCAGCGTTTGAAGTTTGAAAAATGAACATATAGACAAGCCTGATGCATTTTGGAAACAAGTTCTGTGGACCGATGAGGTTAAAATTTAACCTTTTGGCAGGGCCGGTGCAAGGATTTTTGACACCCTAGGCGAAACCTCATTTTGCCGCCCCATTGTGGCTCCGCCCCTGACTCCACCTCCTTTGCCCCCCCAACTCCCCGGAAAAGCAGTAGACCAGTTTCACATGTATATGTATATGAAAACCAGTATATTTATAATAAGAAGGAAACAAGGCATGAAGAAAAGGAGGCATAGTATGACGGGGCCATTGCAAGGATTTTTGACTACATAGGCGAAGATTCCCCCTCCCCCCCCCCCCCGAACCCATCCACACCATCCTCTCACATCACCGCTGTAATGTGATGGGGCGCGATGTGAAGGAGGTCACATACCACTGAAAATGGAGCTGTGCTGAACTTCCACCAAATGGCAATGTGTAATGAGGGGGTGGTGTTATGCATTCCTCAGTTCCCCTCACTGCAGCTGAGTTCAACTAAACTTCCAATGGCTGGGTTCCCCCCCCATAAGCAAACTCCCAGATCACCTCCCCCCCCCCAGATACTCCCATTTTGATCCCACCTTCCCAGATACCCCTACCCTGGTTACACCCCCAGATACCCCCCCCCACTTTGATCACACCCCTAGATTACCCACCCCAACCTGATTACATCTCCCTAGATACCCCTACCCTGATTACACCTCTAGATACCTCTCTACACACAGAAGAGCACTACATCTCTACTGGAGAGAGAGTGGCTGAGAGAGAAGGGTGGCTAACAGAGAGGGGTGACTGACAGAGAGGAGGGCTGTGTTTAAGAGAAGGGGGGACTGAGAGAGAAGGGGGGACTGAGAGAGAAGGGGGGACTGAGAGAGAAGGGGGGACTGAGAGAGAAGGGGAGACTGAGAGAGAGGGGCAGAGAGAGAGGGAGACAGAGAGAGAGGGGCAGAGAGGGAGGGTGAACAGAGTGTGGGGCTGAGAGAGAAGGGGGCTCAGAGATAGGGTGGCGGATGGAGAGGGTGGCTGAGACACAGGGGGCCTCAGAGAGAGGGTGGCAGACAGAGAGGGGGGCTGGGAGAGACAGAGGGGCTCAGAGAGAGGGTAGCAGACAGAGAGGGGGGTTGAGAGAGAGAGGGGTGGACAGAGGATGGGGCTGAGAGAGGGGGGGGCTCATAGAGAGGGTGGTGGATGGAGAGGGAGGCTGAGAGAGACACAGGGGGCCTCAGAGAGAGAGGGGGGCAGAAAGAGAGGGGGGCTGAGAGAAATACAGGGGGGCTCAGAGAAAGGGTGGTGGACATAAAGGGGGGTTGAGAGAGAGGGGCCTCAGAGAGAGGGTGGCGGACACAGAGGGGGGCTGAGAGAGAGACAGGGGGCTCAGAGAAAGGGTGGCGGACAGAAAGGGGTGTTGAGAGACAGGGGCCTCAGAGAGGGGGTGGCGGACACAGAGGGGGGGCTGAGAGAGAGACAGGGGGCTCAGAGAAAGGGTGGTGGACAGAAAAGGGGGTTGAGAGAGAGGAGCCTCAGAGAGAGGGTGGCGGACACAGAGGGGGGCTGAGAGAGAGAGACAGGGGGCTCAGAGAAAGGGTGGCGGACAGAAAGGGGGGTTGAGAGACAGGGGCCTCAGAGAGGGGGTGGCGGACACAGAGGGGGGCTGAGAGAGAGAGAGAGAGAGTCAGGGGGCTCAGAGAAAGAGTGGTGGACAGAAAGGGGGGTTGAGAGAGAGGAGCCTCAGAGAGAGAGGGTGGCGGACACAGAGGGGGGCTGAGAGAGAGAGACAGGGGGCTCAGAGAAAGGGTGGCGGACAGAAAGGGGGGTTGAGAGAGAGGGGCCTCAGAGAGAGGGTGGTGGACACAGAGGGAGGCTGAGAGAGAGAGAGACAGGGGGCCCAGAGAAAGGGTGGCGGACAGAAAGGGGGGTTGAGAGAGAGGGGCCTCAGAGAGAGGGTGGCGGACACAGAGGGGGGCTGAGAGAGAGACAGGGGGCTCAGAGAAAGGGTGGCGGACAGAAAGGGGTGTTGAGAGACAGGGGCCTCAGAGAGGGGGTGGCGGACACAGAGGGGGGGCTGAGAGAGAGACAGGGGGCTCAGAGAAAGGGTGGTGGACAGAAAAGGGGGTTGAGAGAGAGGAGCCTCAGAGAGAGAGGGTGGCGGACACAGAGGGGGGCTGAGAGAGAGAGACAGGGGGCTCAGAGAAAGGGTGGCGGACAGAAAGGGGGGTTGAGAGAGAGGGGCCTGAGAGAGAGGGTGGTGGACACAGAGGGAGGCTGAGAGAGAGAGAGAGGGGGCTCAGAGAAAGGGTGGCGGACAGAAAGGGGGGTTGAGAGACAGGGGCCTCAGAGAGGGGGTGGCGGACACAGAGGGGGGCTGAGAGAGAGAGAGAGAGAGTCAGGGGGCTCAGAGAAAGAGTGGTGGACAGAAAGGGGGGTTGAGAGAGAGGAGCCTCAGAGAGAGAGGGTGGCGGACACAGAGGGGGGCTGAGAGAGAGAGACAGGGGGCTCAGAGAAAGGGTGGCGGACAGAAAGGGGGGTTGAGAGAGAGGGGCCTCAGAGAGAGGGTGGTGGACACAGAGGGAGGCTGAGAGAGAGAGAGACAGGGGGCCCAGAGAAAGGGTGGCGGACAGAAAGGGGGGTTGAGAGAGAGGGGCCTCAGAGAGAGGGTGGCGGACCCAGAGGGGGGCTGAGAGAGAGACAGGGGGCTCAGAGAAAGGGTGGCGGACAGAAAGGGGGGTTGAGAGAGAGGGGCCTCAGAGAGAGGGTGGCGGACACAGAGGGGGGCTGAGAGAGAGAGAGAGACAGGGGGCTCAGAGAAAGAGTGGTGGACAGAGGGGAGGCCTAGAGAGAGAGAGAGACAGAGGGGCTTAGAGAGAGGGTGGTGGACAGAGAGGGCAGCTGAGAGAGACATTGGGGGGCACAGATGGAGGGTGGTGGATAGAGAGAGGGGCTGAGAGAAAGGATGTTGACAGAGATGGGGGGGCTGACAAAGATTGTGGGGGTGACAGAGAGGGTGGGAAGATGAGAGAGAGACCTCAAAACCTGTCCCTGACCACAGTCCCTCCTCTGCCCCCTCATCCCAGTCTGTATGTGCAGTTAGGTCTGTTTCAGTGTATGATGCTTAATACCTTGTTGATACTGAAGGTGCTCTGCTGCTCCTTCCAGCAGCTCCCTTACTGCTGTTGCTGGAGCAGAGAGGAGGTTGGAGGGGACCGAGTTCAGGCTTTGGGACTCCACGGATGCTTCTGCGCGCCTCTTCAGGACTGAACTCCACAAGAGCTCCATTGAATATGTCCAGCCGAAGGATGACGTCATCGCTGTGAGCCGACCGACACTCCGATGGTATTGGTATGGCAGTGGGACGGGGCGCACACCGCTACTGAAGGCACTGTGTGGTCACGGTGCTTGGACAAGCAGTCCCATAGCATCGGAGTGTCAGTCGGCTCACAGCGCTGACGTCATCCTCCGGCTACAGCATTCGGCTCCATCGCTTCAGTCTCCCCTCTGTCAGGTATCATAAGACTCCCGCGGCAGCCGGGAGATTACACGCGACTTGCGGGTGTCTGCGAGCCGCCGGCCAAAGGCGGGAGACTCCCGCAAGTCGCAGGAGACTGCCACACCATGCCACTGCTGGAAAAAAAAAATATTTTGCCGCCCTCCCTACCCTGGCGCTTTAGGCAGCCGCCTAACCTGCCTATTGCGGGCGCCGGCCCTGCCTTTTGGCTGGAATGAGCAAAGGTACGTTTGGAGAAGAAGGGGGGCACATAATTTCATGAAAAGAACCTCTGTCCAACTGTGAAGCATGGCGGTGGATCAATCATGGTTTGGGGTTGTATTGCAGCCAGTGGCACAGGGAACATCTCACGAGTAGAAGGAAAAATGGATTCAATAAAATTTCAGCAAATTTTGGATGGTAACTTGATGCCATCTGTGAAAAAGCTGAAGTTAAAGAGAGGATGGCTTCTACAAATGGATAATGATCCTAAACACACCTCGAAATCCAGGGGGGATTACATCAAGAGGCGTAAACGGAAGGTTTTCACAATCTCCCATCAGCCATGGCCTTCACAACCTCCTGACCTCAACATAATTGAAAATCTATGGATAGACCTTAAAAGAGCAGTGCGTGATAGACAGCCCAGAAATCTCAAAGAACTGGAAGACTTTTGTAAGGAAGAATGGGAAAAGATACCTCAAACAAGAATTGAAAGACTCTTGGCTGGCTACAAAAAGTGTTTGCAAGCTGTGATTCTTGCCAAAAGGGGCAGTACAAGATATTAACACTGCAGGGTGCCCAAACTTTTGCAGACACCATTTCTTTTTTGGTTTTCTGTTATTTTGAAAGTGTAAATGATGGAAATAAAATCTAACTTTTGTTGACATATTATAAGAATGTCTAATCTGTAATTTGATGCCTTTTGGAGATTTTTCCATCTTTCCTTGGCTTCTTTATGCACATTAATACAAATTTTTTACCTGGGGTGCCCAAACTTTCGATCCTCACTGTATACACACACAAATGTCTTACCTTTCATTTGTATTTTCCTCTGGGTTGCTGTACAAGGTGAGGGGTCACATATACTTTAATACACCAGTCACATGATGCCTCCTGCTTCCTCCTTTGGAATGGGACTGGTCCCTGTACTCCAGTAATTACGGTACCTCCCCTGGCGGGGCGCCTGCACTGGAACAATGGCAGCACTCTCCGTCTCCTTGGAGTCACACAACAATAGGGAGAAAGTTGTGAAAACAGCAGCAACAGCTCCAGGATTGAATCTGTGACAGGCAGAGCCGGCCTACAGCACTGATTTCCTTGGGCACAATGGGCACGCTCACCATCTCTGCAAAAAAAAAATAGAGAATTAAAGAAAGAAAGAGAGAAGCCTTCCCCTTTAAATGCGGTGAACGCCATGGAAGTCTCAGAACTGGATCTGCGTTTTGCCCCGGACCTTCGCTGCGAGAATCGAACCTCCAAGGTGCCCCTCTGCCAGGCGTGCGAGACCTGCGTCCTGGCCGCCAAAGTGGCCGCAACTAAAGAATGGTTCCCGCGGGCCGGCGACCACTCCCAAAGGAGGTTCCTGTTCGGGGTGGTCCGGCGGATGAAGAGCGCCGACCTTCTGGCGTACGTGGAGAAGGCGCTGCAGCCGGCGTTGGGGAAAGATTTCACCTACAGCCGGTCCCGGATCAACCCCAGCCTGGCGCGGGACCTCGCCACCGCCAGCTCGGACCGGGCCCTGGGCAGGCAGCAGCTGCGGCAGTTCATGGCGGAGACCTGGGACTGGTTGAAGGACGGGTCATACTGGACCAAAGCCAACTACGCCCTCCAGCTGCTTCAGATGTGCGACCCGCACCTGCTGCACAACGCCGCCAACTTAATCCCCGTGCTTATCATCCAGCAGAGGCAGCGAGGAGGTAAATACGAACCCGGTTATGGAACCTGCTTCCTGAAATCCCACTTTATACTGAAATACTGCACACCAGCTGAAGGTTAAAATCAGGCTTGCAGAGGGATTGTGGGTTGGTGGGGAGGGGGGTCAGTTAGTTGGGTGGACAGGGATGAGGGAACCCCCAGCATATTGACGCTCACTGGTAGTCCAAAGAGCACGCGCTTATTTTACATGTGCCGGGACAGGATCCAAAGTTAACAAAAAGTGACAGTTATTTTCAGTTGGGTCCAACAGCATAAAAAATGTTGCATCACTGAAAATAAAGCGCCTTGTGGTGGCCATGTATTCTGCGATTTTTACTATCCGATCAATGTGTGATTCGATCAACATGATTAAATTAGCAAAACAAAAAAATCAAATAGCCGTAACTTCCTTTCCAAGCGGATTCGATTGAATGGCATCGATCGGCCAGGACAGAAAGGGATCTATTGTTTTCCATGGATCAGAAGCGCTGAGATACTTTGTAAAGACGATCGTATTTGTGATTGATCGGATTTGGAGATTACATGGTGGGAATAGGGATGTGATTATGCTTGTTGTCTCCCAGAGGCGGCGGGGGAGGTAAATCAGAACCCAACTCCATCCACAGTGATCTAAGGCGAGGCTCACATCTATACAGGTTGCAGTTGGTGCGTTTTTCCGGCACATTTTGCATTTTTGAACTCCTGTTTTTCATGCGTTTTGCGAGGTGGGGGTTTGGCTAATAGGAAAGTATGACAGTTCTGTTCATAAAGTATTCGACTTTACACTTTCTGGCTCTCAAGTAGCATCAAAGGCGCATCAAAGTACTGCATGGACCAAAGTCACATGTTAGGGTTAAGGGCTAGGGTCACCGTTACTAGCGAGTGTTAATGTTTAAGTCTAGGGTTAGGAATAAGGGCTAGGGATAATTGTTAAGGTTAAGGGCTAGGGTTAGGGTTAAATGTTAGGGATAAGGGTTAAGGGCTAGAGTTAGCATTACCGGCGAGGGTTAAAGGCTAGGGTTAGGATTAAGGCCAAGGGTTAGGGTTTAATGTTAGGGCTAGGGTTAAATATTAGGGTTAAATGTTAGGGTTAATGGCTAGGGTTAAGGGCTAGGGTTACCGTTACTGGTGAGGGTTAATGTTAAAGGCTAGGGTTAGTGTTAAGGGTTAGGGTTAATATTAGGGTTCATGGCTAGGGCTAGGATTAAAGGCTAGGGATTATTGTTAGGGTGAAGGGTTAGGGTTAAACGTTAGGGTTTAGGGCTAGCGTTAGCGTTATAGCCTAGGGTTAGGGTTAAGGACTAGAGTTAGGGTTAAATGTTAGAGTTAAGGCCCAGGGTTAGGGTTTAATGTTAGGGTTAAGGGCTAGGAATAGGGTTAAATGTTAGGGTTAATGGCTAGGGTTAGGGTTAAATGGTAGGGTTAAGGGCTAGCGTTAGCATTATAGGCTAGGGTTAGGGTTAAGGACTAGAGTTAGGGTTAAATGTTAGGGTTAGGGATAAGGGTTAAGGGCTTGGGTTAGTGTTACTGGCGATGGTTAATGTTAAAGGCTAGGGTTAGGGTTAAATGTTAGGGTTAGGGTTAAATGTTAGGGTTAAGGGCTAGAGTTAGGGTTAAATGTTAGGGTTAATGGCTAGGGTTAAATGCTAGGGTTAAGGGCTAGAGTTAGGGTTAAGGGCTAGCGTTATAGGCTAGGATTAGGGTTAAGGCTTAGGGTTAGGGTTTAATGTTAGGGATAAGGGTTAAGGGCTAGGGTTAGCGTTACTGGCAAAGGTTAATGTTAAAGGCTAGGGTTAGGGTTTAATGTTAGGGTTAATGGCTAAGGTTAGGGTTAAGGACTAGGGTTAGTGTTATAGGCTAGGATTAGGGTTAAGGCTTAGGGTTAGTGTTAGGGCCTAGGGTTAGCATTACTAACAATGGTTAATGTTAAAGGTTAGGGTTAGGATTAAGGGCTAGGGTTAGGGCTTAATGTTAGGGCTAAGGGCTAGGGTTAAATGTTAGGGTTAGGATTAAGGGCTAGGGTTAGGGTTAAGGACTAGGGTTAGTGTTATAGGCTAGGGTTAGGGTTAAGGTTTAGAGTTAAAGCGGTAGTATAACGATTTTTGTGACTTTTACCTACAGGTAAGCCTATAATGCAGCCTATAATAAGGATCACCTGTAGGTACAATTAATATCTCCTAAACCTGCACGGTTTAGGAGATATTCACCCTGCATGCAGCCGCTGACGCGAGTGGCGCATGCGCTCTTTAGGTCCGGCGGACCTTCAGAGTTCCTTGCCAGGAAGTTGGCGGAAAGTTAATCCCCTGCGCACATTCCTGAAATCGGGATTTATACTCAACTGCCACATACCAGCTGAAACCTGCGATCGGGTAAAAAGCTATCAAATTCATGACTAAGGCATCTCAGTGCTACTGATCGATGCAAATGCTTCCTCCTGCCTACTACAAAGTTACAATGTACAGTCTGATCAATGGGGGAGGGGAGACTGAGGAAATTCTTCCTGGTCCTTCTACAAAGTTACAATGTACAGTCTGATCACTGGGGGAGGGGGGACTGAGGACATGCTTCCTGGTCCTTCTACAAAGTTACAATGTACAGTCTGATCACTGGGGGAGGGGGGACTGAGGAAATGCTTCCTCCTCTATCTACAAAGTTACAATGTACAGTCTGATCACTGGGGGGAGGGGCTAAGGAAATGCTTCCTCCTGCCTGCTGTAAAGTTACTGTCAGGTCCAGTTCCAATCCAGGCAAAGAGCCGCGTCCGTTGCTTTCAGAGGTTTGCAGGAATGAAAAGCGATCGGTCGGTGTCTCTCGCCATATACGGCACGGATATTAGAGGCTCATGAATGTTTGATGAGTTCCCTGACCCGCAGACCTTTCTGGTAGACCGAATTTCACTCTTACAAAGGAAAATATTCCCCTGACATGTTATCTTCTTGCGTTTGCCCATTCTGTACCGCTAAGCTGTACCCCAGAATATGGGTAATCGTCATCCGGGGGGGAGGGGGGGGTGCTCAGACCCCCAGATCGTTCATGTGAATGTAATCCCTAAATCTTTGCTTCTAGTAACATTGGCCTCATGTCTCCTTATATCCAGTTTTCTGAATGAAATCATTGTCTTCATGAATCTGTTACAAAGTTTCTTACCTGGAGATCCTGCCAGATACAGAACTTCCTGTCACAGGGTGACAACGTTAAGCCACTGCCTGTGAATTAGCAGCAGTGTTGTCAGCCTGCTGCTTTGTAAGCCAACTAAAGGACGGCACCTGTCAGGCTGAGAGACGGTGACTTATGGGTTCATACAGTATATAAACAGTGCCGAGCTACAGTGCCTTGAAAAAGTTTTCATACCCCTTGTAGTTTCCCACATTTTGTCATGTTATGTTACAACCAATAACATAAATTAATTTTATTTTTGCAAAGCTGGTAGAGACATCCCCAAAAAGACTTGCAGCTGTAATTGCAGGGAAAGGCGGTTCAACAAAATAGACTCGGGGGGGGGGGGGGGGGTGAATACAAATGCAGCCACACTTTTCACAGATTTATTTGTATCATTTATCATTTTCCTTCCACTTAACAATTATGGCCACTTTGTGTCGGTCTATCACAGAAAATCCCAATAAAATACATTTATGTTTTTGGTTGTTACATGACAAAATGTGGGAAATTTCAAGGGGTGTGAATACTTTTTCAAGGCACTCTATATGAGTTTGTAACCTGCACTTCACCTGAGGTCCAATCACAGGTCAGATGTTTTGTAATTGCCTCACCAGACTGCCAGAAGGAAACGTTCGGAGCTGATAAAATGGGCCATTCGGAAGAGACTGACTACCCTACACAAGATGACCCGTCGCTCATGGTGGTCCCCACCTCCTTCCAGTCCACATCAGGAGTCAGAAAGTACAAAGACTTCATCCGCTGCCTCCCAGTGCACCTCTCCAAGAAGATCCTGGGTATGTCTATCAATTGCCATGCCAAGGCTGGGCCTACCAGACAGGAGACCTAGGCACTGGCAAAGGGCAGCACAACATTTATGTTCATATTAATGTGTAGTTTTATCAAGTGTAGGATGGAGTGGGGAAGTGTAGCGAACCCTGATTAGTGCATGCACAGCCAGGCACACTGCATTTTCTTCTGCTTTAACTGACTCAAACGAACAGTCTAAGGGTGTATTTTTGGGGTTTTATTGGAACAATAGACTTGGATGGGATGAAGGGATCATGGGATACCCCAAAACTGATCAGCTGAACACTTAAGGACTCTCCTCTAACTTGCTGAGCTACACAAAAATGTCCCACAGAAGCTCTAATGCTAGCAGGAGACTGGGGCTTGTCCCAAAAGACCGGATGCTACACACACACTAACTTCCAGCACAGGGACAGGGAAGTTCCAACCTTCCATATAGGCCCCCCCCTCAGCAGAAGCATCAGCTGGGACCTCAATGTCTTCTAAACAGCACCTCCAGTATTCCTGCCCCAGGGGTCTCCTCCAGCAGGACTGGATCCAGGAACTATGCTGCTCCTCTCTCAGGACCCAGACTCTTTATGGGCTCCCCATCACCTACTGGGCACGCCTCCCCAGGGATTGGCTGGAGTGCCATAAACATTCAGGCTGCTTACTCTGTGCTTCCTCCCACTATAATTCTGGAAATTCTCTATAATACAGGGTGGGCAATCAGGGAAGCAGCTTGTGAGAAACTGAGCAGACCTGAAAAATCAATCACTGCTTCATTGAATAAATGGAAGCCAATTAGATTTAACTAACAGCCTACAACTAACAGCCTTTTAGAAAATGCTAATTGGCTAATGTGCATGCGCGAATTAGCGCCTGGCTAATACGCATTAGCCAATGCGCATGCGCATTCGCTAACATGCGCGACCCCACGCACATCATGCGTTCTTATGTTCGCACACGTTGACCCGGACGTTTGGCGCCAAAGAAGGCCTATTTAAAGGCAGCTGGTGCATTTGCACTTTGCTGTTTTGTCTTCAGCTCTCCTATGTTCCCGAACCTGCTTCCTGTTGATTCCTGTCTGATACCTGTTGACCTTTGGCTCGTCCCTGACCTCGCTTGTTTGCTGCCCGTCCTGACCCCGGCTCGTTTTGACTATTCTTCGGCATTCTCCTTGTCGGCTCATCCATCTTCGGACCTTGACCGGTTACCCTCTGGTGGGGCGACTCTGAGGATCGCGACCTGGTATCCACCTGCAGCCAAATCCATCCTCACCATCAGAGGCTCTGGTGAAGACCGGTGGAGGCTTAGACCCCGCACCTCAGGCTAGCCTGTGCTACTCACCTCAGGGGTTTCCATCCAAGCTCCGCCCACCGGCAACCGTAAGCCTTCTCTGCACGACAGGCTTCCGTCAGCCGCATAACACAGCCTTCCCATGCCCAGTCCCCCCTGTGCCCACAGGAAGTGCGAAAATGCCCCTCGTGGCTTTTCTTCTTCCCATAATCCCCTGCAGTCTTATGGTGGTTTGACAACTGAACATAAGTCTTGGGAACACATCTTGGTGGCCAATGGACATTGGCCAATATATGGAGTTATGTTGATGAGGGTAACTGTAGAAATGCCCAGAGCTACCCATAAGGCAGAACGGATTATTTGTTAGGAATTGCCCAATTTTAGAGAATCTCTGTGTTCTAAGTTCGGTATGGATTGTTGTCACCTTCTTCCGTCTCATTCTGATGACAGGATACCTGAAGAAGAAGCACCTCTTCAGCTGTTTGTTCGTGTCCCATCATTGGTGTTATGTTACCAAGGAGCTTTTCCTGGATCTAGAAGCTGAGACGCTGGTGCGGAATGAAGCCATGATCCTTCAGGTAAGGGTCTTCAACGTCATGACTGGTGGATTATTTAGTCGAAATGGCTTTTTTCAATTAAGATTTGGTGCTGGTGGTCTGCTATTTCTTTGGCTTGTAAACCAGGTGGAGCTACGAGGTGCCGTATCATTGGAGTTTTTCTCGAATTGGGGAGTAATCCCTACATAGTTTCTGGAGGGTTCCACTAGTGGTCACCACAAGCAAAGTAAAAGAAATTATCTGTCTTATCCCAAAATGTAAATATTTGCAAACTGCATCATTATTCCATAAGAATCAAAATTCGTTTTTGTATTTACTTTTGGAGTTGCAGTTGGCCTATTGGGGTAAAAAGGAATGAGACACGTAGCACCCTCCTAGGTAGGGAGGTAGGGGGTGTAATTTGCTCTGTCTGCTTATCAGGAGAGTGGCAGGTAAAACCATAGTTGCTCTGTCTGCTTATAAGGGGAGCAGGATTTCTAGTCAGGCCTGTTGCATGTGTCCATGTGTAATTCATCTGGTCTGAGGGAGTGCCCCCACTGTGTCCAATAGGGGAGCCTGTTGGACAGTGGAGGAAACCCAGCCAGTGAATGGATCTCTCGCTAAGAAAAAAAACTCGCCATATCACTTGGCTTGTATTAAGAGATTATTATTGATATTTTACAAGATTTATACAGCACCAACAGTTTACAATATAAAGGGGGACGGTACAATTACAATACAGTTCAATACAAAAGGAATAGGAGAGTCCTGCACAAGGAGCTTACAATCTAAAGGACGGGGGGGGGGGGTGGTACAAAAGGTAATAGTTGCAGGGGGTGATATGACGGAGATGGCTCCAGAACAGTTTTTTAGGTGGAGGTGGGGTAGGCTTTCCTAAATAAATGAGTTTTCAAGGATAAAGGCGGACAAGGTAGGAGCTGACCCGACATACTGGGGTAGGGAGTTACAGAAGATGGGAGAGGCTCTGGAGACGTTCTGGAGGAAAGCGTGGGAGGAGGTAACAAGGAAGCTACAGAGCACGAGGTCCTGGGAGGAGCGGAGAGGATGATTTGGACGATATCTGCAGATGAGGTTGGTTATGTAGAGGTTGTGGATGGCCTTATATGTTGTGTCAGTATTTTAAATTTTACACAGTGGGTAGGGGAAGCCAGTGAAGGGATTGGCAGAGAGGAACAGCAGTCACGCATTGGTTAGTAAGGGGTATTAGTCTAGCAGCAGCATTAATAATAGACTAGAGTGGGGATAGCCTGTGTTGAGGTTGGGCAGCGAGGAGAGAGTTGCAGGAGTCGAGGTGGGAAATAACCAAAGAGTGAATGGGTTGTTTTATGGTGTCATTAGTCAGGAAGGGGGGGAATTTTAGAAAGCATGTGGAGGTTAAGGCGGCAAGATGTAGCCAGTTATGGGCTGTAGGGCCCGAAGGAAAGGTCAGAGTCTAGGATTACTATACACCTCATCTTAGCACCTTGGCATGAGTGGAGGGACCAATGGTTGTGTTTTGGATCAGACCAATCGTCTGTTGAGTATCTGCCCCCTTCCTGATTTGGCCTATATAATCTGGTGCATGCACGAGAAGAACCACACTGAAACGTGTTCAGGTAGGTGATACTTCCTTTATTCCTACTGGGTACGTGGGGTTATATAGGTGAGCGGCTAGTGTCGTGGGCAAGTACGTCATAAGCATAGCGTTATCTGATTGCTTGTAGCTTCTGATTGGTCATGTCCATATAAGGTAGACTTCCTCTAGGATCTAGCTGTCATCATCTTGGGTGTAGTCCTAGATGGAGGCGCCATCTTAGTTACACGAGCTTCACTCGATGGGAGGGGGAGCTGCTAGCGGCAATTTTGAGTAAGGAATAAAAAAGCATATTTACATGTACAAAAATAGACATTTTACCTAATCCATCACAGTTATGTTGTTAATCTCAATGGTAAAATCATGGGGAGGGGATCGGGGGAGGAGGAAATATTACAGTTTGGGGAAGTGGTGTGACATCCATACTGATATGTCACTCAGTAATTTTGTTATATGGGAGGGGGATTGAGGTGGTGAGTTGAGGAGAGGAGAGATAAATCTGGGTGTCGTTGGCTTAGAAGTGGTTTTGGAAGCCATTACTTCTCTGGCATATACTCTTTGTAAAGTTCCAAACAACCAAGCTTCCTTGGAGAGACCCATGTCTACACGTTACATAAACTTCCCTATACATACTCTACTCTTCCCAACTAAGAGGGGCTGTGGCTTCCCTTCCCTCTCCAATAGAGTTGGGGGGTGCACAGCTCCAATTAATGTGCAAATACAAAGTCTTCTGTGCAGGGTCTAGACAAGAAGGCTTCTTCTGCTGGTCTGTTTCCCACCAAAAATTAATTCAACCCTTATTTTTTGCAAAAATCTTAATTCAAAATAAAATTTCATTCATGGACTAAATTTTCGGATGAAGTAGAAGAGATCCTTATTGTTAAATTACTTGTAATCTTTGTTTCATCCCAGGGGACATCCTACAAAGGAGTCAGTGTCTCCTATGCTAAAGTGCAACCAGTGCCAGTGCCCAAAGTCGGAGAGGATGGCAATGTCCTACCAAGGCTGGAGAAGTATTACAAACATGTAAAGGTAAGTGGAGGTCAGCCTTTCTCAACAAGGGTTCTGTAGAATCATAGGGTTCCCCCAGAGATTTATTGGGGTTACTTTAGCAGTGAGGGATTGATTTCCTGTCTGGTAGTGCTCACATAGTTCTGCCACCAACACCACCCAGCAAAACCACTGAAATGGGACCAGTGGAGCTTCTCCTGTAATTTCTCAGGTAAGTAACTACTGACCCCAATGATCATGTTCACTGTCTCTAAGGAGAAGGTTCTTCCCACTGACCACCAATGTAAGGAACATTCTTCCCACTGACCACCAATGTAAGGAACATTCTTCCCACTGACCACCAATGTAAGGAGCATTCTTCCCACTGCCCACCAATGTAAGGAGCATTCTTCCCACTGATCACCAATGTAAGGGACATTCTTCCCACTGACCACCAATGTAAGGGACATTCTTCCCACTGACCACCAATGTAAGGGACATTCTTCCCACTGACCACCAATGTAAGGAACATTCTTCCCACTGACCACCAATGTAAGGAACATTCTTCCCACTGACCACCAATGTAAGGAGCATTCTTCCCACTGCCCACCAATGTAAGGAGCATTCTTCCCACTGATCACCAATGTAAGGGACATTCTTCCCACTGATCACCAATGTAAGGGACATTCTTCCCACTGACCACCAATGTAAGGGACATTCTTCCCACTGACCACCAATGTAAGGAACATTCTTCCCACTGACCTCCAATGTAAGGGACATTCTTCCCACTGACCACCAATGTAAGGAACATTCACCCCACTGACCACCAATGTAAGGGACATTCTTCCCACTGACCACCAATGTAAGGGACATTCTTCTCACTGACCTCCAATGTAAGGGACATTCTTCCCACTGACCACCAATGTAAGGAACATTCTTCCCACTGACCTCCAATGTAAGGAGCATTCTTCCCACTGACCACCAATGTAAGGGACATTCTTCCCACTGACCACCAATTTAAGGGACATTCTTCCCACTGACCACCAATGTAAGGGACATTCTTCCCACTGATCACCAATGTAAGGGACATTCTTCCCACTGATTACCAATGTAAGGAGCATTCTTCCCACTGACCACCAATGTAAGGAGCATTCTTCCCACTGACCACCAATGTAAGGGACATTCTTCCCACTGACCACCAATGTAAGGGACATTCTTCCCACTGATCACCAATGTAAGGGACATTCTTCCCACTGACCACCAATGTAAGGGACATTCTTCCCACTGATCACCAATGTAAGGGACATTCTTCCCACTGATCACCAATGTAAGAGACATTCTTCCCACTGATCACCAATGTAAGGAACATTCTTCCCACTGACCACCAGTATGGTGTGGCCAATGTACTATGAAGTGTAGCTATAATCATTTCCAGTAGGAGTTCCCCAAGAAGTAAATATTATTATTTGAAGATAAAAGGCAATAAAATTGGCGCTCAATTAATCCCCAATACAACCAGATAAGAGAATTCACTTAAAATATGTGACATCAAAATAAATAATAATGATGTGATAAAATGTAAAGTGCCAAAAGTGCATAAAAATGCATAAACAAGTGAAAAATACTCCAATGGATAGCAGCAAAGAGCTAAAACCAATGATAACAAACAAATGTCACTGAAAAGAAAAAAGTGACAGTGAATTGAAGTGCCAAGTGATGGTAAACTGATCAAAGCCACCAACAAGGTATGATTAGAGGTGAAAAATAAAAATAACAGATAATACACAGTAAAAAAAAGGAACCAGTAAATATCTGTGTAATAAATAAACTGTGACTGTTTGAAGTAATTGTAGCAAAAGGAGCAAATAAATAAACCCAAATACTCAAAAAAGTGAGGGTAAAAGCACATAAATTAAATAACGTATGAGCAAATGTTCATGAATGATTCATAAGTTCATAAATAGTGGAAATTCCATAAAAGTGCTGATGTGCAAAAATTTTTCTTCATAAAAAAACAGCATGTAATCAGTAGCGTGGCAAGCGGTATGGCGCTTCAATACAGAGACTTCTGGTCTCGGCCGCGGACCGGAAATGACGTCAGACGGCTTCTCCCGACGCGTTGCGTCACAGCGCAGCGTGACTTTATCAAGGGATCTTTATCAAGGGATTTATTATTGATGTGTATATTTTAAGTGAATTCTCTTATCTGGTTGTATTGGGGATTAATTGAGCGCCGATTTTATTGCCTTTTATCTATTTTATGTATGTGGTGACACTATACAGAATTGGCCGCTAATTTCTTTTATTCCCTACATATTACTCTATATCTACCACTCATTTTTATCTATAACATCTGGTATATGGTCAAGCTCATAGGTTTTTTCTATTTTCATTATTATTTGAAGGGTTCCTCCATGATTGAGAAATGCTGGTGGAGGTTGTAATGTGTGTAACAACAAAAAACAAAAGAAGGTGAAGCATGCTGGGAGATTTTGGTCATCTGTGGCTTCTCATGTGTTTTGTTCTGCAGCCCGGGGAATGTGTGGAAGCGGCGTACGGTGATACTGAAACTGAGACGATGTTCCTGGAGGAAAGAAACGTCTTCTGTGGATCATACAACGTTCTCATCCTTACTGGACAGTAAGTCACCTACCTGCCTATCATTAACCACTTAAGCCCCGGAAGATTTTACCCCCTTCCTGACCAGGGCCTATTTTGCAATTCGGCACTGCGTGACTTTAACAGACAATTACACGGTCGTGCGACGCTGTACCTAAACGAATTTTACGTCCTTTTTTTCCCACAAACAGAGCTTTCTTTTGGTGGTATTTGATCACCTGTGCGATTTTTTGATCATGCGCTATAAACAAAAAAAGAGCGTAAATTTTGCAAAAATAACAATATTTTTAAAATTTTTTTATATGAAATTCCCCCCCAAAAAAATGTAAAAATCAAAATTTTCGGCCAATTTGTTTTCTGCTACCTATGTTTGGTAAAAAAAATCGCAAAAAGCGTATTTTGATTGGTTTGCGCAAAAGTTATTGCGTTTACTAACTAAGGGAAAGATTTTTGTAATTTTTGTTGTTTTTTTTTTTAACGAGTAATGGCGGCGATCTGCGATTTTTTTTGCGATACTACGACATTGCGGCGGACAGATCAGACCCTTGACTGACATTTTTGACACTTTTGGGGGTACCAGTGACATTACTACAGTAATCAGTGCTATACATATGCACTGTTACTGTAAAAATGACACTGGCAGGGAAGGGGTTAACTGTATTGGAGAGGGAGGGGTTAAGTGTGTCCTAGGGGCGTGTTTCTAACTGTGATTGGCTGTGGCTACATGTGTAAGAACAGAGATCAACGGTCCTACATAGTAGAACCTTCTGATCTCCATTTTTACACAGGGGAGAATGACAGGCGGGTTGTTTACATAAGCCGCCCGCCTTTCTCCCGCTCTACCGACGATCGTAGTGTGACCGGCAGACATCGGGTCCGCCGGTCACACGCGCGGACTCCTCTGTGAACGAGCCAGGGCGGGCGCGCGCTCGCCCGCTATTGGCTCAAAAGCCAGTCACAGGCTAGCGACATAGATCTACGTCACTCTGCCTGGCCGGGGCTGACCGCCGCAGTAAATATATTGTGCGCAGTCGGCAAGCGGTTAATAATCATTAATAATCATTAGTAATCATTAGTCATCTCACTTGTCAATTGATTACTGCTGGTGGATGCAACAGAGAAATTTAGGTTGAATTCCGGGTTGACATAAAAGATACAAATTATTGCAGCTATGCATTTATTAACCACTTCTGGACCGGAAGATTTTCCCCCTTAATGACCAGGCCATTTTTTGCAATTCAGCACTGCGTTATTTAACGAACAATTGCACGGTCGTGCGAAGCTGCACCCAAATAAAATTGATGTCCATTTTCCCCACAAACAGAGCTTTCTTTTGGTGGTATTTGATCACCTCTGCGATTTTTATTTTTTGCGCTATAACCAAATAAAACAGCGACAATTCTGAAAAAAAAAAAAAACAACAATATTTTTCACATTCTGATGTATAACATCCCCCCCCCCCCCAAAAAAAAATGTAAAAATCAAATTTTTTTTACATTTTAGTCCAATTTGTTTTCTGCTACATATTTTTGATACAAAAAATCGCAATAAGCGTAGTTTGATTGGTTTGCGCAAAAGTTATTGCATCTAAAAACTATGGGAAAGATTTATGTCATTTTTATTGTTTTTTTTTTTTTTTTTACTAGTAATGGCGGCGATCTACGATTTTTAGTGGGACTGCGACATTGCGGCGGACAGATCGGACCCCTAACTGACATTTTTGACACTTTTGGCAGACCAGTGACATTACTACAGTAATCAGTGCTATAAATATGCACCGTTACTGTAATGACACTGGCAGGGAAGGGGTTAATTAGCATTGTGGGTGATCAAGGGGTTAAATATAAGCCTAGGGGAGTGATTCTAACTGTATGGGGGCGTGGCTTGTGAAATGATCATAGAGACCTGTGATCCTATATAGAAGGCGCTCTGTGATCATTCCAGGGAGAAGAACGGTCAGTTGTGTTTACAACATCCGACTGTTCTTCTGTCTCAGCGGGGAGCGATTGTGGGTGTCAGGAGGCAATCGGAGCCGCCGCCCCGTGCATCGGAGTCCCTGCTGCCAATTGGGGGCGGGAGCACGCCACCGCCGGTGCGCGCTCGCCCCCTAGCTGCAGGCGCGTGACCGACGTAGAGTTACGTCGGTTCGTGCAGGAGGGGCTGCCTGCCGCAGTAAATCTGCAGCAGGCGGTCCGGAACTGGTTAATAATTATTACATTTTCTTAATGCAAGGACCTGAATTTGACTTGCCATCAGCCCCTTGCAATCCATGTACAGCAGAGCTCAGACTGGGAAAAAGAGAAGCAGCCATACGCCTGCTGCCTGTGTCCCACTGTGGGAGAATTTCCTTTGTTTCCTGTCTAGGAGACACAATGATCTCCTCTTAGAAAGTTGTCCTCAAAGCAGATGTCCCCATTGGAGGATTCACCCTCTTATCCTTGTCCCTAGAGCAGATGTCCCCATTGGAGGATTCACCCTCTTATCCTTGTCCCCAGAGCAGATGTCCCCATAGTAAGATTCCCCCTCTATCCTTGTCCCCAGAGCAGATGTCCCCATTGTAAGATTCCCCCTCTATCCTTGTCCCCAGAGCAGATGTCCCCATTGTAAGATTCCCCCTCTACCCTTGTCCCCAGAGCAGATGTCCCCATTGTAAGATTCCCCCTCTATCCTTGTCCCCAGAGCAGATGTCCCCATTGGAGGATTCCCCCTCTATCCTTGTCCCCAGAGCAGATGTCCCCATTGGAGGATTCCCCATCTATCCTTGTCCCCAGAGCAGATGTCCCCATTGGAGGATTCACCCTCTTATCCTTGTCCCCAGAGCAGATGTCCCCATTGCAGGATTCCCCCTCTATCCTTGTCCCCAGAGCAGATGTCCCCATTGTAAGATTCCCCCTCTATCCTTGTCCCCAGAGCAGATGTCCCCATTGGAGGATTCCCCCTCTATCCTTGTCCCCAGAGCAGATGTCCCCATTGTAAGATTCCCCCTCTATCCTTGTCCCCAGAGCAGATGTCCCCATTGGAGGATTCCCCCTCTATCTTTGTCCCCAGAGCAGATGTCCCCATTGGAGGATTCCCCCTCTATCCTTGTCCCCAGAGCAGATGTCCCCATTGGAGGATTCACCCTCTTATCCTTGTCCCCAGAGCAGATGTCCCCATTGGAGGATTCACCCTCTTATCCTTGTCCCCAGAGCAGATGTCCCCATTGGAGGATTCACCCTCTATCCTTGTCCCCAGAGCAGATGTCCCCAATGGAGGATTCACCCTCTTATCCTTGTCCCCAGAGCAGATGTCCCCATTGTAAGATTCCCCCTCTATCCTTGTCCCCAGAGCAGATGTCCCCATTGGAGGATTCACCCTCTATCCTTGTCCCCAGAGCAGATGTCCCCATTGGAGGATTCCCCCTCTTATCCTTGTCCCCCAGAGCAGATGTCCCCATTGGAGGATTCCCCCTCTATCCTTGTCCCCAGAGCAGATGTCCCCATTGTAAGATTCCCCCTCTATCCTTGTCCCCAGAGCAGATGTCCCCATTGGAGGATTCCCCCTCTATCCTTGTCCC
Organism: Pelophylax lessonae; assembly: GCF_965119305.1. Lineage (NCBI taxonomy): Eukaryota > Metazoa > Chordata > Amphibia > Anura > Ranidae > Pelophylax > Pelophylax lessonae. The sequence continues at coordinate 4,103,422 of NC_138778.1, forward strand.
CAGAGCAGATGTCCCCATTGTAAGATTCCCCTCTTATCCATGTCCCCAGAGCAGATGTCCCCATTGGAGGATTCACCCTCTTATCCTTGTCCCCAGGACAGATGTCCCCATTGGAGGATTCACCCTCTTATCCTTGTCCCCAGAGCAGATGTCCCCATTGTAAGATTCCCCCTCTATCCTTGTCCCCAGAGCAGATGTCCCCATTGTAAGATCCCCCCTCTTATCCTTGTCCCCAGAGCACATGTCCCCTTGTAAGATTCCCCCTATTATCCTTGTCCCCATTGTAAGATTCCCCCTCTATCCTTGTCCCCAGAGCAGATGTCCCCATTGGAGGATTCACCCTCTATCATTGTCCCCAGAGCAGATGTCCCCATTGTAAGATTCCCCCTCTTATCCTTGTCCCCAGAGCAGATGTCCCCATTGTAAGATTCCCCCTCTTATCCTTGTCCCCAGAGCAGATGTCCCCATTGTAAGATTCCCCCTCTTATCCTTGTCCCCAGAGCAGATGTCCCCATTGTAAGATTCCCCCTCTATCCTTGTCCCCAGAGCAGATGTCCCCATTGTAAGATTCCCCCTCTATCCTTGTCCCCAGAGCAGATGTCCCCATTGGAGGATTCCCCCTCTATCCTTGTCCCCAGAGCAGATGTCCCCATTGTAAGATTCCCCCTCTATCCTTGTCCCCAGAGCAGATGTCCCCATTGGAGGATTCACCCTCTTATCCTGACTTTTCTCTCTGCAGAGGCGACTCACACCGGGTGATCCATTTTGACGGCGGGCAGTTGGTTGTTGCTGGCTCTACAGACCGGAAAGTGAAGATTTATGACATGGTGGAGATGGCCCAGGTCCCCCCTCTCATCCAAGGGCACAGCGGAAGCATTCGCGTCGTCCATTTATGTGAGGAGAGAGGCTTCGTGTTCAGCGGGGGATTCGATCTCAGTATCAGGTGTGAAATTATTTATCATACAGAGGGTACGGAAGCTCTGCTGCCAATACTAAAATCATTGTACTAAAAATCTTATTGCTGGTTGCATTTTTCTGAAGCACTTTGAAAGAGAGATAAACTCAAAATGAACAGTGTGCATGGAATCCAACCAACTGTGATACCGCTGCTTTCCACAGATTGCAAAAGTCTGCTGCAGCTGTGATTGGGTTACAATGTATCATTGCCAGGATGTACACCATTGGCTGGGGACTGTGGAGTGGAGTGTGGAAATTAACCCCTTCCTACCCAGCCCTGGTGTCCCATTTAACAGGGGGTTTACACCCTGTGGACGGGAAAGACTGCCCAATCACATTACCACTGTGCTTGGCTGTAACAGTGGTCACATGATCAGGAGCCCGTCTACCCAAGGCCGGGACAAGGGACGGCTGCCCTGGGCACTGTGGTATCATGTGAGGTGTAGGAGGGCACCTCAAGGAGATGGGGGGGGGGGAGATTTGTGTGTTGGAATTTGGAGGGTGGCAGGTGATAAAAATTGTTCTAGGAGGGTTAATTAGCTGGTGGGCGCTAGGAATAGTGATTCGGGGGGGGGGGGGTATTTGTGTTGGGCAGGGGGATGGGGGAAGAGGGTTTGTGCTAGGAGGGATGATTGGGGGTATTTATGCTAAGAGGGGAGATTTGTGCTAGGAGGGGGGTTGGGGAAAAGAGGATTTGTGCTCAAAGGGGGTTTGTGTAAGGAGAGGTGATATAGTGGGGGGGGGGGGGGGGGATTTGCTAGTTGGGATGATTATGAGGTATTTATGCTAGGAGGGGAAATTTTTTGTTGGGGTGGGCTGACACAAACAAAAATTTAATTTGAGTTTTATGTCATAGCTATCTACTATTTCTATATTTTGCTTAACCATTAACACCCCCCCCCCCATTCCTGGACACTCTCCTTCGCCATTGGTACATAGAATTTTGGGGGTGTCACCTACTTCCTGTACATTGTATATTACCATATATTCTATTGTAGGCAGTGGAACCTCCAGACCGGGGTGTGCCTCCGAATCTTTCATGGGCACATGAAGACCATAACGTGCCTGAATGTACAAGAGGATTTGTTGGTCTCTGGAGCTAAAGACGGCCATGCCAAAGGTTAGATGGGAGATATAAAGGATACATACCTTCTAATTCTGCGACTTTGCAGTCCCAAATCGCAGGACAAGTCACACAAGTGTGAAAGGGGCCTTAATGGACGTGCCACAACGTGTGTTAACCATAATGGAACATTTTATTATGCATGGGCCCTCAATATGTTATACTGCAATGCAAACGGTAGGCTGGATCCGATACCCAAAGGTGGGCAGAAACAGCCAAAATTCCTAGGTTGGTGGTAACAGAACCAACATAGGGCAACAAAGTCCCCAAGTGAACCAAAAGACACCTTGGGTGACTCGGCCCACAGAAATATCTCTCTTTGCCACCGTAGGCTGTTGCCTTTCCTCAGCATCCAATAATTGTTTTACTTTTCTCTCATACTAGTGTGGAATATCACCACCGGAAAATGCCTGCGGACCTTTAAGCACAAAGACGCCATACTGGCAGTGAAAATGAAGGATCAGACTGTGATTAGCGGCTGTGAGAATGGGCTGGTGAAAATCTGGCACAATGAATCGGCACAATTAATCAAGGTGAGGAAATCACTAACGTCGTGTTATGATTCAGAGTTAGCCAAGAGTCCTAGGTTCAGAGTCCCCCTTACATCAGGGTTCCCATCAGAGCCCCTGTTCCCCCTTACATCAGGGTCCGTATCAGAGTCCCCCTTTACTTTAGGGTTCTCGTCATAAACCCTCCTTTCATTAGAGCCTGCCTTAAGAGTCTCCTCTTATATCAGAATCCTCATCAGAGTACCTCCTTACATCAGGGTTCCCATCATAGCCCCCGTATCCCATGATTCCCATCATAACCCCCCTAATACCATGGTTCCCATGATCATAGCCCCCCTAATACCATGGTTCCCATCATAGCTTCCCCTACATGGTTCCAATCATTACACTCCTTATACCATAGTTCCCATCATTGCCCCCCTTATACCATGGTTCCCATCATAGCCCCCCTGATACCATGGTTCCCATCATAGCCCCCCTTATACCATGGTTCCCATCACAGCCCCCCTTATCCCATGATTCCCATCATAGCCCCCCTTATACCATGGTTCCCATTATAGCTCCCCATATACCAGGGTTCCCATCATAGCCCCCCTTATACCATGGTTCCCATCATAGCCCCCCTGATACCATGGTTCCCATCATCGCCCCCCTTATACCATGGTTCCCATCATAGCTCCCCCTGATACCAGGGTTCCCATCATGGCCCCCCTTATACCATGGTTCCCATCATAGCTCCCCCTGATACCATGGTTCCCATCATCGCCCCCCTTATGCCATGGTTCCCATCATAGCTCCCCCTGATACCAGGGTTCCCATCATAGCTCCCCCTGATACCAGGGTTCCCATCATCGCCCCCTTATACCATGGTTCCCATCATAGCCCCCCTTATACCATGGTTCCCATCATAGCCCTCCCTATATCATAGTTCCCATCATAGCCCCCCTTATACCATGGTTACAATCATAGCCCTCCCTATATCATAGTTCCCATCATAGCCTCCCTTATACCATGGTTCCCATTATTGCTCTCCTTATACCATGGTTCCCATCATAGCCCCCCATATACCATGATTCCCATCATAACCCCCCATATACCATGATTCCCATCATAACCCCTTCTTATACAAGGGGTCCCATTATAGCCCCACTTATATCATGGTTCCCACTGCGCCCTGAGCCCACCCAGTTGTGTGACAATAGTGAATGAATATTCGCTATTGTCACACTGATTCTCCTCCTGGCCAATCAGAAAGCGGGTCCTGAGACCCGTTTCCCGATTGGCTGAAAGGAGAAGCCATGCTATTGGCCAAGGAGGAGGAGGGAGGAGAGGCAGGGGAAGCCCGACCCACGGAGGAGACTGAGGGGGAAGCCGCTGCCTGCCCTCCACATGTCTGTCCAGGGTTGGAGCTGGTGTGGTCCGGGGGGGGGGGGAGGGGGGTATGGTGTGCGGGCTGGAACTGGTGTGGTCCGGGGGGGGAGGGGGGTATGGTGTGCGGGCTGGAACTGGTGTGGTCCGGTGGGGGGGGGGGGGTATGGTGTGCGGGCTGGTGTGGTCCATCTGCTGTCGTCGTCCCCCCCCCCCCCCCCGGGCCATGGAGCACCAGCCACTGTACCCAAGTGTCTGGCTGCAGAATAATCAGAGGGAAGCCCAGGGAGGACTATATTCAGCACCTATCCAGTCACCTATATATAGGGGCGGTGCTACATAAAAAAATAAAAATAAATTGACTAGAAATCGGCCCAAAAATCTTTACTCTGAAATTCATTCTCATTTTCCAATATTTTCCTTTAGACATTATCAGGCCACCAGGGAGCGATAAAGTGCCTTTCCTTTGACCAATGGCATTTGGTATCAGGTGGCGCAGACGGATACGCCATTGCCTGGAGCATGCTGGGAAACTTTCAGAAGCGACTGATGACCTTCAGGCATCCCAAGTAAGGGGTTCATCCTTCATCCTTCTTCGTTTACATTGAAGGCAACAATTGCTATACACTGAGCAAAGTCATTCAAGATTTGATCAATGAATTGATATTTATAGCTGGCAATGTGAGATGAATGAACTTGGCAACTGAATCCCATGAAGGACATGCGGTGGTAATAATGGAGAGGGAAACGCCACCACATTTAGAGATTAAACAATAAAAACTAAGTATAACTTTATAGCTTTCTGATATGGGAAAGAGGAAGACCTTTAATGAGATGTCCTGTGCCTTCTGTGCCTCCTGTGCCTCCCTGTGCCTCCTGGGATTTGCACCTCATAAAATCTAGGAGGTATAATCTTTCACTCATAAAATGAGGAGGGGGTCATCAGGAGCCCAAAAGAGTCGGCATTCTTCCGATGATGTCACACAAGGACATGGTGGCGTGGGACCTCGTGTTCTTGTGTGATGTCATTGGCTCCTCCAGGCTCACCCAGCAGGCCTCGTAATGACAAACTGCTAGGCACCCCCAGGGCCAGGACAAGGGGTGAGTAAAAGGGACCGCTGCCCTTGGCACTGTGGTATTATGTGAGGTGTAGGGGGGCACTTCAAGGAGATGTGGGGGGGGGGGGAGATTTGTGTGGGGGAATTTGGAGGGTGGCAGGGGATAAGAATTGTTCTGGGAGGGTTAATTAGCTGGTGTGCGCTAGGAATGGTGATTTGAGGGGAGGGAGGGGGGATTTGTGTTGGGCAGGGGGATGGGGGAAGAGGGTTTGTACTGGGAGGGATGATTGGGGGGGTATTTATGCTAAAAGGGGAAATTTGTGCTGGGGGGGGGGTGGAGGAAAGAGGATTTGTGCTTCAAGGGGGGTTGTGTTAGAAAAGGTGATATAGTGGGGGGGGGGGGGGGGCTTTGTGCTGGTTGGGATGATTGTGGTGTATTTATGTTAGGAGGGGAATTTTTTTTTGAGGGGGGGGGGGTTGGGGGGAGAATTTGTGCTGGGAGGGGGGGGGGGCTTTGTGCTTGGAGGGATGGTTGGGGGGGGTATTTATGCTAAAAGGGGAAATTTGTGCTAGGAGGGGGGATGTGGGAAAGAGGATGTGTGCTTCAAGGGGGGTTGTGTTAGAAGAGATGATATTTGGCGGGGGGGGGGGCGGATTTTTGTGCTAGTTGGGATGATTGTGGGGTATTTATGCTAGGAGGGGAAATTATTTTTTTGAGGGGGGGATTGGGGGGAGAATTTGTGCTGGGAGGGGGGGATTTGGGGTTGGGGTAGAGGATTTGTGCTAGGTTGGGGGATTTTTTTAGGCAGGGTTTAGAAAGAGAGGATTTGGGCTTGAAGGGAAGATTTGTGTTGGGAGGAAAGGGAATTTATGCATAGGGGGTAAGCATGCAGATTAGTGCTCGATTTGTTTATTTTTTTTGGGGGGGGGGGGATTTTTGCTGACACACAATGCTCATACAATGTAGGGGGGTGCAGTTTGGTATGTTTGCCCTGGGTTCTAGATGACTTTGTCCCGGCACTGGGCACCCCCCTCCTCCTTTTGTGAATGATAGACTATGCCTCCTGGGTTTTGTGACATGCATATGTCTTTTTTTCAGGCAAGGAGGAGGGGGAGTGCCTTGTGGTACGTCTTCGGGATGCCCATCGGCTGAGCCCGGAGGAGCCAGCAGCCTCCCAGTGACGTCACATAAGAACATGGAGGGGTGGGACCCCATGTTTATGTGTGACATCGTCAGGAAGCTGCCAGCTCTTGGGTGGGCCTCCACACCTCCTCCTCCTTTTGTAGCACAAGAGAAGAGGATCTCAGCAGTTCAATGCTGGATCCGCTGAGTGGGCGAGTATCTGAATTGTGTATAACCCCTAACAGGGGCATACTGGCTACTTTCAGTCCAGGGGGTAAGTACAAACCAGAGGCCCATGGTGCAGCGAAAAGGCCCCCCCCCCCCCCGCTCTCCCTCTTCCTGTCCTCCTCCTGACCCCCATTCCAGGCTGAAGCTCTGCTCCTGATACTCTTTACTCATCGACTGAATCCTGGTTCCCAACATGGCCAGCAGGGGGCAGTTGGGGGGAGCTGGGACTGCTTGGTTGGGGCTGGCCAGGTGAGGAGAGTCTCCAATGGGGCATTGAACCGGCCTCTGCTCAGACACAATTAGCACCATCCATGCTGGGGGGGCTGCGCTCTGTCCTTGTCTTTATCCCGCACTCAGTAGGTCAGCAGTGGGGACTTTTTATTCCTCTTCACCAGGAATCCTTTAGGCATGTCTGTGGCAGAAGCGGTGGGTGCAGCCTTTTTACAGGGCATCAGAGCGGCCCAGGGGGCAATTGTCCCCCTGCCCCCTGGCCCAGTCCTCCCCGACCTCTAACCCAGTAAGCAGTGGTTATAAAAAAAAAAAGGGGGGGGGGGGTGGAGGGGTAAGATCTGCTTTAATTAAGTGTACACTCCAACAATATATTGCAACATGTTAGGAATTTATCCACGCAGACATGAAGTTACTTTGAAGTCCACTTTAAGCATTTTCTGTCTTTTAGGGAGGTGATGTGTTTGGAGTTCCTCTACCTCAGAGTCATTACAGGTTGTGCTGATGGCAAAATCCGCGTGTTTAACTTCCTCAATGGAGATTGCCTCCGAGTTATGAGGGCCAATAGCAGAGCGGACCCGGTGGCCACGATGTGCATTCGCGATAACAGGTGAAAGTTTGTTTTCTCTTTCATCAGACAACTCTAAAAAGAAAAAAAAAATGGTAATAATCCCTATAGAACACTGCGCCTGTGTCCTAAGCAGACTTTCTTTTCTTCTATCCTTCCTTTGCAGAATGGTCATAAATGTCTTGACCAGCATCATGATCTTCCAGTTTGAGGAGGTGTCATGGGATTACTCACAGACATCAGAAAGAGTGGACACCATGAAAGAACGGGAAAGGTTTCATTCCTCCCCCATCCGGGTCAGGCCTTACAGTTATATCCGAGCACAAAGAATGAAACGAGTTGGATCGAGCAACCGGAAGATCTACCAGATGAATGAGGAGGAAGAGGTGGAGGCCAAGACTCAACTCTCCCACCACGCTCGAAGCTTGTCTGCTAGAAGCACAAAGAGAGCCCATGGTATTGTAATGTTTTAAGATAATAATTTATTATAGTAATAAAGGAGTGAAGAAAATTTGTACAAATGCTACTTTGCAAGTTCAACACTCACCCCGCGCTCTATCAAAGTCAGAGATATATATAAAAAAACAAAACTTACAAGACCAGTGAGGTTTCAGCTGCTGTTATAATCGAATAAGTATAAACAGGTGTAATAGAAAATCAAAAAATCATATAGATAAATCTACAACACTAACAGCGCTCATAAAACAAGTGAATTGACATGAATAATAATGTCACTCTCCTACAAGAGGGATGGTGACACGAAGTAAAGTTTGTAACAGTTCCAATGAGAGGCAATCCAAAACTTAGGGACAAGGGTGTGAAAGATTCCTTAATCGTCACCAACCAATCACCAATCACCGGTGCTCCCCCCTCTCTCTTGGAACTCACCAGACAAATGGTCAAGGCTCGCCTTCAGAATAAAATCCAATAATCCTATGGCTGTCCCCGAACTTGCATGGTCATACTCCTTCCTTAACACTTTAATAGCCTTCACATAGAACTCCATTCAAGATCTCATGTAAAATGAAGAGTGGGGCACATAGTGTAATACCGCAATTTAATGAATCAAAATAAAATACACAGGCACCCTGTTCCCCTCAAGGTTTCTACTTACAGACAAAACATGATATGAAGGCATTCAATAAATTATGCACGCTTGATGTCCACCACTTGATTCACACCTGTCCTCCAGGAGATCGTAGCGTAGACCAGCGTAGTAGCAGGCGACCGCGCACACACGCTCTGACGCGTTTCGTCGTAAGGACTTCCACTGAGAGCGTGGGGTGCCTGTGTATTTTATTTTGATTCATTATATTGCGGTATTACACTATGTGCCCCACTCTTCATTTTACATGACATCTTGAATGGAGTTCTATGTGAAGGCTATTAAAGTGTTAAGGAGTATGACCATACAAGTTCGGGGACAGCCATAGGATGATTGGATTTTATTCTGAAGGCGAGCCTTGACCATTTGTCTGGTGAGTTCCAAGAGAGAGGGGGGAGCACCGGTGATTGGTGATTGGTTGGTGACGATTAAGGAATCTTTCACACCCTTGTCCCTAAGTTTTGGATTGTCTCTCATTGGAACTGTTACAAACTTTACTTCGTGTCACCATCCCTCTTGTAGGAGAGTGACCTTATTATTCATGTCAATTCACTTGTTTTATGAGCGCTGTTAGTGTTGTAGATTTATCTATATGATTTTTTGATTTTCTATTACACCTGTTTATAATAATTTATTATAGTTATAAGAAATAAAGGAAAGACTGGACGTCCTACCTTATGAAAATTTGACAAGATTTTGTGAAAATTAGAGTTATACTAATATCCGGTGAGGTGGAAGGCCCTTGCAATTGCCAACACAGGGAAAGCAGAACCAGATGGTTATGTTGCAGCTGAGATCTAGGAACAAAACAGTTGTCATCAGCAATATTGACTAAAGTCAGGAATAAAGTGCTCTCCTGGTGGGGTTTGAAGGTCCCATGTGGTTTGTTTTCTAAGGCATCTTTAAAACATCAGAGCCTTGCAAGAGCAAAGATCCATTCCTTATTGAATCCTTGTTGGGGGTAAAACGATGGCAAGTGGGTAAAGCTGTGAACCAACATGGCTCCAACTTCCATTCTTACCATAATCCTGAGGGGGTGAAACTTGTGGAGCTCCCTCTACGTTCTGTCCCAGAATCCTTTGTTCTTCCCAATATGAAGTCAGTGCTGCTCAGCCTTTGTCCCTTTTAGGTACAGATGTAGGATGTACTGGGCTCTTCCCAGATGTAGGATGGACTGGGCTCTTCCCAGATGTAGGATGTACTGGGCTCTTCCCAGATGTAGGATGTACTGGGCTCTTCCCAGATGTAGGATGGACTGGGCTCTTCCCAGATGTAGGATGGACTGGGCTCTTCCCAGATGTAGGATGGACTGGGCTCTTCCAAGATGTAGGATGTACTGGGCTCTTCCCAGATGTAGGATGGACTGGGCTCTTCCCAGATGTAGGATGGACTGGGCTCTTCCCAGATGTAGGATGTACTGGGCTCTTCCCAGATGTAGGATGTACTGGGCTCTTCCCAGATGTAGGATGGACTGGGCTCTTCCCAGATGTAGGATGGACTGGGCTCTTCCCAGATGTAGGATGTACTGGGCTCTTCCCAGATGTAGGATGGACTGGGCTCTTCCCAGATGTAGGATGGACTGGGCTCTTCCCAGATGTAGGATGGACTGGGCTCTTCCCAGATGTAGGATGTACTGGGCTCTTCCCAGATGTAGGATGGACTGGGCTCTTCCCAGATGTAGGATGGACTGGGCTCTTCCCAGATGTAGGATGGACTGGGCTCTTCCCAGATGTAGGATGTACTGGGCTCTTCCCAGATGTAGGATGGACTGGGCTCTTCCCAGATGTAGGATGTGCTGGGCTCTTCCCAGATGTAGGATGTACTGGGCTCTTCCCAGATGTAGGATGGACTGGGCTCTTCCCAGATGTAGGATGTACTGGGCTCTTCCCAGATGTAGGATGGACTGGGCTCTTCCCAGATGTAGGATGGACTGGGCTCTTCCCAGATGTAGGATGTACTGGGCTCTTCCCAGATGTAGGATGTACTGGGCTCTTCCCAGATGTAGGATGGACTGGGCTCTTCCCAGATGTAGGATGGACTGGGCTCTTCCAGGGTTTGAGATTAAATTGATGATTAGACATACATAAGATGACTCACGTTAATGGTAAACCGTTGCCTTTTTTTTCTGAAGATCTACATTTGAACTCTCTGAAGCCGGCGACATGGCCTGAGCTGACAAATTACCGCAGGAGTTTTGCCTACATTGACCTACAGCCCGAGTTTTTCAAGAAGCCTCCATCAGCCTGCAGACCACAAACAGCCGGCCAAAGCAATCCAGGAGTCTTCAGCCGAGCGAGCACAGCACCTGCCATGAAGACCAAGGAGGATTCCGGTAATTATATATTTGGATCTGTCCTGGGACCAATTCTGTTTAATTTATTCATAAATGATATAGAGGATGAGATAAATCGCACAATCTCAATATTTGCTGATGATACAAAGCCAAGCAGGGCAATCACTTCACAGCAGGATAAAGAAACTCTACAAGAAGGCCTCAATAAATTGGAGGAGAGGGCATCTACATGGCAGATGAGGTTTAATGTTGAAGAATGTAAAGTAATGCATTTGGGTGATAAAAATATGAATGCAAGTTACTCGCTAGGGGGGGAACCTCTGGAGGAATCTAGGATGGAAAAGGACCTGGGGGTCCTAGTAGCTCAGCAATGGCATGCAATGTCAAGCTGCTTCAAGCAAAGCCAACAGAATATTGGCATGTATTAGAAAGGGGATTCACTCCAGAGATAAAACGATAATTTTCCCACTCTACAAGACTCTGGTCCGGCCACATCTTGATAGATAGATAGAGTTGGATGGGTGGATGAATAGATGGATGGATAGGTGGATGGATGGATTGATAGGTGGATGGATGTAGGGATGGATAGGTGGATGGATGGATGGATGGATAGGTGGATGGATGGATGGATTGATAGGTGGATGGATGTATGGATGGATAGGGGGATGGATGGATGGATAGATGGATGGATAGGTGGATGGATGGATGGATGGATGGATGGATGGATGGATGGATAGATGGATGGATAGGTGGATGGATGGATGGATGGATGGAGTGATGGATGGATAGATGGATAGGTGGATGGATGGATGGATGGGTGGATGGATGGATAGGTGGATGGATAGATGGATGGATGGATGAATGGATAGATGGATGGATGGATAGATGGATGGATGGATGGATAGGGGGATGGATGGATAGGGGGATGGATGGATGGATTGATAGGTGAATTGATAGATGGATGGATGGATAGATATAAAAGAAAGAAATATTTACTTACTGTCTACGATAAATGACAGGAAGTTAGAGGACATCTCCTTGGAGCAAGGGGGGGATCCCCCAATTGTCTCTAGAACAAGTGTCCTCACATGGGAAATTTCCTCTCCATTTCCCTTCTTGTGACATCTGTAAACCTGTATTTCTGTCCATAGTGTGTCCATGGTCACAGCTATGTACCCTGACCAGAGGTTCTAACCAATCCTGAGGCCAGAAAAAAGGATCCACCTGAAATATACATCAAAATAAAACGTCTTAGTTCTGGGGAACCATGCAGGTTTTCGGGGTGTACACAAAGCATATAGAATAGAGCTCAGCACAAAGAGATCAGGAATAGGTCAGGGATTATGACCCAGTTAATACTGTCGAGATATGAGAACATATTGAGGACTCTTAAAGACTTTTATATTACATATTCATATATCCATATTCAGTATAGCAGTCTAGAGTCCCCTCTTAATCCCTGAATGTACTTAAAAATCATAGTTTTAGAAATTCAGTCTGAGTCTGTTATGTTGTCTTTATTATGAATATATGTCAAGTATAACATGAAATGTTCTGCCAAAAGAGCTTCCCTAAACTTTCCGGAATAACAGATAAAAAAATATATTGGCTTAGATAATTATAGTTCCAGTAACCGGCCATTAATTGCATATTATCCATCATTTTTAATTGTCATACACCCATCCTGCTTTTAGGGCAAGATGACCAAGAACTTTGCAAATAATCAACAAAGGATGAATTATGAAATATTGTGTAATCTTGTATGACCATGTTTTTGGACCTATGCCCGCCATAGGCTTTAATGTAATAACTATAAAAGGATGTATCAAAAATGTATAAGCCATCACATGCTCTCTCTGTATGAGATGTGGTCCTTGCGCGAGTAATCTCAGTAAAGCTTACCTGAACAGATGCAAATTGATTGGCGTAAATGTCATTCATTGAACGACTCCTCATAACAATACTAATAATACATCTTCCTTCTAATTCCAGATGGAGATGGAGAGTCGGGTTATGGTTCCCCTGGTCACAAATCAGTCCTTTCCACCAGCCAGAGTGCAACTCTGCGCCGCATGAAAAGACGCGGCCCTCACACGCCAATGAGTCCCAACCAAATCCTTTTAAAAGTTAGCACCATACAGAATTTACAGAAGGCCGACGAAATTGGGACCAACCTGGAGCACAACTCAAGGATCCGGGACGAATGGGGAGCTCCATCGTCCAAGAACGAAGACAGAAAGGTGGTCATCCAAAACGTCAACTCCAAAGAAAGCCAGCAAGTTGACCTTTTCGCCCTTCTGGAGTATCTGAAGTCTTCCGCTGCCCCATCGGAGATGAGGAAAATCATGACTGCCTTCGAAATGAGAAAGCTGGGCCTTAAAAGAAATGAGTCCATACACGGACCGGGGGTTCAGTCCACCATACCGATCCCGGCCATCGTGCGGCCCCAGACCAGTATTACTTATAGGAAGAAGCAACGAAGTTTGGCTTTGCAGAGAAGGTCAACCTCCGCCATTGAAACCACCGCAAAGCAGATTGGCTTGTATACGAGCCCCGAGATCCTCCAGCCTTCACGAATGATCATGGGTCAACGGCCAAAAAAGGCTGCCCCAAAGCGGGGGGTGACCACGCAGGTTGCATCGGTGGACCCGTACCGAGAGCGGGGAGGGTTCCAGCTCCTCACCGTCAAGCAGTTGAAGGAGTTTCAAGCACAGAAGATGCTGCAGCATAAAGAAGTGGAGGCATTGACCCAGACAATGAAAAGCAAGGAGAGCAAGAAGGCCTGGCTGATGAAAATACAAGGGAAGAACATCGATGGCTTCACAAAGGAAGGAAAAATTGCTGCACCTGAATTTGGGCCGGATGTTTATCTATGACCATGGTTTCAATATCCAGGGCTCTAGACCAATGGTCTCCAAACTACGGCCCTCCAGTTGTTCAGGAACTACAATTCCCATCATGCCTAGTCATGTCTGTGAATGCCAGAGTTTTACAATGCCTCATGGGATGTGTAGTTCCGCAACAGCTGGAGGGCCGTAGTTTGAGGATCCCTGCTTTAGACCAATGGTCTCCAAACTGCAGCCAAAGGGGTTGGATGCAGCTCTTTGCTTGCCCTTACCTGGCCCTTAGGGTACTGTTACTCCACTGACACCAATAATAGGGTATAATCCCTGTCGCTGACACTGACAATGGGGCATTATTTCTCCAATGACACCATCAAAAGGGTACAATTCATCTCACTGATACTAACAATGGGACACGAATCCTTCCATTGAAACCAATGATGGGGCACTATTCCTCCTACTGACACCAATGATGGGACACTATTCCTCCCACTGACACCAACGATGGGGCACTATTCCTCCCACTGACACCAACAATGGGGCACTATTCCTCCCACTGACACCAACAATGGGGCACTATTCCTCCCACTGACACCAACAATGGGGCACTATTCCTCCCACTGATACCAACAATGGGCCACTATTCCTCTCACTAATACCAATGATGGGGCACTATTCCTCCCACTGACACCAATGATGGGGCACTATTCCTTCCACTGACACCAATGATGGGGCACTATTCCTCCCACTGACACCAATGATGGGGCACTATTCCTCCCACTGACACCAATGATGGGGCAATAGCCCTTCCACTGACAACAATGATGGGGCACTATTCTTTCTACTGACACCAACAATGGGGCACTATTCCTTCATCTTACACCAATGATGGGGCACTATTCCTTTCGCAGACACCAACAATAGGACACCATTCCTTCCATTGACACCAACGATGGGGCACAATTCCTTCCATTGACACCAACGATGGGGCACCATCCCTTCCATTGACACCAACGATGGGGCACCATTCTTTCCATTGACACCAACGAAGGGGCACAATTCCTTCCATTGACACCAACGATGGGGCACCATCCCTTCCATTGACACCAACGATGGGGCACAATTCCTTCCATTGACACCAACGATGGGGCACCATCCCTTCCATTGACACCAACGATGGGGCACCATCCCTTCCATTGACACCAACAATAGGACACCATTCCTTCCATTGACACCAACGATGGGGCACTATTCCTTCTTTTGATACCATCAATGGACCACTATTCATCCCACTGATACCACCAATGGGGCAGAATTCCTCCCACTGACACCAACGATGGGCCACTATTCCTACTACTGACACCAACAATGGGACACTATTTCTTTCTATTGATCCCAAAATGGGCCACTATTCCTTTTACTGACACCAGAAAAAGGGCACAATTCCTCCCACTGACACCAACGATGGGGTACTATTTATTTTATTGGCACCAATGATGGGGTACTATTCCTCCACTGACACCAAAGATAGGGCATTGTTTACTCCCACTGGATGCCAGGACATTTTCTACTCCCACTGGCCCTAGTCTGGCCCCCTCATTTTTGCTTCAATGAACCACAATACATGTTTCTGTGGAATGCATCAGAAATGGGAAAATCCCTATTTGTGAAAGGACTGAACATCTCAATTTGTACGCCATATAATTTAAATGATATCTATTTTGAGTGCCTAGAATAAGCATATTTGTGGTCCAAGCAGTAAGGGCTCTTTCACACGGTCCGCCTCCGTAGGCGGATCCGTGCTGCTCAGCGGGGATCGATCCGCCGATCCCCGCTGAGCCGGCGGATGACAGCTCCGTCTCCGCTTGCAGTGCGGAGAGGGAGATGTCACAGCCCCCGCTGCTCTCTATGGGGGATCGGATGAGAGCGGACCGCCTGTCCGCTCTCATCCGATCCGATCCAATCCCTGAACGGATGGAAAAATAGGGTTTCAATCCGTCCAGATTTCACGGACAGGATCGGATACGGATGGCAGTGGATGTCAGCGGAGGTGTCTCCGCTGACATCCGCTGCCCCATAGAGCTGCATGGAGGATCCGATCAGATCCGCCTAAAAAACTGACAGGCGGATCAGATCGGACCGCCCGTGTGAAAGAGCCCTAAGGGGTGCGGAATTATGGTCACATTATAAATAATTTGTTGCAGTTTGTGCCTTTTTTTTCGCAACTGTTTCGCACTGAATTTTTAACTTTGTGGCACCGGTAGTTCAACAGCCGCAGCGGAGTTTAAAGTGGAGCTCCAACCAAAAGGGGAAGTTCCGCTTGTCTGCTTCCCCCACCCCCCCCACATATTTGGCACCTCTTGGGGGGGGGGAGGTGCTCCCCTTTAAATGAGTCAGCGATAGCCGCAATGCAGCTCAAAGTCTGGGCAACTAAAATGATCAGCTGATGGGGTCGCCTGTTTCAATGGCAGCAGTCAGAGAGACATTTCCCTTCACTTCCTGTTTGAATCTATGGAAAGAAAGTGAGGAGAAATCTCCCCAATGGGGAAGGATGGCGGCACCAGTAAAACATTTCACTATAACACCGCCATGAAATACATAACCACCTATGTCTCATCACACAGATTACATCGGATACATTTAACTCTATAATCTTTAGTTCTACCATTGAAATTCCTGCTTGATTGCACTGATTATATATATATATATATGTTATTGTCCACTGATAGATATAATATATTAATTAAAGACATTTATAGAAATGTGACGGGGTCTCTTTAAAAGCTCACCCTCAATCACCTAGCAAAAAATAAAAATATAGAAAAATAAATAAAACTATGTATAAATAATGTGTACTGTATATATAAATATATTTTTTTTTCTTTTTTTTTTTCCTAAGTGGGCTTTAAAGGGACTATGTCACAATACCTGAGTGGGCAAGGTGACAATGTCTCTTAAATAACATAACAGTAAAAATCATAATACTAAAATAATAATTATATATACGGTATATATATATATATATATATATATATATATATATATAAAATTATACATACTGTAATAATTATATTTACTGTGTACATACAGTGTATATGCACACACACATTATATGTATATACTATATATATATATTATACTGTATGTATGTATATATATATATATATATAATTTTTTTTCTACGTTTCTTGAGGTGACAAATTATCTTAATTATCATGACAGTGGAAATTAAAATTATAAAATTATATATATATATATATATATATGTATAAATTAAATGTAAAGAGTCCTCCATATATGGGGGAGGGGGGGGGTAGTACAATTCCCTGCTCTGGTTGGGTTTGGAAAATAGTTAGGTTTTCCCCTGTTTCACAATCTGTTTTTAATGTGAATAAAAAAAAAATAAAAATGCATGTTGTGTTATTTTTTCCTATGCATGAATTCTTTTCTATATTTAAATGAACCACAGAGTTGCCAATTTCACATTCACTAGAAATGAGGGGAAAATGACTTTTAATTTCTCCTTGCAGAACTGTTTGGCAACATTCATTTAAAAAAAATGTGGAAAATCTGAAGCCATTTGTGATATTCGGGTCGCTTTAAAAGGCGAACGCTGGGCTAAACTTAGTTCTAATAAAAATTGTTCCCAAAAAAATTTGAAATTCCCACTTTAAATCCAGAGCTGTCCCCTGCAATGCCTTTTCTTGGCCACAAGATGCCCTCAGTCTTCTGGATTGAATGACTCTCAGAGGACTCTACAATAAATGTAGGGTGTCAGGGCCCCACCCCTATGAGGAGGTGTCATTGTCCCACCCCTATGAGGGGGTGTCATGGCCCCACCCCTATGAGGAGGTGTCATTGTCCCACCCCTATGAGGAGGTGTCATGGCCCCACCCCTATGAGGAGGTGTCATGGCCCCACCCCTATGAGGAGGTGTCATGGCCCCACCCCTATGAGGAGGTGTCATTGTCCCCATCCCTATGAGGAGGTGTCATGGCCCCACCCCTATGAGGGGGTGTCATGGCCCCACCCCTATGAGGAGGTGTCATTGTCCCACCCCTATGAGGAGGTGTCATGGCCCCACCCCTATGAGGAGGTGTCATGTCCCCATCCCTATGAGGAGGTGTCATTGTCCCACCCCTATGAGGAGGTGTCATTGTCCCACCCCTATGAGGAGGTGTCATTGTCCCACCCCTATGAGGGGGTGTCATGTCCCCATCCCTATGAGGAGGTGTCATTGTCCCACCCCTATGAGGAGGTGTCATTGTCCCACCCCTATGAGGAGGTGTCATTGTCCCACCCCTATGAGGAGGTGTCATTGTCCCACCCCTATGAGGAGGTGTCATTGTCCCACCCCTATGAGGAGGTGTCATTGTCCCCATCCCTATGAGGAGGTGTCATTGTCCCACCCCTATGAGGAGGTGTCATTGTCCCACCCCTATGAGGGGGTGTCATGGCCCCACCCCTATGAGGAGGTGTCATTGTCCCACCCCTATGAGGAGGTGTCATGGCCCCACCCCTATGAGGAGGTGTCATGGCCCCACCCCTATGAGGAGGTGTCATGGCCCCACCCCTATGAGGAGGTGTCATTGTCCCCATCCCTATGAGGAGGTGTCATGGCCCCACCCCTATGAGGGGGTGTCATGGCCCCACCCCTATGAGGAGGTGTCATTGTCCCACCCCTATGAGGAGGTGTCATGGCCCCACCCCTATGAGGAGGTGTCATTGTCCCATCCCTATGAGGAGGTGTCATTGTCCCACCCCTATGAGGAGGTGTCATTGTCCCACCCCTATGAGGAGGTGTCATTGTCCCACCCCTATGAGGGGGTGTCATGGCCCCACCCCTATGAGGAGGTGTCATTGTCCCACCCCTATGAGGAGGTGTCATGGCCCCACCCCTATGAGGAGGTGTCATGGCCCCACCCCTATGAGGAGGTGTCATTGTCCCCATCCCTATGAGGAGGTGTCATGGCCCCACCCCTATGAGGGGGTGTCATGGCCCCACCCCTATGAGGAGGTGTCATTGTCCCACCCCTATGAGGAGGTGTCATTGTCCCACCCCTATGAGGAGGTGTCATTGTCCCACCCCTATGAGGAGGTGTCATGGCCCCACCCCTATGAGGAGGTGTCATTGTCCCACCCCTATGAGGAGGTGTCATTGTCCCACCCCTATGAGGAGGTGTCATTGTCCCACCCCTATGAGGAGGTGTCATTGTCCCCATCCCTATGAGGAGGTGTCATTGTCCCACCCCTATGAGGAGGTGTCATTGTCCCACCCCTATGAGGAGGTGTCATTGTCCCACCCCTATGAGGAGGTGTCATTGTCCCACCCCTATGAGGGGGTTCTTATAGGGATTCTGATATAAGGGGAGGGGGACTCTGAAGTGAACTCTAATGGGGACCCTGTTGTAAGGAGGGACTCTGATGGGGACCCTAATTTAAGAGAAGACTCCGTTGGGAACTTTGATGTAAGGGGGACTCTAATAAGGACCATAATTTAAGGAGGGACTCTGATGGGGTGATAGGTACTCTGATTTTAGGGGGGACTCTGATGTAAGAGGGACTCTGAAGTGAACTCTGATGTGGACCCTGTTGGAAGAGGGCACTCTGCAGGGGACTTTCAAATAAATAGACTCTGATGGGGACTCTGATTTAAGGGAAGACTCAGTTGGGAACTGTGATCTAGGGGGACTCTGATGTAAGGGAGGACTCTGATGGGGAAGCAGATGTAAGGAGGGGCTCTGATGTAAGTGGTGACTCCGAAGTGAACTCTGATGGGGACCCTGCTCTAAAGGGGGATTCTGATGTACGCGGATGATGAGGAGGACTCTCAAGTAAGTCGACTCAGATAGGGACCCTGATTTAAGGTCGGACTCCTTTGGGAACTCTGATGTGAAGGGGCTCTGATGGAGACTTTGATTTAAGGGGGACTCTGATGGGAAGGGACTCTGATGTAAGGAAGACTCTGATGGGGTGATGGGGACTCTGATATAAGGGAGGACTCTGATGTAAGGGGGACTCCAATGGGGAGGGGCTCTGATGGAGACTCTGATGTAAGGGGGACTTTGATGTAAGGGGGGACTCTGATATGGAGGGGATCTGATAGGGACTCTGATGTAAGGGGGACTCTGATGGGGAGGGACTCTGATGTAAGGGGGGACTCTGATGTAAAGGGGGGACTCTTAGAAATGATCTCTTTGTTGATTGAGTGAAGCTCCACCTGTTAAATATAATTATACAATTTTTGCACCTATTCCACGCCCACTTTCCGTCTATTCCACGCCCACTAACTTATTTTGCACGCCCACTTTTGCTCCTTTTCTGCTGTTTATTATTGATTCCCCGCCCCTACCTTGTCTCCTCCCGCGGTCAGCCTATCCATCTTTATGGCCCCGCCCCCCTCGTGTAAGAGAGCGGAGGGTAGGAGGAGATTTAGGACGGTGGGAGGGTATCTCTTCCCCGCGGCCCCGCCCCTAGAAGGAGGAATGGACATCTCGCCTTCACGCTCCTCCTATCTGCGGGTGCACGAGTCGGGGACGTGCGGAGATGCCGGAAGTGAGTCGTGTCCCGGAAGTAGGAGCTGCGCAGTGAGGTGATATGATGCGGCAGGTGAGTGAGGGGAGACCGGAGAAAACCGGGCCCTGCGAGGGAATGCTGGGACTTGTAGTTCTCTGGAGCCTGGGATAATGCTGGGATTTGTAGTCCTCTGGGAGGATGCTGGGACTTGTAGTCCTCTGGTGTCTGGGGGGGGGGGGGGGATGCTGGGACTTGTAGTCCTGTGGGGGGATGCTGGGACTTGTAGTCCTGTGGGGGGATGCTGGGACTTGTAGTCCTGTGGGGGGATGCTGGGACTTGTAGTCCTCTGGTGTCTGGGAGAATGCTGGTACTTGTAGTCCTCTGGTATCTGGGGGGGATGCTGGGACTTGTAGTCCTCTGGTATCTGGGGGGGATGCTGGGACTTGTAGTCCTCTGGTATCTGGGGGGGATGCTGGGACTTGTAGTCCTCTGGTGTCTGGGGGGGATGCTGTCACTTGTAGTCTTCTGGTGTCTGGGGGGGGGGGGGTGCTGGGACTTGTAGTCTTCTGGTGTCTGGGGGGTGCTGGGACTTGTAGTCCTCTGGTGTCTGGGGGGGATGCTGTCACTTGTAGTCTTCTGGTGTCTGGGGGGGGGGGATGCTGTCACTTGTAGTCCTCTGGTGTCTGGGGGGGGGGATGCTGGGACTTGTAGTCCTCTGGGGGGATGCTGGGACTTGTAGTCCTCTGATGTCTGGGGGGGGGGAATGTTGGGACTTGTAGTCCTCTGGTATCTGGGAGAAATGCTAGGACTTGTAGTCCTCTGGTGTCTGGGGGGGATGCTGGGACTTGTAGTCCTCTGGTGTCTGGGGGGGATGCTGGGACTTGTAGTCCTGGTATCTGGGGGGGGGGGGATGCTTGGACTTGTAGTCCTCTGGTATCTGGGGGGGATGCTTGGACTTGTAGTCCTCTGGTGTCTGGGGGGGATGCTGGGACTTGTAGTCCTCTGGTGTCTGGGGGGGATGCTGGGACTTGTAGTCCTCTGGTGTCTGGGGGGGATGCTGGGACTTGTAGTCCTGGTATCTGGGGGGGGGGGATGCTTGGACTTGTAGTCCTCTGGTATCTGGGGGGGATGCTTGGACTTGTAGTCCTCTGGTATCTGGGGGGGATGCTGGGACTTGTAGTCCTCTGGTACCTGGGGGGGCGGGGGTGCTGGGACTTGTAATTATCTAATATTGACGTGACTTTACAGGAAGTGGTTAAAAAAGGGGCGGAGATATATCCCGGGGAATTATAGGCCGGTCAGCCTAACATCAATAGTATGTAAGATATTGGAGGGGATGATAAGGGATTATATACAAGACTTTAGTAATGAAAACGGTATTATTAGTAGTAATCAGCATGGATTCATGAAAAATTGTTCTTGCCAAACCAATCTATTAACCTTCTACGATGAAGTGAGCTGCCACTTAGATAAAGGAAAGCCTGTGGATGTGGTGTATCTGGATCAGTATTTGCAGATGATACTAAACTAAGCATGCCAATATCTTCTATGCAGGATGTGGAAACCTTACAAGCAGACCTGAACAAAATAATGGGGGGGGGGGGGGGGCAACTACATGGCAGATGAGATTTAATGTAGAAAAATGTAAAGTAATGCACCTGGGTGCCAGAAACCAGAAAGCAAGCTACTCACCAGGGGGGGAACCTCTGGGGGAGTCTAGGATGGAAAAGGACCTGGGGGTACTGGTAGACAACAGGCTTGGCAGTGCCATGCAATGCCAAGCCGCTGCAAGCAAAGCCAACAGAATACTGGGATGTATAAAAAAGGGGATTCACTCCAGAAATAAAGAGATTATTCTCCCGCTCTGCAAGACTCTGGTCCGGCCACATCTGGAGTATGCTGTCCAGTTCTGGGCACCGGTCCTCAGGAAGGATGTGCTGGAACTGGAGAGAGTCCAGAGGAGGGCAACAAAAATAATTAGGGGAATGGAGGACATCAGCTATGAGGAAAGACTACAAGCACTGAACCTATTCTCTCTGGAGAAGAGACGATTGAGGGGGGATATGATATCAATGTACAAATACTGTACTGGTGACCCGAGCATAAGGAACAAACTATTCAGAGAAAGGAGATATAAAAAGATACGCGGCGACTCACTAAAATTGGAAGAGAAGCAGGAGGTAAGGGGGACGGGCTCTAATGGGGCTGGACACTGATGTAAGGGGGAGAGACTCTGATGGAGGACCCCGATTCCTTGTGTGACCGCTCCTCCTGTTTTCTAGGACAGTATAGACGAGACGGAGGACGTCTCTCTCTTCGATGCGGATGATGAAAACACGAGGAGGCCGAAAGCAAAGAAAATAAAGTAAGTGTGATGAAAGTCCTGAGATGTGCTGGCATTCAACCTACTTCCTGTGAGCCCAGGGCGTTATGGGCCCGCCCCCTAGGGGTGTGTCATCACAATGGCCTGGGCTCAGTGTCATTACCAGTTGCCTTCTAGTGATCCGTTACCTATTAATCTTTTTTTCTTGTTTTCTAGGCACCCCCTGGCTTCATTTTTCCACCTGTTCTTCCGGGTGAGCGCCATCTTTGTATATCTCCTGTGTGAACTGGTTTCCTCCAGCTTCATCGCCTGTATGGTGACCATCATCCTGCTTCTGTCATGTGACTTCTGGGCGGTAAAGGTGAGTGACGCGGCTCGCAGTGACCCGTCTGTGCGTCCATAGATGCTTACATACAGGAGGTGAACTGGCTGATAAAAGACATCCAGCCTGGAGTGAGCCCTCCTATGGCTGAGTAGGGAAAAGCAACAGCTTCAGTGTAACTCCTCCCCCCGGCCCTCCCTTCAGTCCTGCACAGGTGTAGCGGCTCCTCTCCTGGACAGAAATGACTTCCTCTGATATCACCGCACACTGTGAGCTTCTCACCATGTGCATTAGAAGCTGCAGCAAGTCAGATAGACCCCGCCTCATTTCCTGGCTGCAGCATCATCTAGCTGCGGTTTCCTCCCCAGCCTGACTGTCCCCGGGCCCGCCCCTTTCATTGGATCATTTCTTTCAATCATGGAGGCTCAGCATCACGGTTGGGCGTTACCTATGCAAATACAGCCAGCCCACTCTTCCAGACCGACGCCCACAAGGAGTTTTTATGTTTGAGACATGCCAGCCCACCACTTACACCAGGACTGAGGGGTACTGGGGTGGGGGATACGGCAGTGAGGGGTACTGGGGTGGGGCGTACGGCAGTGAGGGGTACTGGGGTGGGGGGTACGGCAGTGAGGGGTACTGGGGTGGGGCGTACGGCAGTGAGGGGTACTGGGGTGGGGCGTACGGCAGTGAGGGGTACTGGCTGGGGCGTACGGCAGTGAGGGGTACTGGGGTGGGGGGTAAGGCAGTGAGGGGTACTGGGGTGGGGCGTACGGCAGTGAGGGGTACTGGGGTGGGGCGTACGGCAGTGAGGGGTACTGGGGTGGGGGGTACGACAGTGAGGGGTACTGGGGTGGGGGGTACGACAGTGAGGGGTACTGGGGTGGGGCGTACGGCAGTGAGGGGTACTGGGGTGGGGCGTACGGCAGTGAGGGGTACTGGGGTGGGGGGTAAGGCAGTGAGGGGTACTGGGGTGGGGCGTACGGCAGTGAGGGGTACTGGGGTGGGGGGTACGACAGTGAGGGGTACTGGGGTGGGGGGTACGGCAGTGAGGGGTACTGGGGTGGGGCGTACGGCAGTGAGGGGTACTGGGGTGGGGCGTACGGCAGTGAGGGGTACTGGGGTGGGGGGTACGGCAGTGAGGGGTACTGGGGTGGGGGGTACGGCAGTGAGGGGTACTGGGGTGGGGGGTACGGCAGTGAGGGGTACTGGGGTGGGGCGTACGGCAGTGAGGGGTACTGGGGTGGGGGATACGGCAGTGAGGGGTACTGGGGTGGGGCGTACGGCAGTGAGGGGTACTGGGGTGGGGGGTACGGCAGTGAGGGGTACTGGGGTGGGGGGTACGGCAGTGAGGGGTACTGGGGTGGGGCGTACGGCAGTGAGGGGTACTGGGGTGGGGGGTACGGCAGTGAGGGGTACTGGAGTGGGGGGTACGGCAGTGAGGGGTACTGGGGTGGGGCGTACGGCAGTGAGGGGTACTGGGGTGGGGCGTACGGCAGTGAGGGGTACTGGGGTGGGGGGTACGGCAGTGAGGGGTACTGGGGTGGGGGGTACGGCAGTGAGGGGTACTGGGGTGGGGCGTACGGCAGTGAGGGGTACTGGGGTGGGGGGTACGGCAGTGAGGGGTACTGGGGTGGGGCGTACGGCAGTGAGGGGTACTGGGGTGGGGCGTACGGCAGTGAGGGGTACTGGGGTGGGGGGTAAGGCAGTGAGGGGTACTGGGGTGGGGCGTACGGCAGTGAGGGGTACTGGGGTGGGGGGTACGACAGTGAGGGGTACTGGGGTGGGGGGTACGACAGTGAGGGGTACTGGGGTGGGGGGTACGGCAGTGAGGGGTACTGGGGTGGGGCGTACGGCAGTGAGGGGTACTGGGGTGGGGGGTACGGCAGTGAGGGGTACTGGGGTGGGGGGTAAGGCAGTGAGGGGTACTGGGGTGGGGCGTACGGCAGTGAGGGGTACTGGGGTGGGGGGTACGGCAGTGAGGGGTACTGGGGTGGGGGGTACGACAGTGAGGGGTACTGGGGTGGGGGGTACGGCAGTGAGGGGTACTGGGGTGGGGCGTACGGCAGTGAGGGGTACTGGGGTGGGGGGTACGGCAGTGAGGGGTACTGGGGTGGGGGGTACGGCAGTGAGGGGTACTGGGGTGGGGCGTACGGCAGTGAGGGGTACTGGGGTGGGGGGTACGGCAGTGAGGGGTACTGGGGTGGGGGGTACGGCAGTGAGGGGTACTGGGGTGGGGCGTACGGCAGTGAGGGGTACTGGGGTGGGGGGTACGGCAGTGAGGGGTACTGGGGTGGGGGGTACGGCAGTGAGGGGTACTGGGGTGGGGCGTACGGCAGTGAGGGGTACTGGGGTGAGGGGTACTGGAGTGGGGGGTACGGCAGTGAGGGGTACTGGGGTGGGGCGTACGGCAGTGAGGGGTACTGGGGTGGGGCGTACGGCAGTGAGGGGTACTGGGGTGGGGGGTACGGCAGTGAGGGGTACTGGGGTGGGGGGTACGGCAGTGAGGGGTACTGGGGTGGGGCGTACGGCAGTGAGGGGTACTGGGGTGGGGGGTACGGCAGTGAGGGGTACTGGGGTGGGGCGTACGGCAGTGAGGGGTACTGGGGTGGGGCGTACGGCAGTGAGGGGTACTGGGGTGGGGGGTAAGGCAGTGAGGGGTACTGGGGTGGGGCGTACGGCAGTGAGGGGTACTGGGGTGGGGGGTACGACAGTGAGGGGTACTGGGGTGGGGGGTACGGCAGTGAGGGGTACTGGGGTGGGGCGTACGGCAGTGAGGGGTACTGGGGTGGGGGGTACGGCAGTGAGGGGTACTGGGGTGGGGGGTACGGCAGTGAGGGGTACTGGGGTGGGGGGTACAGCCAGGGGCGTGAGGAGGAACCAGGCAAGAAATAAATGCATTCACTTCCCTCCCACTTCATGTGACAGCCCTTGGTGCCTGAATGGCCAATCAATGACTTTACACTGCTGGGGAGAAGGAAAGGATCCTGTGTTTTTTTTTTTTTTTTTTTTTTGAGCTGTCGGTTCTTTTCGTGTAAAATTATTCCAAGCAGCTTGGCAGCCACTGAATACCTTTACAGGTGGCGGAAAGTAGCCCCACCCCCCTCCCGCCACCGCCATTACCGGGCTTTCCCGAATGATTGGGAAGCCCAGTAACGATATGGCCGGCGCCATCCATGTAAAGCCTCACAATGAGGGGAACTGAAGCTGTTTATCCCACTTCGTCACTTCTGGTTCCGACTCTTTTGGCACTTTTCCACTGCAAGTACCGGCTCGGCTCTACTTGGCCCTGCTTGGCCCGGTTTGCTTTTCCACTGCTGGTACCGCATGGTACGGTGTTGGAACGGTTCGGTACGGTACGGTATGGTTTGCTTTTCCACTAAAGTAGTACTAAAGTGGGTGGGATAACAACGATTCTCTGACCAATCAGTGGCTAGTAGTGACTGCATGCAAAGGATTGTGGGATATGGTACCGGGTATGGTACCTCTTGGAACCACAATCGAGGTGGTACTGTTTTTGAGAGCCGTACCGTTCGGTTCTATGCAGTGGAAAAGCGCCGCCGTACCGAACCGTTCCTACACTATACCATGCGGTACCATGCAGTGGAAAAGCACAAAAGCGAGCCGAACCATTCGGTTCCATGCAGTGGAAAAGCGCCATTTGTTTACACGCGGAGTCTGATCTCGTGTATTGGAGCCCAAAGGAGAGAGGGAGGGGGGGTCTAATAGACCCCAGATCTCTCTCCCCAAAGAGTACCTGTCATTGCTATTGCTGTCAAAAGGAATGTTTACGTTCCTTTTGACAGCAATAAAAGTGATACATTTTTATTTTTTTTAAAGCGCCCCCACCACCCCTCACTCGCATGCAGTAGCGAACGCGCACATCAGTCCCGCACACATATGTAAACAGTCACCACACATGATGTATCATCACAATCATCAGAGCGAAAGCAATAATTCCAGCACCTGACCTCCTGTGTAAATGGGAGACCTGCAAGGGCTTTTAAAGCTTCGCCTACGGATAATTCAAGGTACCGCAGTTTGTCGCCATTCCATGAGCACGTACAACTTTAAAGCATGACATGTTGGGTATCTATTTATTTGGGCTAACTCCACTGTTTTTGAAAAAGTAAATTCTTACATTCTTATGAGAAGTGTCAGATTCGGCCCAGTATGAAGGTGGTTAAAGCTGTTCTTCTCTTCCCTCTCGTAGAACATCACAGGAAGGCTAATGGTGGGACTGCGATGGTGGAACCAGGTGGACGATGATGGGAAGAGCCATTGGGTGTACGAATCCAGGAAGGTAGGGCTGATTGGTTGACTGCTTATAGCTAATTAAGGGCTCAGGCGTGTTCGGAACGTACCCGCCAGGAAGCCATTGCTGCACACCGCCACTCGTAGGCAGCGTGTGTATGTGCAGCTGCGGGCCGGGAAATGCCTCACCCCCTCTGATTGGCTGTGTGCAGTGATGGCTTCCTGGCGGGTATTTTCCGAACTCACCTGACCCCATCCCTACTTTTTAGCGAAGAGAACGGGAAGTTGTACATCTGCATATCTCACCATAACTAATCCTTGCTGTGTCCCTTTTAAAGGCAGGCCCGGGAAAGAAGAGCGCCTCCGACGCAGAGTCCAGGATCTTCTGGCTGGGCCTCATCACTTGTCCAATTATTTGGGTCATCTTTGCATTCAGCGCCCTCTTCTCATTCAAAGTGAAGTGGCTGGTGAGTAAAAGAGAAGCCGGCATCTCCAGGTACAGCTAGGTGATACAGGCAACCTGCCACCAAAATTCAACAATGTCATCATTGGCACCTGTTTAAATAAAGGAGCCTGGTAAATAAAAAATATTCACCAATCTTCAAATGATCCCCTGAAGCCTCTTCTCTAAGATACTTAAGCCAGCGGTCGCATGCTGACATCCAGTACAATGAAGGGGGAATAGTCTGCATTTTTTACCAGGACCTGCCCAGAACCCAAAGTCTTGTAGGGCAGAGCGCTGCCTCCCGGTCAGATTTTTATGAATAGTGAACACAGGGGTTGTAGGTTAAGGCCCCTGGTGAGATAATAGTGGGTATGGGCTGATTAATGAGATTGGGCGTAAGCTGGAGAGGGGAGAAAGTACGAGCTTGGGGGGGGTCCAGGCAGGACATACCTGACACCTAATATGTCTCAAGCATTTTCTGAGGCAAAAGTACATCCGGTTTGGTAAGAGCTCATTACTGAGTTAGTAGTGAACTCACTTCAATCATTTCACTAGGATCCGGTTCTGATATTAGAAAACCAGGGGTAATGGTGTAGGAGGGAAAAAGGGGGGGTCAAGTGTAGCGTAGCACTGTAGCCGTCTGAGGGTAGGGGTATCAGGGGAGCATTGTGACATTTGACTCCGAGCACATTTAAGGTGTAATGATATGTGTTGTGATAAGCAAATTATATTAATCAGGACACTGGGGTACCCCCACACAACCCTGTTATGGGGGGGGGGGGCCTATCTCATCGCCATTGGTATCAGAGTATCGTTGTTTTAATATGAAGAGTCAGTTATTATTTATTAATAATATAATAATAGTTGTTACAGAAATGTGTTGATATTTAACCACTTGCCGACTACACTATAGCCGATTGACTGCTACAGCGCAGCCGGCTAGCCCTGAGAGGGCGTCGTATAACGGGCGTGCCATGATCATGCCCGCTGCAGGGAGTGGGCGGCGCACTCTGATTGCTGTGTCCAGAGAAAACTGCTGATCAGATTGAAGTAAAGAGCCAATCGGCGGTCAGCTGTAGTGAATCAATAATCAAAAAATATAGTGCTGTGCCAGATATTATTATTCTTTTTATTATACAGGATTTATATAGCGCCAACAGTTTGCGCAGCGCTTTACAATGTGAGGGAAGACAATACAGTTCAAAACAGGAGGAACTAGAGGGCCCTGCTCATTAGAGCTTACAATCTAGAAATATATAATTCACTCTCCTCCGTGATTAAATATTGTCCCAATAAAGAGCACCTGTCCAATGCTATCACATAGGGTTTATTAACCCCTTGTGATAGCGTCAGGTAAAAATAAAAAAAATAAGTTAAACAAAAAAATTGGTGCGTTATCTGACAGAAATGCAGGGGGGGGGGGGGGCAGTGTTTTTGGCCATGACTGTAGGTCCATTTTTATACACAGGTGACCTTCTCTTGAGCTGGGAATCTTGCAGTACTTCCAGTCATGTATTCTCTTGCTGTTTCTTACAGGCCGTTGTTATTATGGGTGTCACCCTTCAAGGAGCGAACCTGTATGGCTACATCAAGTGTAAAGTGGGCTCTCCAAAAAACCTGACCAGTATTGCCAGCAACTACCTGGGGGGGCAATTCCTCAGACAGGTAAGTGCCAGGCTAGGGCCCAGCCTAATACTTTTCTGTATACATTACTATTTGATTCATTTTAAACCTAGGAAATTCATTATATATATATATACACATACAGGAGCATCTCATAAAATTAGAATATCATCAAAAAGTTAATTTATTTCAGTAATTCCATTCAAAAAGGTAAACTCCTATATTTTATATAGATGTGTTACACAGTGATATATTTCACGCATTGCTTTCTTTTTATTTTGATGATTATGGCTTCCAGCTAGTGACAGTATCTCAGAAAATTAGAATATTACATAAGATCAATATTTAAAAAAAAA
Organism: Pelophylax lessonae; assembly: GCF_965119305.1. NCBI lineage: Eukaryota > Metazoa > Chordata > Amphibia > Anura > Ranidae > Pelophylax > Pelophylax lessonae. The sequence goes on from NC_138778.1 coordinate 4,132,664, forward strand.
AAAAAAAAAAAAAAAAGGATTTATAATAGAGAAATGTTGTCTTAGTGAGAAGTCTGTCCATGTACAGTATAGGATGCACTCAATACTTGGTCGGGACTCCTTTTGCATGAATTACTGCATCAATGCGGCGTGGCATGGAGGCGATCAGCCTGTGGCACTGCTGAGGTGTTATGGAGGCCCAGGCTGCTTTGATAGCGGCTTTCAGCTCCTCTGCATTGTTGGGTCTGGTGTCTCTCATCTTCCTCTTTACAATACCCCACAGATTCTCTATGGGGTTTAGGTCAGGCGAGTTTGCTGGCCAATCAAGCACAGTGATCCCATGATCATGTGACCAGGTATTGGTAGGTTTGGCAGTGTGGGTGGTGCCAAGTCCTGCTGGAAAATGAAATCAGCATCTCCATAAAGCTGGTCAGCAGAGGGAAGCATGAAGAGCTCTAGAATTTCCTGCTAGAGGGCTGCGCTGACTTTGGACTTGATAAAACACAGTGGACCAACACCAGCAGATGACACGGCTCCCCAAATCATCACTGACTGTGGAAACTTCACCCCGGACCTCATGTGACTTGGATTCTGTGCCTCTCCATTCCTCCTCCAGACTCTGGGACATTGATTTCCAAATCAAATGCTAAATATTCCACAGTCAGTGATGATTTGGGGAGCCGTGTCATCTACTGCGTGCGCCTTCAGACCTCGGAGCCTTCCCAATGCGTGCGCCTTCAGACCTCCGGAGCGTTCCCAGTGCGTGCGCCTTCAGACCTCCGGAGCGTTCCCAGTGCGTGCGCCTTCAGACCTCGGAGCCTTCCCAATGCGTGCGCCTTCAGACCTCCGGAGCGTTCCCAGTGCGTGCGCCTTCAGACCTCGGGAGCGTTCCCAGTGCGTGCGCCTTCAGACCTCGGGAGCGTTCCCAGTGCGTGCGCCTTCAGACCTCCTGAGCGTTCCCAGTGCGTGCGCCTTCAGACCTCGGGAGGGTTCCCAATGCGCGCGCCTTCGCTTTCCGGTGACACCTGTTCTAGCAAATGTCACTTCATAGATCCATCAGAAGTTATACACAGAGCTGTGAAAGAGCTTCTATAAATGGAAAATAGAGCCATGGAACAAGAGACATAGGGAAGGCGTCAGTGTTGGAGGTAGGGGGTGTGGCAAGAAGGGATAAAGGGTGGGGGAGGGGACTTTCTGAGAGAGCCAGGACAAATTCCTTTTTTATTTTAATATCATCATTGTGACTTGTGATCCAAATATTAAAGTTTTTTTTTTTTTTTTTTTAACATTGTCATTCTGCGTTTATTTTTCAGACATTTTCAAGGACCACGGAAGCGGAATCTTAGCCCTCACTTGGAAAATTACACTAAAATTCTATTTTTACTGCAGAAGGGGGACTCCTTTTCTTTTCATTGTTATCACTACTTAGTTGGAAACTCTCCTTTTTTGTTTTTTTATCTGCATAATTTTGGCTATAAAATAGACTGGTACACAATCTCTGCACCGCCGCACGCTGAGGATGGGCGCTGCTCTCCTGACAAATTGAACCATTGAAGATTTCACATCACCAGTTAGAGATGACCGTTCTGTGGGGGTTTTTTATTTTTTTTTTTTTGTTTTTTTTTTTTAATTTCCACCATAACAAATGGGAAACCTTTTGCAATGGTTTTGGTTTGTGGGTAAGAAATGTAAATATCTATTTATAGAGGAGTTATGAATTACAATGACAACAGGTTAAAAATAAAATTAAAAAAAAAGTTATTTACAAATGTTTGCTGGAGCTTCGATGTCTGATAATAGAACTGACCTGATTGGATGATTCTGGATGTTTTTAGATACTTGACGCCAAAGGCCAGTAGGAAAATTCACCCAACATTTTGAGTTTTATTTACATCATTTTCCTGAAAGCCGACACCCCTGGGGAATAAAATGGTGGTACCGCATATACTCGAGTATAAGCCGAGGCCCCTAATTTTACCACCAAAAAATGGGAAAAATTATTGACTCGAGTGTAAGCCTAGGGTGAGAATAGTGCAAAAAAATACAAGTGTATTTCCACGCGCCTTTGGAAAAGGTTGAATAAAGTGATATCGTGCAATCTAGTGTTAATAAATAAATAAATTAGTGAAATAGCAGCTGCTGTATGAATTTGTGAAATAGTGTTGGTGAGTATTTGGTCTAGAGACCAAAATACAGAGAAGCTCTAAAGACGTCACCGGATGTGACGAAACATGTTAGCTTGGAACGCATAGCGAGGGCACGTTACGTTAGGGTGGTTCACAGGCCGGAACCGGAAGTCGGAAGCTGCTAACCCTATTTAGGATAAATAAACTCACTATTATACTGCACTATCTGGAGCATTCTTCTTTTTCCTATGCACACAACCGGATCCTGAGGGACTGTTGCAAGCCCAGGGGATATCTTGAGGAGACCCGTTTGAGCCCAGGGGGCTCATTAAGCCTGATTGTTCTGGTGCCATAAGGCATTCAGGACCCACCACATTTGGTAAGAGACCCAACCTTCTTATTTATTTGGAACAAGGAACATCTGAGCCTTATATATCAAGTCTGAACAGAAGCACTTTATATGAATTGTGGACATTTATTGAAAGGACACCATTATTTTTATTACTAATTATTATCTGATGAATGGTTATTTATAAGATTTATGCACGGTTTTATTCACAATTGTAATATTGATTTTATATTTTTTATCACTTGTGCTTATTTAATATACACTATTGCACTTTACCAACCTAGGGTGAGAATGCAGGGCGGCGGGCATGGTACAGGAGAATGTGGGGCGGCGGGCATGGTACAGGAGAATGTGGGGCGGCGGGCATGGTACAGGAGAATGCGGGGCGGCAGGCATGGTATAGGTGTACCATGCTCGCAGCACTGCATCCCTTGTAGTATCCCTGCATAATAGCAGGTAGTGCGGCTGTTTTACCTACCTGTTCCAGAGGCGCCTTACATTTAAAAATGGCGCCGACACATCATTGCGCATGCGCCGCCGCTGCTTGGGAAAGCTCGTATACGTTCAGCTATTCCCAGGAATAGCCGAACGTGTACAGCCTGTCCCAAGCGGCCGTGGCGCATGCGCAATGACGTGTCGGCGCCATTTTTAAATCTAAAGCGTGTCGGGCTGGCCGGGGGGCATTTTTTTTTTTGACTTGAGTATAAGCTGTGGTGGGATGTTTTCAGCACAAAAAAATGTGCTGAAAAACTCGGCTTATACTAGAGTATATACGGTAAGTACAATTTTCTTATGTCACGGTATTGGCGCAATGTTTTACTAAAAGCATTATTTTAGTAAAACTAATTATTTTTAATGCAATATATTACCTAACTTTTAGTAAAATCTATACAATGAGTTGCGCTGAGAAAATACAGAATTTTTTTTATTAAATAACATGTTATTCTTACCTGCTGCGTGTAAAGGTTTTGCACAGAGCAGCCCGGATCCTCCTCTTCTCAGTTCCCCATCAGTGCTCCCGATTCCACCCTCTGGCCAAGTGCCCCAAGAGCAAACTGCTTGTTGTGGGGGGCCCCTGAGCCTCTGCTCTGTGTGTCCGTTCAAACACAGCTGTGGCTTGGTCCCGCCCCTTCTCATTGGCTCACTGGCTGTGATTGACAGCAGTGGGAGTGGCTTCCATACTTTAGAGGTGAGAAGATGCCTGATACAATATCTACCCTTAAACCAAAAAATTCAGGAAATCAAAAGCACTCTTCATAATCTTCACGGGATCCCGCAAAGGAGGAAAAGCCTCCAAGAGTACTTTAGGAAGGTGGGCAATCAAAGAAGCCTACATAGCCCAGGGGGGTAGAACCTCCTGAGGGTATTGCTGCCCACTCTACAAGGTCTGTGGCAGCTTCCTGGGCTGAAAGGGCGGTGCTTCACCTGAACAAATCTGCAAGGCAGCTACCTGGTCCAGCTTTTCTACTTTCCTTCGGCATTATAGTCTACTCTAGACTTACTGTCAGCTGCAGATCAGGCATTCGGTGGGAAGTTGCTGCAGGCAGTGGACCCACCCTAGCGTTAGTTTCTTGGTTATCCTCTCCAGGTGCTGTCCTGACCTTAGTTAGCCTTACCGGTGACAGCATTTCTAGGAGCCTTTCAGGACAGCAGCTGCTACCCTCCCTGGGTTTTTTTTTGAAAATATCTTAGTGCCTTGGTATTGTTGTTTGTGCTCTTTTTTTCCAGCATGTCGCAGGCTACTCTTTAACTAAAGGCATGGTAGAAAAGGAGGGGTTTAAAAGGCTGCAGTGTTTCCTGGGAAATTTGGGTGGAGCTCTGCTCTCCCCAGGTGCTGTCCTGAAAGGCTCCTAGAAATACCGTCCCCGGTAAGTCTAAGGCAGGGGTCCTCAATAGGGCTGACTGTCGGTCACTCACTGAAGCTATAATGTGCTTCAGAAAAGGGTGGACCCGGGGCGCAGAGCACTGCGCCCTAGCCCACCCATTTGTGTGCCAATAGCGAATGAAAATTCGCTATTGTCACATGGATCCTCCTGGCCAATCAGATTGGCCAAAAGGCGAATCCATGCCATTGGCCGAGGAGGAGGCGGGAGGACACGAGGAGACGCGGGGGACTGAGGAGAAGCCGCCTGCCACTGCAAGTAAGTGCACTGGTCTCTCTGGCAGTCTCTGCACGCTGGTCATTTTGCATTGAAAGGGGGCACGCTGTGGTCACTCTGGCATTGAAAGGGGGCACGCTGTGGTCTCGTATATATATTATCTCCTACTCTATTAGCTTTTAGGCGATCTCTGAAAACCCTCCTTTTCAGAGAAGCCTATCCTACCCACACCTAAGAAATATACCTCCATTTTCTCCATTAACCCACCCCCCATGGTTATTGCCTTTTGTTTCACTTGACCCTCCCTTCTAGATTGTAAGCTCTAACGAGCAGGGCCCTCTAGTTCCTCCTGTTTTGAACTGTATTGTCTTCCTTCACATTGTAAAGCGCTGCGCAAACTGTTGGCGCTATATAAATCCTCTATAATAATAATACACATACTGATGGATGAAAAACGGACCAATTTTTTTAAAAGCCCGTGGTGTGTGAATCACACTCAAAAGACTTACCCCCGGTGCATAAAAAGTGCACACACGCAAACGTGAAAACGCAAAAACTGCACAGGGTGTGCGATTGGTCTGGCCTCCGAAGAGGTTGGACCTATACCTTGATACCCCGGGGCGCAAGACTCCTGACAGGGACTGAGGCACTTCCAATGGTTTGCCTGGCCGAAACCAGGCAAACCCCGTTCTCTAGGGGGACTGCCGAAACAGCCCACCCCAAGTACTAGGTGGGGCTCCCCCGAAGGGAGACCCCATGAGAGAGGGCGAACTAAGCCAGAAGGCCATGTCCACCCCCTCCCAAGACTTTCAAGGTAGGCCCGAAGACCCACACCATACTTGTTGTGCAGGAAGAAAAAGAGTGATAGTGAAGTGACACACGCCAAATAAAACACACACAAACAAAAAGGTGGAGGAAGGGAAGTGGAGAAAGTGCAAGGTGCCGATGTGCAATACAAAGGCAGGCCTTTCGGCCGGAAAAAAAAAATTCCTCTGGTCTAAGCCAAAAGGCCTGGCCCAAGTGGCAGGTGCGAAAAAGGTGTGTATGGTGCAGTGACCAAGGTGCTGAAAAACTCAAGGCGAGCTGCCCCTCACCAGTGAGAATTAAGGCACCCCTGGGCTGCCACCCCAGGGGCACTTACACCATGGGCTTTTCCGGTCTCGTCCCCCGGCCAGACCCAGTGTAGCCCATCCTACCAGGAGGCATCAGAACTTTAGACAGCTTAGGGAGAACCTGCCTTCAACTGGGGACAAGCCTTTTGCAAGGCCAGATTCAACCCAGGAGGAAAGGCTCTCCCACCGCCATCCGCCATTCCTTACCAATCACATCCAGGAGCAGTACTAACCAGTCGGAAAAGCTGGCTTTCTCGCTCCCTTCAAACTGATAGGGGCGGACCCATTCAAATCAGAAGGCAGCGGACCCATCCGGCTTTCTCTGACATGGCCTACTTCCCGGTCCCGCAGTTACGCCCAGGGCGCCCCGGTTCATTTCAGCCCCTGCCGATACTAACCATCAAGGTCCATACCAACTGATAAGAACAGATACTACACTTCAGCTTAGCCAAAAGGCCGGAAAACGGACCAATGGAACGCCGGTGTGAAAGGGATCTTCATCCCACTGCTGTGCTTCCACATATGTCCATACAGTCAGTAAGAAGGGGTTGGATGATGAGGTAACTTATAGAGAACTTCTCAAATGGCACCTCTTATAATTTGCTCATTCTCATGTGTTTGTAAAAATCACACTTCAATTGGAAACACTGGGGGGAGGGGGGATTTACTTCCAACTGGAGCACTCCGAATCTGGTGCAGCTCTGCATGGTAGCCAATGAGACTCTAATTTCAGCTTGTTTAATTAAGCTTTGAGAAAACCTGGAAGCTGATTGGTTTCTATGCAGAGCTTCACCAGATTCTGTCTTCTCCAGTTTTAGCAAATCTCCCCCCCCCCCCCTGTGTACAAAGAAATGAAGTGCAAAGCAGGTCAAATGCAGCCTCTGCCCTGCCCTGCCCTGCCCTGTGCACTGCTCAATTCAAGCAGATCCCTTATGCCCCATGTTGCTTTTAACTTCTGTTTGTGTAACCAGAAGGAGAAACGGCTCTCTGTTGTGTTTTCTTCCTATCCATACTTTCCTGAGGGAGATCGGCAGTCAGCACTTCCTTCTGTGGGCAGGTATGATTACACAGCTCCTAGTCTTGACCTGCCAGCGAACAGCCCTAAGCAATGCCCAGCAACAGGCCCCACAGCCAGCAACCAGCCCTAAGCAGTGCCCACCACCAGGTCCCACAGAAGGCAAACAGCCCTAAGCAATGCCCACCAGCAGGTTCCACGGCCCTAAGCAGTGCCCACCAACGGGTCCCACAGCCGGCTAAGCCGTGCCCACCAACGGGTCCCACAGCCGGCGAGCGGCCCCTAAGCCGTGCCCACCAACGGGTCCCACAGAAGGTGAACGGCCCCTAAGCCGTGCCCACCAACGGGTCCCACAGAAGGTGAACGGCCCCTAAGCAGTGCCCACCAACGGGTCCCACAGCCGGCGAGCGGCCATAAGCAGTGCCCAGACATGTCAAAGATTTCCATCCCCCCTGGCATCTGGACACTGTAGAGAACTGATGACCTCACAATCAAAAGGGAAGAAAACATTTTGTGAAAGCCTAACAGCATTTTTATTGCCCAAGGAGAAAATGAAAAATGCTGCACCGGTACATTTTCTACAAATACAGAAAAATAACTGCCAACAATTCAGTGTCCTTTTTAAACCGTATCAGCCTGGGCTTTTTTTTTTTTCTATGGATTATAGCGCCCCCCTATAATTCAGAAGAGGAGGTGCTTATAGTTCAGATAAGGAGAGCAGCCTTGGGTGACAACCCTGCTTCTCCATAGATACAGTGCAGTGAGTGTTGCCAATCAAGGTGAGAACATGTTTAATGGCATGAACACTATGAAAGTGTTAACTATAAGCAAAACTTTTTTTTTTTTTTTTTCATTTTGGATAGAGCAGGGGGGGGGGGGGGTTATATCCCCTGGCAGATTTTTTTTCTTCTTCTTTCCACCATCTGTATACTATTGCAGAGATTTGCCATTACTTCCTGTCCCATAGCCAAACAGGAAGTGAGAGGAAATACCTGTAAATGAACCACTTGCCCGACCACCAGGGTACTGATGGGCAGCATTGATGGCACGGATGGACAGCACTCGTAGGTGGCACTGGTGGGCAGCATTGATGGTACGGATGGACAGCACTCGTAGGTGGCACTGGTGGGCAGCATTGATGGTACGGATGGACAGCACTCGTAGGTGGCACTGGTGGGCAGCATTGATGGTACGGATGGACAGCACTCGTAGGTGGCACTGGTGGGCAGCATTGATGGCATGGATGGACAGCACTCGTAGGTGGCACTGGTGGGCAGCATTGATGGTACGGATGGACAGCACTCGTAGGCGGTGCTGGTGGGCAGCTTTGATGGCACGGATGGACAGCACTCATAGGCGGCACTGGTGGGAAGCATTGATGGCACGGATGGACAGCACTCATAGGCAGCACTGGTGGGAAGCATTGATGGCACTGATGTGCACTGATAGGAGACACTGAGTAGGCACTGATGAGCAGCTTTGATGGCACTGAAGAGTAGGCACTAATATTCAGGGCATTGATGTGCAGCAATGATGGCACGGATTGGACAGCACTCGTAGGCGGCACTGGTGGGAAGCATTGATGGCACTGATGGGCGACGCTGAGTAGGCACTGATGAGCAGCTTTGATGGCACTGAGAAGTAGGCACTAATCAGGGCACTGATGGGCAGCATTGATGGCACTGATTAGCAGCATTGATGGCACTGATGAGTAGGCACTAATGGGCAGCACTGATAATCAGGGCACCGATGGGCCGCTTTGATGGCACCTATGGGCCTGCTTTGATGGCACTGGTGGGGACTGATAGGTGGCATTGATGGGCAGTATTAAGGCACTGGTAATCAGGGCACTGATGGACCGCCTTGATGGCATTGATGAGTGGCACTGATGGTCAGCACTGATGGCAGTATTAGTACTAAAAACTGATTGGGCTTCTAATCCTCCTCCCCTGGATATCCTATGATATAAAATACCGCATGGTTTCATGAGATAAATACCGCATATTTCTATGATACCGCATGTTATTTTAGGAGCTTTTTTTTTTTGCGAATTGCAAAAAACATTTTTGAAGAGGAAAATCCCCCCTTTGTGCATGAAATGTCTCTATCCATTATAACAATAGAAGTGTAAAAAGATACAAAGTAACCTTTATTTCTGTAATTCTATCCTACATAATGGACATCATATTATCGGAGCGTCTCCTCGCCCGGTAATGACACGCTTGGTGCAGTAGAAGGAGCGCAGAACAATCCTCGCATTCTTTTTACAAATCGTTGGTTACCATAATAATAATGGAGAGCGGCCGGTCACATGGGGCGGCAGGTTGTACGGTGTAAATATCTTGGCGGACGCATGCCTGCGCGCAGCGGGCGTGGAGATGACGGAGGGGATTGGATGTCACCCTCACACCGCTAGGAACCGGTGAAAGTGCATCTAACCACAGAAATTCGAGGAATTCTCCTGTTCACCACAGACTGGAAACCGACCGCGGAGTCAGCGATTCGCTCCCAACACCTCACTTATCTCCAGCGAGAAGATTCCAGTGTACAAATCGGTGGAAAAGCTTGCGATCGATCGCTGTAACTTATATGTATAAAATGTTGTGATGTGAATGTACAATGTATATGTAAAGCGCTGCGTAAATTGACAGCGCTATATAAGTACCTGACATAAATTAAAAAAAATAAAAATAAATAAAACCAGTTTTGGGGAGGCGCAAGGCTAAAAATGTAAGATTTCGCAATCTTGTTTGTAAACACAAGGGGGAGCTAAAGTACCTCTGTTGATGTTTGTTCAAGATGGCTGCTGCATCGCCCACTGTGGACTGGCCAACATTTTTTTTTCTTTCCTGCTGTCACATTTACAGTTCTCTCTTTGGATTCTGCTGAACTTTGCACAAAAGTATAAAAGCAAATAAAAAAAAAAAAGAATTTTAGGATTGTATTTGGCCGGCGTGCTTTGCTGTTACCGCCCCCCAATCCCAACCCCCCCCCCCCCGACCTGGATCATTTTTTATCTTCTTAGCTGAGAGCAAATGATTAGGAAGAATAACTTCTCATCTCTTCCTAATCTGAACAATGTGGTGTGACAAAAACATCCTGAAATACCCGACCAATCAGAACAGCGCTACGACTACAAAACCAAATCAATACAATAATAGTTGTCACTGCCCTCATCCACCGCGACCTTCGCTTTCTTTTCCAATTTATGGAACGCAGGCTTTATGAGCGCTAGTTAGCAGAAGACCCGCCCCTTTCTGCTACTTTTTGTTTGCAAGTTTTTAAATCAGTATTTTTTTGCTAGAAAATGTACTTAACATCCCCAAACATTCTATCTATCCTATCTATCTATCTATCTATCTATCTATCTATCTATCTATCTATCTATCTATCTATCTATCTATCTATCTATCTATCTATCTATCTATCTATCTATCTATCTATCTATCTATCTATCTATCTATCTATCTATCTATCTATCTATCTATCTATCTATCTATCTATCTATCTATCTATCTATCTATCTATCTATCTATCTATCTATCTATCTATCTATCTATCTATCTATCTATCTATCTATCTATCTATCTATCTATCTATCTATCTATCTATCTATCTATCTATCTATCTATCTATCTATCTATCTATCTATCTATCTATCTATCTATCTATCTATCTATCTATCTATCTATCTATCTATCTATCTATCTATCTATCTATCTATCTATCTATCTATCTATCTATCTATCTATCTATCTATCGTATCTATCTATCTATCGTATCTATCTACAGTGGGTACGGAAACCGACGTACCAGGAAGAGACGGCGAGGGATCATGGCAGCGCCCGCAGCGATGTCCGGGGGTCCGTGTCGGGGCTTCGTTCTAAGGTAAGTTACACATAATGGGCTAGTATGCGATGCATACTAGCCCATTATGCCTTTGTCTTGCAGGTTTTTTTTTTTTCTAGGGTTTACAACCGCTTTATTGCAATAGGGCTGCGCACACCTATGCCCCCCCCCCTTCCAGTATTGTTGGTAGGTACTCTCCATGGAACACCCCAAGCCCCCCCCCCCCGACCTCACATGATACCACAGTGCCCAGGGCAGCCGCCCCTCCTCCCCACATTCAGAGCGCCATAACTAACCCCCCACATGTGCTGCTGAGCCTTCATGATTGGAAGAACTGAAATCCAATCAATGAAAGGGGCGGAGCCAGGGAGCGTCAGGCTGGGGCAGAAATATCCGGCACCCTCTTCCTGTCTGTGCACTCAGTGATGGCGGCACAGTGGTGTAGTGGTTAGCACTTTCACCTAGCAGCAAAGGGGTCCCTGGTTCGAATCCCAACCACGACACTACCTGCCTGGAGTTTGCATGTTCTCCCTGTGCCTGCGTGGGTTTCCTCCAGGTACTCCGGTTTCCTCCCCCACTCCAAAGACATGCTGGTAGGGTAATTGGATCCTGTATAAATTGGCCCTACTGTGTATGTATGTGAGTTAGGGACCTTAGATTGTAAGCTCTTTGAGGGCAGGGACTGATGTGAATGTACAATGTATATGTAAAGCGCTGCGTGAATTGACAGCGCTATATAAGAACCTGAAATAAATATAAAATAACATTTCTCAGTGCGTTTCCTTTTGGACCCGGCCTCTGTCATGCATGTTGAATCGGCTTCTTGTAGTCTCCATATGAAGCCAGGGTGACAACGCAGGTCCACCATTTGGAGCGTTGTCACCGGACAACAGGAAGTGTCATGGCAGGATCACCAGGGGGGATGGTAATGAGCGCTGCAGATGGACAATGATGGACGCACCCGGAAAGCGTTGAAGATTAGATGAGATTTTAGTGATGTTCTTTAGTTCCAGTATTTTCTTTCCTTGTTTTTAGGAGAAAGGCGGAGGTGAGGCGTAATGTGAAGCAGAGCTGCGGGAATCGGAGATCCGGTGAGAGAGGCCGCCGCCCCGCAATGTGTGAGTTCTGTGCCGGGATTGTCCACCAGTCCCCGGGACTGCAGGAAATAACAGTCATGGAGTCTAAAGGCTCCGGGAGGACTCTGATTCTCATTTCTCCGGGAAAATCATTCTAATGGTGGGAGATGCCTTCACTTTATTGTGTCCCCCTCCCCCGCCGCTGGACCGACCACCTTATACTCTCTGCCTTCTGCAGCTTTCCTCCATCTGAGACCCCCGGGACCGATGCAGAGTATTTCAGGAGAGGAGAGTCATAGAGGAAGGAGCAGAGTCCTCCAGCAGTGCAGAGTATTTCAGGAGAGGAGAGTCATAGAGGAAGGAGCAGAGTCCTCCAGCAGTGCAGAGTATTTCAGGAGAGGAGAGTTATAGAGGAAGGAGCAGAGTCCTCCAGCAGAGCAGAGTATTTCAGGAGAGGAGAGTTATAGAGGAAGGAGCAGAGTCCTCCAGCAGAGCAGAGTATTTCAGGAGAGGAGAGTCATAGAGGAAGGAGCAGAGTCCTCCAGCAGAGCAGAGTATTTCAGGAGAGGAGAGTCATAGAGGAAGGAGCAGAGTCCTCCAGCAGTGCAGAGTATTTCAGGAGAGGAGAGTTATAGAGGAAGGAGCAGAGTCCTCCAGCAGAGCAGAGTATTTCAGGAGAGGAGAGTTATAGAGGAAGGAGCAGAGTCCTCCAGCAGAGCAGAGTATTTCAGGAGAGGAGAGTTATAGAGGAAGGAGCAGAGTCCTCCAGCAGAGCAGAGTATTTCAGGAGAGGAGAGTTATAGAGGGAGGAGCAGAGTCCTCCAGCAGTGCAGAGTATTTCAGGAGAGGAGAGTTATAGAGGGAGGAGCAGAGTCCTCCAGCAGTGCAGAGTATTTCAGGAGAGGAGAGTTATAGAGGAAGGAGCAGAGTCCTCCAGCAGTGCAGAGTATTTCAGGAGAGGAGATTGTATAATGTAGGGGTCGGCCCAGAGGTCTCCATTGCTTTAAAAAAGAATAAAATGAAGTTGTCAGGCGGCTCAGACTGTTGGAGTCGGAGTCGTCGGCTGCTCCGGCTTTTACTGGCGTCTTGGGACGGTCATTGTGTTAGACATGGGAAAGTGATTTCAGCGCTCGCGGTGCCCAGGGTGAAGTCATGCAGTTGGAAGGGCGGAGCCTCATACAGGAACTGCGAGTGAAACACTTTATCCTGTGCCCCGAGCAGAGGAATGCAAGGGATTCTGGGTATCCTGGATCTGCACACAGCCAATTGGCTGCTGTCTCCTGGACACAAATGTCCTCTTCAGTACAAGAAACGAAAAGATTTCACAAAGCAGATTTGTAGTCAGACGTTTATTCGGCACGTTTGCATTATTTAGCGTAATATTGTTTTTATGTGACTTTTATATGCTTGACGTTTCATATTATTATGGTATAGAGTGACAACGCTCTGTCCCCGTCTCCCAGCTGTACTGCGTTGTCATTCTACCAGATGGGACTTCTGATGGAAACTACACTCCGCCCTTTTTAATACACATAGTTACAGTATCTCACAAAAGTAAGTACACCTCTCACATTTTTGTAAATATTTGATTCTATCTTTTCATGTGACAACACTGAAGAAATGAGACTTTGCTACAATGTAAAGTAGTGAGTGTACAGCTTGTATAACAGTGTAAATTTACTGTCCCCTCAAAATAACTCAACACACAGCCATTAATGTCTAAACCGCTGGCAACAAAAGTGAGTACACCCCTAAGTGACAATGTCCAAATTGGGCCCAATTAGTCATTTTCCCTCCCCGGTGTCATGTGACTCGTAAGTGTTACAAGGTCTCAGGTGTGAATAGGGAGCAGGTGTGTTAAATTTGGTGTTATCGCTCTCACTCTCTCATACTGGTCACTGGAAGTTCAACATGACACCTCATGGCAAAGAACTCTCTGAGGATCTGAAAAAAATAATTGCTGCTCTACATAAAGATGGCCTAGGCTATAAGAAGATTGCTAAGACCCTAAAACTGAGCTGCAGCACGGTGGCCAAGACCATACAGTGGTTTAATAGGACAGGTTCCACTCAGAACAGGCCTCACCATGGTCCACCAAAGAAGTTGAGTGCCGTGCTCAGCGTCATATCCAGAGGTTGTCTTTGGGAAATAGACGTATGAGTGCTGCCAGCATTGCTGCAGAGGTTGAAGGGGTGGGGGAGGGGTCAGCCTGTCAGTGCTCAGACCATACACCGCACACTGCATCAAATTGGTCTGCATGGCTGTCATCCCAGAAGGAAGCCTCTTCTAAAGATGATGCACAAGAAAGTCTGCAAACAGTTTGCTGAAGACAAGCAGACTAAGGACATGGATTACTGGAACCATCTCCTGTGCTCTGATGAGGCCAAGATATGAGTCACTTCTGTCAGGTTTTCCTAACACCAAGAGAAAAAATGGTGACAGGGGAGGGAGCTTCAGCACACCGCCTGTGATTGACAGCCTCACCTCTGTTCCTGTGTACAGGGGGGTGTGTCCCTTCCCTCCAATCAGCTCTCAGAGCTCTCCTCACCGAGCTCTACAGTGTGTAACTTCAGCTCTCCACCTCCTGCTTTCTGAAAGCTCATACAAGCTTTATAAATTCTAGACTTTGAACGGATGTAGTGAAGAGAAGACTGCAGATAAACCGGTACAATTTACATAGGATTTGTTTAATCTCTGTGTATCACCTGAGGCCAGTCACGTCACTGAGCATATGAAAGGTTTTATAACCACTGTAACTTCTTGCCACCCATGTAATGCATATGTATGGCAGCATAAAGGGGGGCGGGGTTTAACACCCTCATGTGTCCATGTGTGATCCCACCTCCTTGATCAAGCTGTGCTAGACAACTCCCAGCCTCTATTAATGATAGGTTGCTGATGGGATTGGCTCTTGATCATGTGACCAATGCAGTGGCGGGACAAGGTCATTTAGAGCCGAGGGCGAACATGCCAAAGTGCATCCCCCCCTGCTAAAATCCCCCCTCCCAGCAGAAACCTTGACCCCCCCATCCACCCTCCCAGTTTAAAACCTCTCTCTCGGAAAAATGCCCTTCAGCTCAAATCCCCCTCCTCCCCAAAAATAAATAAAAATCATCCCACCTGGCACCCGATCCTCTACTCCTCAAAATTCCCCTCCAAGCACAAATCCTCTCTCCCCCACTCCAAAGCCCCCTCCCAGCACAAATTCTCCCCCCATTCCCCCCTTCTAGCACAAATCCACCCCCCCCCCTCAATTCCCCCTCCTAGCACATCTATCCCCCAATCATCCCTACTAGCACAAATTCCACCCCCTAAAAAAAATGTCCCCTCGTAGCACAAATTCCCTCCCCCCATCTACCATAAAACCTCTTCTAGCACAAACCCCCCCTTAAATCCCCCCTTCTAGCTCAAATCCTCACCCCCCCCCCCAACACAAATCTCCCCAAATCACCACTCCTGGCACACCCACCAAATTTCCCCTCCTAGAACAATTTTTTCCCCCTGCCATCTGCCAAATTCCTCTTCCTAACACACATCTCCCTGCCCCCAATCTCCTTGCGGTAATACCAGATTTGAAGAATCCCTAGCAGTGGCGGCTGGTGCTCCATGGGTTGGGGGGGTGGCAGACGGACCTGACCACGGACTGCACCAGCCAGCCCGCACCGCACACCATACCTCCCGGTCGTCGGCTCACTCCCCCTGGACTGACATGTGGAGGCGGCGGCTTCCCCCTCAGTGTCCTCCGTGTCCCCCTTCATTGGTCGGGCTTCCCCTGCGTCTCCTCCCTCCTTCTCCGCCAATAGGATGGCTTCTATCGGCCAATCGTAAAACGGGTCCCAGGACCCGCTTCCTGATTGGCCAGGAGGAGAATCAGTGTGGCAATAGAGAATATTCATTCGCTATTGTCACTGGGTGGGCTCAGGGCTCTGCTCCCTGAGCCCACCCTTTTTTAAAGCCAATTAGAGCCTCTGGCTCGAATCATGTGCTTCAAAAAAAAAAATATCCCCCATTGGAATCCATGCGTTCGGTGCCCTGCATGTAGATTAGGGGTCCGGATGCATGGATGGGGGGGGGGGCGCCCCCTGTGCCCCTAATGGACGGGCCACCCCTGATCCCTACACAGCATCAGAGAATTTGACACAACAAATGAGAAAAGACAGTAAGGTCCTTCTAATTGATCGGGATCTTGCAGTATGGTGACTTCGGAAAGTGTGGGAAGAATTTTAGTAAATTGGTATACACGTCTCCTGGAAATAAAAAAAAATTGGTTCTGGAGTTGTCCCTTCGTCAAATGACCCGCTCATGCCGGCTGACTCCGAGAAGTCGGGGAGGAGAAATTGAAGGATCGCACGAGAAACGGTTGTCACTTCCTGTAGATAAGGTTAAAGCGCTCCTCACCCCCCAGGGAGTGGTCGTACAGGATGTGAGCGGAGCTGTGAGCATCCTCCCGGGAGAAGACTTCGGAAGCTGTTGGATGCAGATAAACCTCTCACTGTTAACACGTTCTATAGACCCCTTTATGAATGAAATAAGTCTGTTCTCAGCTCAGGAGAAAAAGAACCCAACTTAGTGGGGCAGAACTTTCCCTTCATTGCAGTTCCTGTAGTAAAATAATAACATGAATGGAAAAATGTTGGCTGCCACACAGATAGTTTGTCTTAAAGTGGACAAACATTTAAAGTCTTACAGGGGTTCTAAAACTTCCCTACTCACAAAAAAAAGTTTTGACTGTAATTACACATAAAGTCGAAAATATAGACATAACTGTCAGGTCACCTGTGGCCAGGTGACAACTGCACCCTGTTGGAGGCAGGGGTGCACCGCAAGGTAGTGACTGCTGCGGATGGATAGAAACGCGAACCCAGAATTCCCCAGGGCGCGGAGTCTAAGACCCAGAAGGTGTTCACCAGAGCCTCTAGTGGTGAGGATGGACTTGGCTGCAGCTGGGCCCAGGTCGCGGCCCCTGGGGTCCACCTGGTCACGCTCCGCAGGGAGAGAGGGGAAGCAGCCACTCAGGACACAAGGGATAGTGATGGGTAAGCTGAGGTCGGGACAACAGGCAGACGAGGGTAACCAAGGGACAGGCCAAAGGTCAGGGTCACAGGCAAACAGGAGTAGTCAGAGACAAGCCAAAGTCGGTATACTGAAAGGTAGATCAAGCACACGGCAGACAGGAACACAAACTAACAAACACTGTTGAACAGCAAAGCAGACCTGGAGTGCACTGGTTAATATAGACTTCCTGGGATGGCCTGGGGTGGGGCCGAACAGGAAGGAGAGAAGATAAAAAGGAGCCAGAAGGGGAATCTGGCCTCTAATGCAGACATGAAGGAGCAGGTAAGCTGCCAAACACTATTGCAAGTCCATGACAATAACCCCTTGAGAAACAAGGATGAGCTCCCGATTCTATCCAAACATCAGACTTTCAGCCCATTTGGCAAGAGCAGAACTGTTTTTTCCCACTATGACAGCTTCCTTCTGCTGTCAGTGGTTGCTTAGGAAGCGGTGGGTGCCTGGAATCTGCCATGTCCTTGGCCACCAGTAAGGCCCTCCCGCCCCATTCATGTACTGCCCGGGAATTCCCAGCCATGTAAACAAAACATTTGTAGGTTCTCTCCATAGTTCATTCCAAGCCCTTCAGGTCTGCTATAAATTTAAGGGGGACCCCACAAAATAAAAACATTGTGGGTCTTTTTTTTTTTCTTTCTAAAAGACCCTTTTTGAGTCTTTTATGGATGTAAAGACTAAATCCTACAGAAAATTAAAAAAAAAAAAACAGTGTGGGGTCCTTCCAAAAGTCAATACCAGACCATTATCCAAGCAAGCTGCCTAGCAGACTGGGGAAGGGGGGGGCATGGGGTGAGCGTGCCCCTCCTCCCTCCTTAACCATACAGGACCATATGCCCTCAATATGGGGGGGGGGGGGTTCCTTCCTAGGACTATCTCAGATTGCTCAGCAAGAAGAGACGCAGCAGAGGTTGCAGGTTTAGATCCGAGTCCTGACACCTTGTACAAATGAACATTTACCACCTCCTCCTCCCAACGAGGTGCCTTTCCTATGTTGAGGGCATGTGTCTTGGAATGGTTCAGGGGGGAAATGGGAGGGACTGTACAGATAATGGTCTGGTATGGATTTTTTGGGGGTCTCCTTCAAATTCTATACTAGTCCCTTACCTCTGCCCCACAATCCTGGTGCATTAGGTGGGTCTACAGGCTTATTGAAATCTGGAAGCCTTTTTTGACAAAAAAAGGGCACCCGGATATGGAGCCCCCATGTGAATGAGAAGGGGTACATAGTACCCCCTACTCATTCACAAAAGAAAAAAAAGAAAAGAGTAAATAAAATACTTACACAATTTTAAGTACTTGAAATGAGAATATCCAACCATATGCCATATACAATCCATCGTCAATCACATTGTCGAGCGATGCAGATTCACATCACTCATAGTGTATGGCACCCGCCTAAAAAAAAAAATAAACCCAACACCCACCAACATGTCTGATCCCAATGCCTGCTTGCCCATGAAAGACCACTCTAGTAGCAGATGACTGAGTATAAACAAAAGGGCGGGGGGTCTCTCGCGTCACATCATTGACCTAATATGGTCATGTCCATTCTGAGGGCATGCGGCCGCCTGGTATGGTTCAGAATTAGGGAATGCACGCTCATCCTCTCCTTTCCTGGTCTGCCAGGCTCCATGCTCAGATAAAGGTCTGGTAAGGATTTTTAGGGAATCTCACTTTTCTTTTTCTTGATCTTCACATAGGGTTCCCCCTAAAATCCAAACCAGACCCTGTAGGTATCACCTTTTTGTGAGGAGGTTATCTGAACTGATCGCCTTACCCTGTAAGGAATCCTTTCTGGTTTTGCATAGGGGCAAAGTTATGTTGAGGCCCAGGACTTCTTTTTTTCCTTAAGTTGTTTAAAGTGAAAGGCTAAAACAGGACATTGCTCTTCTGTTTCTCTGTCGGGTTCCAGTTTATCAAAAGGAAATTTCCTTCCATTGTCTGTGGTTCAGGCTGTGAGAGTCTCTCTTAGTCACCGCTTCTTTCAGGGAGATCGATTCCCTTTTTGCCATCTTGGATTCAGCCTGTGAGAATGACTGGCTTCTCGTCCTTCCAGGCTCAGGTCAACCATCATCCAAGCTTATGCTCTCAAGAATGGAGTTCCGCCCAATTCTGTTAAGGCAAACTCTATTGTATATGTGCATGCTTTTTGGTCTTTTTGCATCAAGGCTCTATTTCCCAGATTTGCAATCTGATCTTCTGTTCCCAAGTTCTACCAGGTGGTGGACTTTTGGGTTTCATCTCTTGGCAGCTTTGGGTGTAGGATCTTTCAGGCGGCTCTGAGCTGTAGGCACCCCCCAGTTTTCTGTAATTCATGTTGGGCGTGTTGGCGATTGTTTGCTGTGATACCCAACACTCAGTTGGACAGCTTTTGGACATCATGAAGGTTAAATTCTTCTTGGGTCCCTGAATGGACAAGAAAAGAAAAAGGATTTTTGTATTCTTTTTCATGAAATCCATTGAGGGACACGGGTCCCACCCCTCCACCCCTCTCTGATTTTGATCATGCTATTGGTACTACTTTTTGCAGCAGAACTGAGGCATGGTGGTCGTAGGAGGGATATCCTTGTGTTGTGATTAGGGGTCAGGCTCGGAGACCAGTATCTATACTATAGTAGAGAGGCTCCCATCGACCAGCAGGATAGGTACACAAGCAGGTCACCCTGGCGGATGACATGGACTCACCCAAGGTGCTTCGTGTAAGCACTAACTGGTATTCACCAGAAATACACAATGTTAACAGGCGCTTGATCACATATCGAACCAAAAGTCCATCGAGTTAAAAGTCATTAATGGCACAGGGGGAGAAAAGTCCACCATGTAGGGCAGCCATCCAGAAACCAAAGCCAGGGGTTCCACAGGGCTAAAACAAAGACAAACAGAGGCGCCTCTAAGTGTAGACTTTATGCAACAGGGTTAATGAATAAAATTATGCACTCACGTTAGTAAGCATATATTCATGCCCATAAAGCAAGGTTCCAGTGTGGAGAAGTGTACATCATCCGGTCATGGACATCCGTCCTGCTGGAGCCGAAATCCTTTCGCCGTGGCCGGCTTGTACGGCAAGGTTAGAACCAGGAAGTAGGCTCGGCGTATTTGCTTGACAGCGAGGCTTGGTGGATAGTCGATCCTGGATGATGTCATCTGCATGCGACGCGTTTCCGAGCGTGCTTGCTGCCTTGGGGAGGGCAGCCGCGCTCCTTCTTCACGGCAAGTATCCTTGCTGCCCTCCCCCAGGCAGCAAGAACACTCGGAAACGCATCGCATGCAGATGACATCATCCAGGTTCGACAATCCACCAAGCCTCGCTGTCAAGCAAATACACCGAGCCTACTTCCTGGTTCTAACCTTGCTGTACAAGCCGGTCACGGCGAAAGGATTTCGGCTCCAGCAGGATGGATGTCCATGACCGGATGATGTACACTTCTCTACACTGGAACCTTGTTTTATGGGCATGAATATATGCTTACTAACGTGAGTGCATAATTTTATTCATTAAACCTGTTGCATAAAGTCTACACTTAGAGGCGCCTCTGTTTGTCTTGGTATTCACCAGAGCTCCTGATGGTGGAGATGGGTTTTGCTGTGTGTTAGTACCAGGTCGCGATCCTCAGGATCGCCCCACCAGGAGGTGAGCAAGCTGGGGTCCAGTAGCAGATATAGCAGGTAGGGATTAAGAATAAGCATAGTCAGTAAACAAGTGGTTGTAGGTTGGGATCAAGCTGGAGCATAGTCGAGGAACAAGCCCAAAGTTGGTAACGAGTGGTAGTGGCGATACAGACAGCAGTTGGAGTGAACAGAGTAAGATAAGGGCTGGAGAGATCACAATAATCTGGCAAACAGGAAGTGCAGAAACATGGCTTAAATAGGAAGTTCATGGGAGGAGCAAACTATTCAAGAATCAGCAGAATCAAGGGACAAGGCAGGATTGCCCAATAAATCAGACAAGGTTCTGTCCAGCATCTCAGGTGGCTTAGCAGAATGAGGTCTTGCCAGACACAGCAGAGGTCCCAGGTTTAGACCTGGGTCCTGACACATGGGCTGGCCTGCAGTTATTTGTTTGGCAGTGTCCAATCCCCCTGTAGATGGCAGTATAACTCAAAAGTCAAAGACTTAAGACTTTGTCTGTGTCCCTCAATAAACTCCAAGAGAAGGATTTTACAGTGAGTACAAGAATCCTACTTTTGGAAGAAAACATGGCAAGTGTTTTGGATTTTAGAGTGTGAGCTCCTTTGGAATATACACATATATATATAAAAAAAAAAAAAATATTTGCTTGGTTTGGACAAATGGTTCAACCCATGGGTGGAGAAGATGGACATCAATATCTGTCCGGTTTTTAGCATTCAGAGTTCTTTATTTACAGATGACTGACTCCAAATTGAAGTGCCTGCTCAGGAAACAGATTGCCTTTTGCTGAAGTGGCTTCTCAATAGCCGACTCCTTGTGCTTTGGGTAAACAAGCCGACACGGAGCGAGGAGAAAAGGTCACTGAAACCTCACTGGAAACCGGGGCGGAAATAGGGAACTCCGGAGCGGAAGAGAATACTTTCTGCTCTCCTGGGGCCGGCCTGCATTTTTTTGCTCTTCTCCGAAAACGACTTCCGTCATTTGGGAGCGGTTCCTGGATGAGCCCTTGGAAGTGTGGGACACACCTAGATGACATTTACTCATGGAATAACAATCCGGTGACTACGGACAGATCTCAAGGCTGCGCCGTCTGATGATTTCATGAAAAAAAAAAAAAGTATGTAAGAGAAGGAAAAATAATAATAAACTCATTACTATTACAGGATATGAAATACAAGGATTATAATGATATACAAAGTTTCTTCATCCTCCTTGGGGCTGCCAATGATATACAAAGTATCTTCATCCTCCTTGTCAATGATATACAAAGTGTCTTCATCCTCCTTGGATCCACCATAAGCCCGGCATGGTAAGTTTGGGTGAGACCAAAGCCAAGCAGAATTCATCACAATGAAGAATTATTATAGAAAACGATTTCAACCTGGAGAACAAACCCAAATCTTTGACCTAACTTCTAATTTACCCTTTAATCCTAAAATGAACGTCCTAATCTTAGAAATAAACCAGCATGTTCCTGCCGTGTCAAAATATAGAGAACCGTATCAGAAATGCTCAATCTTTTATCATTACAAAGCCATCCTTGAGCTCCAACCAAGTGGCTTTGCCCTCGACCAGTGGCCTTCAAACTGCGGCCCTTTGCTCACCTTTATCCAGCCCTTGGGGCACCACTCCATCCACTGACAATGATGGAGCACTATTCCCTCCACTGACACCAACTATGGAGCACTATACTTTTCACTGACACCAATTATGGGGCCCCATCTGTGGTGTCAGTGTGAGGAATGCTGCCCAATCATTGGTGTCAGTGTAAGGAATGCTGCCCAATCATTGGTGTAAGTGGGCAGTGGAAGGAACCGTGCCCATCGTTGCTGTCAGTGGGAGGAATAGTGTCCCATCATTGGTATCAGTGGGAGGAATAGTGTCCCATCATTGGTGTCAGTGGGAGGAATAGTGCCCCATCATTGGTGTCAGTGGGAGGAATAGTGCCCCATCATTGGTGTCAGTGGGAGGAATAGTGTCCCATCATTGGTGTCAGTGGGAGGAATAGTGCCCCATCATTGGTGTCAGTGGAAGGAATAGTGCCCCATCATTGGTGTCAGTGGGAGGAATAGTGCCCCATCATTGGTGTCAGTGGGGGGAATAGTGTCCCATCATTGGTGTCAGTGGGAGGAATAGTGCCCCATCATTGGTGTTAGTGGGGGGAACAGTGTCCCATCATTGGTGTCAGTGGGAGGAATAGTGCCCCATCATTGGTGTCAGTTGGGGGGAATAGTGTCCGATCATTGATGTTAGTGCCCCATTGTTGGTGTCAGTGGCAGTTACTATGTCAGCAACAGTGGAGGAAATAATGCCCCAAGGGCCAGCTAAAAACAAGCAAAGGGCTGCAGTTTGGAGGTCACTGGTTTAGAAGATTGTTTGGATCTTCCTTTGTTTATAGATCCCTGCCCTAGAATAAAGGGATGTTATTCATCTGCTGCAGGCAAGCATTTCCTCAGTCTCCTCTTTCCCCATTATTAGACTTCACAATTGTAACTTTGTAACAAATCACCTAGACTTTACACCAAACACTACCACCGTGAAAAACCAGGACCCCACTTGCAGACAGCCGGTCCACACCTGACCATCCTGGGGTTCCTGTCCCCGGCTCTGCAAGTGATCCCAGTTTGATGCGGGGAGACAGGCAAAGGGTTACAGGCCAGCAGGGCGTGGGGAGGCCGTGCGATCCTTAGTGCCCACCATCCATGGCAGACAAAGGACAGGCTTGTGCGGCAGACACAGTCCTGAATACCAGTTTTGTTGATCAGCCGCAGACAAGGTGTGAGCAGAGTGCGGATTGAGGATCGGTGGATCGGTGCACCCCTGCTATGCTGGGACTGTGCTGGGGTCGCATCCAATCAGCCGGCTGCTTTTATATTCTAATCATATGGGTATATAGCAGGTGGAATCTGTCCACTGGGTACAATGTATCATTATGCAGTCTTCAGCTTCTGCAAGCATTTCTTCAGGGATGACAATGACCCAGTCAGGGTGTCCCGACTTATTGCCACACGTGTGTTCATGTGCATTGTGTTGGGGAAGCCCCAACGCAGGAACCCCAGGATCAGGAACATAAATAGAATGAAAAGAAATGGAAGCAAAACATTTTTGAATAGATATAAAAATAAAGCATTATAAATACCTTGTTTTCCCTTTTATAAATGATCACATTCCCTCTGTTCTCAGCTGCATAAGAGCTGGGGGGGAGGGGAAACAGCAGTACACTGAGCTTGTGGGGGGGGGGGTGGTCGTGTCAGGACAAGTCTGATCATTGGAGGAAAGTACACTGAGCTTGCAGTGAATGGCTGTGCGGGGGGGGGGGGGGGGGGGGGCGTGTCAGGACAAGTCTGATCATTGGAGAAAAGTACACTGAGCTTGCAGTGAATGGCTGTAAGGGGGTGTGTCAGGACAAGTCTTATCATTGGAGGAGAGTACACTGAGCTTGCAGTGAATGGCTGTGCAGCGGGGGCGTGTCAGGACAAGCCTGGTCATTGGAGGAGAGTACACTGAGCTTGCGTTGAATGGCTGTGCAGGGGGGGCGTGTCAGGACAAGCCTGGTCATTGGAGGAGAGTACACTGAGCTTGCAGTGAATGGCTGTGCAGAGCAGAGGGGGCGTGTCAGGACAAGTCTGATCATTGGAGGAGAGCAAGCTAAGATTCTAGCATAGCTAGAGAACTGACCATGCTGTGCTTTCCTGCTTAGTGTGGTCAGTTTTTAAAAGGAAAACTAGGGGACTTGCAGGATCACCAGGAATTTCACATAAAGGAAGCAATATAAAGAGAACAGGAGACTTCCTCATACAGTAGATGGTACAGCAGACACATATCGGGGGGAGTAGGGGGGATGGGGGGAGGAGAAAACAGGAGACTCCATCATACAGTACATGGTACAGCAGGCACATATCGGTGGGGGGGGGGGAGGAGAGAACAGGAGACTTCCTCATACAGTACATGGAACAGCAAACACATATCGGGGGTGGGGTGGGGGGAGGAGAGAACATGAGACTTCCTCATACAGTACATGGTAAAGCAGACACATATCGGGGGGGGGGGAATGGGGGAGGAGAGAACATGAGACTTCCTCATACAGTAGATGGTACAGCAGACACAAATCGGGGGGAGGATGGGAGGAGAGAACAGGAGACTCCCTCATACAGTAGATTGTACAGCAGACACATATCGGGGGGGGATGGGGGGAGGAGAGAACAGGAGACTTCTTCATACAGTAGATGGTACAGCGGACACGTATCGGGGGGGGGGAATGAGAGGAGAGAACAGGAGACTTCCTCATACAGTACATGGTACAGCATACACATATCGGGGGGGGATGGGGGGAGGAGAGAACATGAGACTTCCTCATACAGTAGATGGTACAGCAGACACATATCGGGGGGGGGGGGGAAGGAGGGAGGAGAGAACAGGGGACTTCCTCATACAGTACATGGTAAAGCAGACACATATCGGGGGGGGGGGGGGAGAGAACAGGAGACTTCCTCATACAGTAGATGGTACAGCGGACACGTATCGGGGGGTGGGGGGAGGAGAGAACAGGGGACTTCCTCATACAGTAGATGGTACAGCAGACACATATCGGGGATATGAAAAGTTGGGGTAACAAACGCTCTCATTCAGCTTCAGGCCTTTTTGTGACACTTTTGTTCACATGTAACAATCTGTATTTTTTGCTAAAAAAAAAAATATTTAGAACCCCAAACATTATAATTTTTTAAAGCAGAGACCCCAGAGAATACATTGGTGGGTGTTGCAATTTTTTACATCAAACGGCATGTGTGCGCAGCAGTTTTTCAAACACAATTTTTTTTTGCCCTGTCCTTACCGCAGGGCCGGGACAAGGGGTGGGCAGGAGGTGAGGCTGCCCTGGGCACTGTGATATCATGTGAGATGGGGGGGAGGGGGATTTGGGGGGCAGCAGGGGGTAAGAATTGTTCTAGGAGGGTAAATTGGGGGGGGGGGGGAGAGTCGCTAGGAAAGGTGATTCGGGGAGATGTGTACTAGGAGGGAGGTTTGTGCTAGAAGAGGTGATATGTGGTAGAGGGGGAAAGGATCTGTCTTGGGGGGGGGGATTTTCTTAGGAGGGAATTGTCCCGGTAGGGATGATTTGGGGGGGGGATGGCTGCCATGGGCACTGTGATATCATATGAGATTGGGGAGCCACAAGGAGATGGGGGGGTTTGTGTTAGGAGGGGGAATATGGGGGGCAGCAGGGGGTAAGAATTGTTCTAGGAGGGGAAATTTGGGGGGGGGGGGTGCTAGGAAAGGTGGTTTGGGGAGATTGGTACTAGGAGGGAGGTTTGTGCTAGAAGAGGTGATATGTGGTGGTATTTGAGAAGAGGGTTTATGCTAGGAGGGGTGTTTTTTTTTTTTTTTGAGGGGGGGGGATTGGGAAGAGAGAGTATTTGAGCTGAGATGGGGGGGGGGATACTTATGTTGGGAGGGGGATTTGGAGTGGGGAGGTGGATGTGTACTTAGGAAGGGGGGGGGGGTATTTGAGAAGAGGCTTTATGCTAGGAGGGGTGTTTTTTTTTTTTCTTTTTGAGGGGGGGGGGATTGGGGAGAGAGAGTATATGAGCTGAGATGGGGGGGGGGGATACTTTTGTTGGGAGGGGGATTTGGAGTGGGGGGGGGAGTGGATGTGTACTTAGGAGGGGGGGTATTTGAGAAGAGGCTTTATGCTAGGAGGGGTGTTTTTTTTTTTTTTTTTGAGGGGGGGGGGATTGGGGAGAGAGAGTATATGAGCTGAGATGGGGGGGGGGATACTTTTGTTGGGAGGGGGATTTGGAGTGGGGGGGGGGAGTGGATGTGTACTTAGGAGGGGGGGTATTTGAGAAGAGGCTTTATGCTAGGAGGGGTGTTTTTTTTTTTTTTTTTGAGGGGGGGGGATTGGGGAGAGAGAGTATATGAGCTGAGATGGGGGGGGGGATACTTTTGTTGGGAGGGGGATTTGGAGTGGGGGGGGGGAGTGGATGTGTACTTAGGAGGGGGGGTATTTGAGAAGAGGCTTTATGCTAGGAGGGGTGTTTTTTTTTTTTTTTTGAGGGGGGGGGGATTGGGGAGAGAGAGTATATGAGCTGAGATGGGGGGGGGGATACTTATGTTGGGAGGGGGATTTGGAGTGGGGGGAGTGGATGTGTACCTGGGGGGGGGGGGGGGGTATTTGAGAAGAGGATTTATGCTAGGAAGTCGCACAGATATGAACGTTACTCATTGGAAATCATGGGGTACGACTTGTCATGCGACTTTGCAGTCTCGAGTCGCACAAGCGTGAAAGGGGCCCAATAAACAAACTACATGTCATTTTGGGAATATTTTGGCATGACATCCCATAAGTGGGGGCGGGGCAGGGGGGTGGCGCTGCAGTCCCTGCACTACTTTGGTCCGACTTTGATGCGACTTGACTTCGATTACACAGGCATTGCTTCAAGTCGCATGACTTTCAGGTCGTACAAGTGTGAAAGGGGCCTTATTGTCATTTTTAACCCCTTGGCGCCCTTTAACCACTTGCTGACCAGCCGCCGGCAGGTCCCGGCGAATCGCTGTACCAGTACGGCGGTCCGCGGGAGCGACCATGGGGGCGGGCGCACTCACTCGGCAGAAATTAATGCTACTCATTGGAAATCATGGGGTACGACTTCTCATGCGACTTTGCAGTCCCGAGTTGCAGTTCAAGTCGCACAAGTGTGAAAGGGGCCCAATACACAAACTACGTCATTTTGGGAATATTTTGGCATGACATCCCATAAGTGGGCGGGGCAGGGTGGGTGGGCAGCGGACGCAGTAATCCTGTCTCTTAAACCCCCCCCCTCCAATCAGGATTGTTTTCTATACCAGCGATTGTTTGAGATTTGGGCAGAGAATCTTCTTTAGCGCAGATTATCACCTCTCCAGTTTATTTGTATAGGAAGGGTCGGTCCCGCGGCCTCCGCCCCCTCCGGGAATGTGCGCGTTTCTTTAACCCTTTCCGGCGCTGGAGCCGCACGTTCACACACACTTCCTATACATCCTTCTGCAGCGTTGGAAGTAAACAGTCGCATTCCATCGGCCCGGGGAGGAAACGCCCAGCGAGGGACTCGGCAAATTCCCATCAGCCGGGAGGGGAAAACGATGAGGCAGCAGAACTGGGCTGAATGGGAGCCGCGCACCTCGCCCACTATCTGCGTCCCACCGACTCGATTCATCAACTGCGCCTTAAAGCTGAACGCCGGGCAGAAATAAATAATCATTATTTATGTATGTAAACCTCAGACATGAAATCTGAAGAAAGCATATCTCTCTATAAAGTGTGCTGGACTCAGTCCAGAGCACTAACTGTCTGCTGCCTCCTTCCTCTGCTATCTGCATGAGTCAATTCTGACACCAAGGAGAAAAATTGTGACATAGGAGGAAGCTCCAGCACACAGCCTGTGATTGGCAGCCTCAGCTCTGTCCCTGTGTGCTGTGTGAAGAGGGGTGTGTCCCTTTCCTCCAATCAGCTCTCACTGAGCTCTGCAAAGTCTAAATTCAGCTCCCCACCCCCTTTTTTCTGAACTGTCTGCTGCCTCCTTCCTCTGCTATCTGCATGAGTCGCTTCTGACACCAAGGAGAACAATGGTGACATAGGAGGAAGCTCCAGTACACAGCCTGTGATTGACAGCCTCAGCTCTGTCCTTGCGTGCTGTGTGAAGAAGGGTGTGTCTCTTCCCTCCAATCAGCTCTCACTGTGCTCTGCAAAGTGTAACTTCAGCTTATCGCCCCCTTTTTTCTGAACTGTCTGCTGCCTCCTTCCTTCCTCTGCTATCTGCATGAGTCGCTTCTGACACCAAGAAAAAAAAGGTGACAGAAGAGGGAGCTCCAGCACACAGCCTGTGATTGTATACCCCCTGTATGTTGTACATTGTATACCCCTGTATGTTGTACATTGTATACCCCCTGTATGTTGTACATTGTATACCCCTGTATGTTGTACATTGTATACCCCTGTATGTTGTACATTGTATACCCCCTGTATGTTGTACATTGTATACCCCCGTATGTTGTACATTGTATACCCCCGTATGTTGTACATTGTATACCCCTG
Organism: Pelophylax lessonae; assembly: GCF_965119305.1. Lineage (NCBI taxonomy): Eukaryota > Metazoa > Chordata > Amphibia > Anura > Ranidae > Pelophylax > Pelophylax lessonae. Next base: position 4,161,040 of record NC_138778.1, read on the forward strand.
TATGTTGTACATTGTATACCCCCTGTATGTTGTACATTGTATACCCCTGTATGTTGTACATTGTATACCCCTGTATGTTGTACATTGTATACCCCCTGTATGTTGTACATTGTATACCCCCGTATGTTGTACATTGTATACCCCCGTATGTTGTACATTGTATACCCCTGTATGTTGTACATTGTATACCCCCTGTATGTTGTACATTGTATACCCCCTGTATGTTGTACATTGTATACCCCCTGTATGTTGTACATTGTATACCCCCTGTATGTTGTACATTGTATACCCCTGTATGTTGTACATTGTATACCCCTGTATGTTGTACATTGTATACCCCCTGTATGTTGTACATTGTATACCCCCTGTATGTTGTACATTGTATACCCCCTGTATGTTGTACATTGTATACCCCTGCATGTTATACATTGTATACCCCTGTATGTTGTGGTCTTTAAGGTGCCCATCTAATAGTTTTTTGAAGTTATCGATGCTCCCTGCTGATACGACTGCTTGTGGAAGAGAATTCCACATTCTTACCTCTCTGACAGTGAAGAACCCTTTACACAATTTAAGGTTAAGCTGTTTTTCCTCTAGTTTTAGTGAGTGGCCACGTGTCTTATTGTATTCCCTTTCTCTGAATAGTTTGTTCCTTATGCTAGGGTCGCCAGTACAGTATTTGTACATTGATATCATATCCCCCCTCAATCGTCTCTTCTCCAGAGAGAATAGGTTCAGTGCTTGTAGTCTTTCCTCATAGCTGATGTCCTCCATTCCCCTAGTTATCTTTGCTGCTCCTGATGACGTCATATCGACGAAACGCATAGAGCGTCATCGCGTCATTTGTTGGAACGCACTTCCGGTAGTTGGATCGCATAGCGTTCCGGAAGCATGCCGCGATACTGTAACCAGCGGCTTTGATACTGCTCGTATTACCACGCATTTTGTGAGAAGACCTTTCTTTGGCAATAAAATTGTTGAACTTAACAGTACTTCACTATGTGAGCCCTTTCCTTCCTTATATATGCCCTGGATCTTTACATATGCACCCCATCTATTGATGTCCGTGATTGGATGAGACACATTCATTTATCCAGATACACCACATCCACAGGCCTTCATTTATCCAGATACACCACATCCACAGGCTTACCATTATCCAGATACACCACATCCACAGACCTTCCTTTATCCAGATACACCCCATCCACAGACCTTCCTTTATCCAGATACACCACATCCACAGGACTTCCTTTATCCAGATACACCACATCCACAGGCTTACCTTTATCCAGATACACCACATCCACAGGCCTTCCTTTATCCAGATACATCACATCCACAGACCTTCCTTTATCCAGATACACCACATCCACAGGCTTACCATTATCCAGATACACCACATCCACAGACCTTCCTTTATCCAGATACACCACATCCACAGACCTTCCTTTATCCAGATACACCACATCCACAGACCTTCCTTTATCCAGATACACCACATCCACAGGACTTCCTTTATCCAGATACACCACATCCACAGGACTTCCTTTATCCAGATACACCACATCCACAGGCCTTCATTTATCCAGATACACCACATCCACAGGCCTTCATTTATCTAGATGGCAGCTCACTTCTTCATAGAAGGTTAATAGATTGGTTTGGCAAGAACGATTCTTCATGAATCCATGCTGATTACTACTAATAATACCGTTTTCATTACTAAAGTCTTGTATGTGTTCCCTTATCATCCCCTCCAATATCTTGCATACTATTGATGTTAGGCTGACCGGCCTATAATTCCCCGGGATATATCTCCGCCCCTATTTTAAATATTGGTGCCACGTTGGCTTTTTTAGCTGCCACCATTCCCGTCAGTAGACTATCCTTAAAAATTAGGAACAATGGTCTGGCTACAGTGGCAATATACCACTGCGTCCAGGGCAGCCGCCCCTCCTCACCCCTTGCACTGTCTGGCTATCACCTGGTTGAGTTCTTTAAGGACCCTTGGGTGTGGTCCCAGTGACTTATTTATGTTAATAAATATGGATCTGCCGCGATCACTACTGCCCCCCCCCCCCCCACCATGATAAATGGGATGAGCTCTGTTAAGCCGAGCCTTCACATCTGTCCTCTGGGGGGGCCAATGGAGGTCACATCATGCTTTCATGTCCTTTGGGTGTCATCAGCTGCCTTTCCCTGAAGCTGCCCTACTTTATAACATCGGTCAGACACACCCATCTAATGCCCCTTTAACTCATACCCGCACCTTGAGTGTAAACAGCATTCCAGGGGGTGTGTGGAGCCGGGTGGAGTCATCCCCAAAGACCACTATAGTATATTCCTGTGTAAGGCTCTGTACTGTACATGGGAGCCGAGCCAACATAGACACAGGATACTACAGCAGCTGATCGCTCCAAGCTGGCCGGGAGAAGGCGGGTGGAGGGGGGACTCCGCACATCAAATGATTATTCCATCTGCAGACATCAGTGTACTCCACGTAAACATTAAAGAAGAACTCCATGACACACAAACCCCAATCACCCCATAACATCACATCCTATCCTAATGACAAGTGATAGACAGAGCGGGGGAGGGACGAAACCCACGCCAGGTTTATATTGCCGACTATGCGAGTATCAGTCTGCTGCAGCCAGGAGGAAGCATTTCCTCCATCTCCTTTCCCCCACTGATCTGACTGCAACATTGTAACTTTCACAGGATCCGTGATTATACCCTCCAGTCCAAACCGCGTGGCGCAACCGGTTGAAAAATGCACGAGGCTTTCTAAATGGCACCCCAAACGCGATGCGATTTTGCTACAATTGTCGTGGAAAAAGGCAATCTTAAAAACCACGTGAAGCTTGTCACCCATGAAGGGGCGGGAGCTTGAAGGGAATGGGCTGGCCTATTGCATAACAACCGCCCACAGAAAACGCGCGTTCCCGCTATGCGAAGTGTGAATGCGGCCCTGCAGGATTGCGTCATCTCTGCGCCGGCATCTCAGTCCACCGCCGCATGCTTCTATTGGGGGGGGGGGAAGATTTACGGGGTGTCACTGTTTTTTCATACCACCACATTTTTCTATGATGGGTGCAGGGATAATTTTGCGTAGGGGGGGTTTTAAAGTTTTTTTTTTTTAACTATCACATCTTATTATAGGGGGTGCTGTTTGTTCCCACCAGTTCATGTTAATATATGAAAAAATTTTTGGGGGGGCTCCCTGTTTTTTTACCACCACTTTGTCTCACTATAGGAGGTGTCGGAGAAATTTTTGGGGGTTTCTCACTGATGTTTGTGGTTTCTTGCACTGTTTTATGTCAGGGGCGCAGGGGAAATTTCGGGGGTCACTTTTTTTCTCTGTCATCAAGTATTACTATAAATGGTACACAAAAAATTTTGGGGGGGGGGGGTCTATGTTTTCTCTCACCAATGTGTGTCAGTATAGGGGGTGTTGGAGACATTTTTGGGGGGGGTCAGTGGATTTTGCTTGTATTGTTACTATATATGTTACTATGTATGGCACAGGAGACATTTTTTTTTGGGGGGGGGGGGGTGGGGGTGTCACTGGTTTTCTGCACAGCTGTGGGTCACTATAGGGGATGCGGGAAAATGTTTTTTTTTTTTTTTTTTTGTGTTTTTTTTTTCTTTCATTGTGTGTTAGGCTCCATGTACACGGGACGTTGTTAAAAGTCCCTTTGAATGCTGGAATTTTTAGGACGTTTAAAACGTCCGTTCAGTTGCGTTTGTACCCGCGTTTAGCGGGCGTTTAGCAGCGTTTGTGGGCGTTTGCGTTTAGAAGCGTTCCTAGAGGTCATAAAAATTATTCCCCTTTAAAATGGAAAAACGCGAACGCTAAACGCGGGTCATCGCGTTCAGACGCGTTGACTCGCGTTCAGACGCGTTCGGACGCGTTTGTGCGTTTGAAACGCCGGGAAACACACGTTCGAACGCAAATAATTGCGTTCTAAAAACAGTCCCTGAACGCAACTGCCTGCAAATGACTGTAAACGACCTGGTGTACATGGACAGATAAGATAAAATGTAGATGGGTTAAGGGGCTTCTGAAAAAAACGCCCAACTGCTCCTAAACGGCCATTTCCAGCGTCCCGTGTACATGGAGCCTTACTATAAATGGTGCAGGTAAATTTTTAGGAGGGGGGTCTCTGTTTTTTCTAACTAATGTATGTCACTATAGGGTGTACAGGAGAAATTTTGGGGCGTTAACGGTGTTTGGTATCACTGTGTATAGGTGGCGCAGGGGAAATTGGGGGGGGGGGGGGGTCACTGGTTCTTCCTACCATCATGTATTACTATTAATGGCGCACAGGAAAATTTGGGGGAGGTCTGTTTTTTCCCACCAATGCATGTCACTATAGGGGGGTATAGGAGAAATTTCTGTAATTTTGGGGGGTGCCTGGTTTTATTATAGGGGCACAGGGGAATTTTTTTGGGGGGTCACTGGCTTCTTGCACTGTTTTGTGTCAGGGGCACAGGAAAAATTGGGGGGGGGGGGGGTGTCACTGTTTTTTCTTTCCCACCATGTATTACTATAAATGGCGTATGGAAAATTTGGGGGGTCTATGTTTTTTCTTACCAATGCATGTCACTATAGGGGGTATAGAAGTATTTTATTTCATTTTTTAAGGGGGGGGGGGTCAATATTTTTCTCCAGCATTGTTACTATATGTGGCAAAGGTCAAAATTTGGGGGAAGCATAGAAAATTCGGGGGGGGGGGGGGACTGTTTTTTCCCCCACAATGTAAACAATAAATGGCATAGGAGAAATGGGGGGGTCTCGTTTTTCACACCAATGCATGTCACTATGGGGGGTACAGGTCACTGGCTATTCCTACCACCATGCAATTTTGGAGGATGGCTATCATTATAGGAGTACAGGGATTTTTTTTTTTTTGGGGGGGGGGGTCACTGAATTCTTGTGCAGTTTTATGTTGGGGCACAGGGAAAATTTGGGGGTTGGGGGGGGGGTGTCACTTTTTTTTTCCCCACCATTTATTACTCTAAACAGTATATGGAAAATTTGGAGGGTCTGTTTTTTTTTTCTCACCAATGCATGTCACTATGGGAGGTATATAATTTTTTTTTTTTTGGGGGGGTAGGGGGGGTCAATGATTTAATGTTTTTTCCTAACATTGTTACTATACAATGCACAGGTGAAAATTTGGGGGGGGGGGGGGGCACTATTTTTTTAAATAAATGACATACATGGGAAAATATGGGGGGGGGGGCTGGTTCTTCACACCAATGCATGTCACTATAGGGGGTACAGGCGTTTCCTACCACTGTGTAATTTTGGGGGGTGGCTTTTATTATAGGGGCACAGGGGAATTTATTTTTGTGGGGTTCACTGGTTTCTTGTACAGTTTCATGTTGGGGCACAGGTAAAATTGGTGGGGGGAGGGATCACTGTTTTTTCACATTGCTGTGTGTTATTACCAAAATAGTAAACCAGCAACCCCCAAAATTTACCTTGCACCCCCACTTGGAGTCCCCCCCCCTTACAAGCACTCATATTGGGTACTTGCACCTATGGAGGAGGATGGGGAAGCCAGCTATCCTGGGGATGGGGGGACCAAACTGATTGACCAGGAAACAAATAATTGTTCCCCGTAGCGGCGAATGTTCCTTTATTCGCCCCCTGTACGCTGAGCTCCATCTGCTGGAAGGTTTGTGCAGCACACAGGCTGGGAATCTGGTGATCTCGCCATGCACATGTCTTGTGAAATCTATGATGCTGATTACCGTTATCTAAACAAAAAGCAGGCTGCGTTTATCTCCTTATCGCCAGCCGTACAGAACGCTTGGCAGTGGCTCCATGTTAGGCCATTTGATGAATCCGCTGTTGGCTCTTTTACTGCAGAACAAAAAACCTTAAAGGGGATTTCCACTCCTGCCACCAGATGTGACCCATCTGTCCCCAAACCTACCGAGAAGTAAAAGATGGCCCATTGCTAATTTTTTGCAAGTTATGCTGATCCCCTGGCTTCTGAAGCTGACCATACACTATGGGGGTCTATCTATTATAAATTCAATGGACGAATGTGTCAAGCATTCGCCCATCTGTAACGTATTATGACTGTATTTTGCTTCATGTAGTGATTTCCTATGACCGTCAGCCCCATCTAGTGGCCATAATGTGGTACTTTTCCTAAAATACCTCATTCAGAAAAAATACCGCATTATGGCCACTAGATGGAGCTGACAGTTATATGAAATTACGTCATTAACCACTTCAATACTGAGCACTTTTACCCTCTTCCTGCCCCCCCAATACCAGGCACTTTCACCCCTTCCTGCCCCCCCAATACTGGGCACTTTCACCCCCTTCCTGCCCCCCTCAATACCGGGCACTTTCACCCCCTTCCTGCCCCCTAATACTGGGCAATTTCACCCCCTTCCTGCCCCCTAATACCGGGCACTGTCATCCCCTTCCTGCTCACCCCCCTCAATACTGGGCACTTTCACCCCCTTCCTGCCCCCCCCAATACCAGGCACTTTCACCCCTTCCTGCCCCCCCCCCCAATACCAGGCACTTTGACCCCCTTCCTGCCCCCCAATATCGGGCACTTTCACCCCCTTCCTGCCCCCCAATACCGGGCACTTTCACCCCCTTCCTGCCCCCTAATACTGGGCACTGTCATCCCTTCCTTGCTCACCCCCCAATACTGGGCACTTTCACCCCCTTCCTGCCCCCCAAAACCGGGCACTTTCACCCCCTTTCTGCCCCCCTCAATCCTGGACACTTTCACCCCCTTTCTGCCCCCCAATACCGGGCACTTTCACCCCCTTCCTGCCCCCCAATACCGGGCACTTTCACCCCCTTTCTGCCCCCCTCAATCCTGGACACTTTCACCCCCTTTCTGCCCCCCAATACTGGGTACTTTCACCCCCTTCCTGCCCCGCTCAATACCGGGCACTTTCACCCCTTCCTGCCCCCCACAATCCTGGACACTTTCACCCCCTTTCTGCCCCCCTCAATACCAGACACTTTCACCCCCTTCCTGCCCCCCAATACCGGGCACTTTCACCCCCTTCCTGCCCCCTAATACTGGGCACTTTCACCCCCTTCCTGCCCCCCTCAATACTGGGCACTTTCACCCCCTTCCTGCCGCCTAATACTGGGCACTTTCACCCCCTTCCTGCTCACCCCCCCAATACCGGGCACTTTCACCCCCTTTCTGCCCCCCTCAATCCTGGACACTTTCACCCCCTTTCTGCCCCCCAATACCGGGCACTTTCACCCCCTTCCTGCCCCCCCCAAAACCGGGCACTTTCACCCCCTTCCTGCCCCCCTCAATACCAGACACTTTCACCCCCTTTCTGCCCAGGCCAATATTTTTTTTAGCTTTCAGCGCTGCTACACTTTGACAATTGCGCGCAGCCATGCAACACTGTACCCAAATGACATTTGTATCATTTATTTCACAAAAATAGAGCTGGTGGTATTTAATCACTACTGGGTTTTTTTCTAAATTCTTTTGCTAAATAAATGAAAAAAGACCAAAAATATTGAAAGGAAATGCGTTTTTCTTCATTTCTGTTAGGGTTTATTTTTTGAAAAATGTTATTTCTTCATAAAATTAGGCCAAAATTTATTCTTCTTCATTTCTTTGGTGAAAATAACCCAAATCAGTGTATATTATTTAGTCTGTATGGAAGTTATACAATCCACAAACTATGGGATATGTATCTGAGTTAGCCAATGAGGAGGAGAGTCCCGGACGGCTGAGACAGTCGTGGACATCACTGGATCGAGATGGAGCTCAGGTAAGAATTGGGGGGCTGCTACACAGATTTTTCTCTCTTAATGCATAGAATGCACCTTTACAAACTTTAATTGTAGAGTAGAAAAGCCTGTCCCCTGCCAGCGTGCTGCAGAGAACCTCTCTGTGTGGAAGCAGTGGTCTCTCTGCGGAGGTCTCGCACATATTCTGCTGAGTAAGGGGTCCTCTTCGGGGAGTTCCAGCTCTGACTCATCAGGGGGTGTCACCCCTTTCAACATGCTGCAGAGAACCTCTCTGTGTGGAAGCAGCGGTCTCTCTGCGGCAGTCTCACACATCTTCGGCTGAGTGAGGGCTCCTCCTTGGGCAGCTCTAGCTCTGACTCTTAAAGTGATTGTAAAGTGTGGAAGCAGTGGTCTCTCTGCAGAGGTCTTGCACATCATCTGCTGAGTGAGGGCTCCTCCTTGGAGAGCTCCAGCTCTGACTCATCAGGGGGGTGTCGCCCCTTCCAACATGCTGCAGAGAACCTCTCTGTGTGGAAGCAGTGGTCTCTCTGCAGAGGTCTCACACATCTTCTGCTGAGTAAGGGCTCCTCCTAGGGGAGATCTAGCTCTGACTCTTAAAGTGATTGTAAAGTGTGGAAGCAGTGGTCTCTCTGCCGAGGTCTTGCACATCATCTGCTGAGTGAGGGCTCCTCCTTGGGGAGATCTAGCACTGACTCTTAAAGTGATTGTAAAGTGTGGAAGCAGTGGTCTCTCTGCAGAGGTCTTGCACATCATCTGCTGAGTGAGGGCTCCTCCTTGGGGAGATCCAGCTCTGATTCTTATAGTGATTGTAAAGTGTGGAAGCAGTGGTCTCTCTGCAGAGGTCTCACACATCTTTGGCTGAGTGAGGGCTCCTCCTTGGGGAGTTCCAGCTCTGACTCATCAGGGGGTGTCTCCTCTTACAACATGCTGCAGAGAACCTCTCTGTGTAGAAGCAGTGGTCTCTCTGCGGCGGTCTCACACATCTTCAGCTGAGTGAGGGCTCCTCTTTGGGGAGCTCTAGCTCTGACTCCTAAAGTCTTGAAAGTGTGGAAGCAGTGGTCTCTCTGCAGAGGTCTCACACATCTTCTGTTGAGTGAAGGCTCCTCCTTGGAGAGCTCCAGCTCTGACTCATCAGGGGGTGTCGCCCCTTCCAACATGCTGCAGAGAACCTCTCTGTGTGGAAGCAGCGGTCTCTCTGCAGAGGTCTCACACATCCTCTGCTCAGTGAGGGCTCCTTATTCAGCGGGAAATGTAAGCTTTTCTGATTGGAGAGTTCTAGTTCTTACTCTGATTGTAGAGTAGAAAATCCTGGATGGTGCAGGTTCAGGTTCTAGACCACTGAGGTTTATGCCAGCTCCAAAAGGTTGCCTAACGCACCACACATTAATGTATGCAAATATATGCGTGCTTTACTGCACTGCACCTGAGCAGGGAGCCTTAGACCAGGGATCCTCAAACTACGGCCCTCCAGCGATGGCAGAACTACACATCCCAGGAGGCATCGTAAAATGTTGACATTGGAAATTGTAGTTCCCGAACAACTGGAGGGCCGTAGTTTGAAGACCCCTGCCTTGGACAATCAACCACTCACTTAGAAGCAAATCACGGACACCAATGTACACCAATGTTACACATGATCCCCTGTACCGGGGGGATTGCACACTGCCTGAGGCCCAAACTACAACGAATCCAGCGTTGGATTGCACTCCATACTCCTGGGCATTCCCTGTTTTTGCTATCTTTGGGAATCGTCTGGTTGATTCGGTGTGGATTCGGTGTGGATTCGGTGTGGATTCGGTGTAGATTCGGTGTAGATTCGGTGTAGATTCGGTAGGGAAGGTGGTTTATGTTGGTTAGTGTTGATGAGAAGATGGTGCATAGGATGCTCTGGCCGAGGGAAGCCTGTGGTCTGCCACCCTGTGGGGTATGATTGATGCCTGGGTATGCTGAGCTCTGGAGATTTATGTTCCCCGCAGAAGATGAATTGCTGGGAGTCAGGATTTCTGTTCTCAGCCCCTGGCTTGGCCTGGGATGCTGAACATTCCTCTCCCCACATTCTCTGGCAGGGCCGGCAGATGGGGTGACCTATCCAGCTCTGACTACTAAAAACAGATCTCATTAACTCAGCCGTAAAAGTTCAGATCGCATTCCTGAGGCCTCCGCCGCAGCCACGTCCTTCTCTCCAGATACTACAGTCTATGTACCAACGCTGCGCCTTCCTTTCTGGGGACACTTTGCTGCTAATGGGCCCATTCATTCAATAGCCACACTGACAGCGGTGCTGGAGTGTGCCTAGGTCAACTGCATTTTTGGGGGGGGGGGGGGGGGGGCGTTTTTGCCTTCCCTACCCCTTTGGTTGCTAGGACGCTGGCACAGAAACCAATAACATTATGACCCAGCTGCTAGCATCCTAACAACCGATGGCGCTATGCAGCTGTGTAATATCGGTTGCTAGGATGCTGGCTTAACAACCAATATATTTTGGCCCAGCCACCAGCATCCTAACAATCGATGGTGCTGTGCAGCTGTGAATCATTGGTTGCTAGGATACTGCCACAGCAATCAATGACTCTGTGGCCCAGCATGCAAACATCCTAACAATGGATGGCCCTGTGTATCATTGGTTGCTAGGGTGCTTCTATAGCAAATAAGACTCTGTGTGGCCCAGCCACCAGCATCCCAGCAACCAATGGTGCTCTGAAGCTGTGTTTCATCGGTTGCTAGGATGCTGGCACAGCAGCCAATGACACTGTGGCCCAGCATGCCAACATCCTAACAACCATTGGTGCTGTGCAGCTGTTTTTCATTGGTTGCTAGGATGCTGCCACAACAACCAATGACTCTGTGGCCCAGCCGCCAGCATCCTAACAACCGATGGCGCTGTGCAGCTGTGTTTTATTGGTTGCTAGGACATTGGCACCACAACCAATGACTCTGTGGCCCAGCCGCCAGCATCCTAACAACCAATGGCGCTGTGCATCATTGGTTGCTAGGATGCTGGCACAACAACCAATGACTCTGTGGCCCAGCTGCCAGCATCCTAACAACCGATGGCGTGTGCAGTGTGAATCATTGGTTGCTAGGATGCTGGCACAACAACCAATGACTCTGTGGTCCAGCCGCCAGCATCCTAACAACCAATGGCGCTGTGCAGCTGTGTTTTATTGGTTGCTAGTATGTTGGCACAACAACCAATTACACTGTGGCCCAGCCGCCAGCATCCTAACAACCGATGGCGCTGTGCAGCTGTGAATCATTGGTTGCTAAGATGCTGGCACAACAACCAATGACTCTGTGGCCCAGCCGTCAGTATCCTAACAACCGATGGCGCTGTGCAGCTGTGTTTTATTGGTTGCTAGGACATTGGCACCACAACCAATGACTCTGTGGCCCAGCCGCCAGCATCCTAACAACCAATGGCGCTGTGCATCATTGGTTGCTAGGATGCTGGCACAACAACCAATGACTCTGTGGTCCAGCCGCCAGCATCCTAACAACCAATGGCGCTGTGCAGCTGTGTTTTATTGGTTGCTATTATGTTGGCACAACAACCAATTACACTGTGGCCCAGCCGCCAGCATCCTAACAACCGATGGCGCTGTGCAGCTGTGAATCATTGGTTGCTAAGATGCTGGCACAACAACCAATGACTCTGTGGCCCAGCCGTCAGTATCCTAACAACCGATGGCGCTGTGCAGCTGTGAATCATTGGTTGCTAAGATGCTGGCACAACAACCAATGACTCTGTGGCCCAGCCTTCAGTATCCTAACAACCAATGGCGCTGTGCAGCTGTGTTTCATTGGTTGCTAGGACACTGGCACAACAACCAATGACTCTGTGGCCCAGCCGCCGGCATTCTAACAACCGATGGCGCTGTGCAGCTGTGTTTTATTGGTTGCTAGGACATTGGCACCACAACCAATTACACTGTGGCCCAGCCGCCAGCATCCTAACAACCAAATGGCGCTGTGTATCATTGGTTGCTAGGATGCTGGCACAACAACCAATGGCTTCTATGGCCCAGATGCCAGCATCCTAACAACCGATGGCGCTGTGCAGCTGTGTTTTTTTGGTTGCTAGGACATTGGCACCACAACCAATTACACTGTGGCCCAGCCGCCAGCGTCCTAACAACTGATGGCGCTGTCCAGCTGTGTTTTATTGGTTGTTAGGATGCTGGCACAACAACCAATGACTCTGTGGCCCAGCCACCAGCATCCTAACAACCAATGGCGCTGTGGAGGCAAAACAGGTGTATAGGCGCTACAACCATCTCCCTGTGCTCAGACCTTGAGGCTGCAAACACCTCCAACATATCAGAATAAGGAAAGGGATGGCACAACAACCAATGACACTGTGACCCAGCCTCCAGCATTCCTACAACCAATGGTGCTGTGCAGCTGTGATTCATTGGTTGTTAGGACACTGGCACAACAACCAATGACACTGTAGACCAGTCGCCAGCATCCTAACAACCGATGGCGCTGTGCATCATTGGTTGCTAGGATGCTGGCACAACAACCAATGACTCTGTGGCCCAGCTGTCAGCATCCTAACAACCGATATCGTGTGCAGCTGTGAATCATTGGTTGCTAGGATGCTGGCACAACAACCAATGACATTGTAGCCCAGTGGCCAGCATCCTAACAACCGACGGTGCTGTGGTCCAGCCGCCAGCATCCTAACAACCAATGGCGCTGTGCATCATTGGTTGCTAGGATGCTGGCACGACAACCAATGACTCTGTGGCCTAGCCGCCAGCATCCTAGCAACCAATATTGCAGTGCAGCCGCACGCGCAGCTCATTGTACAAATTCTGCAATGCCGATCTGACTGAACCCCCAAGTAGGCACAGGAGTGAAGTCATCTCGACCTGGCCAATGAAAGTTGCTGGCGATTAATACCCCAACAATGTCAGCGGCTGCTCGGGTTCGCAGCATGCTTGGGCTGAAGGTGAGGTTTAGGTTCACTTTAAAAACTTGCAGGTAAAAGCAGAGAAAAAGCAAATATTTAAATACTTCCTTGCAGGTTTCTCCTTTCCATAAATTATTTTGCAATGTGTCACAAAGACAGGAAACAGGAAGTTTCTTGAGGGAGGGGTTAGAGCCTCTGCCAGGTCTGTGTCCCTACTGGGGAGATTTATCTCCATTCCCTGTTGTGTCACCGGGACAGGAAGTTAGGGAAATGTAAGCACTCCAGATAGAAGACGGGGGAAGGGGTGAAGCCTCTGCCAGGTTTTGGTTGCTCTCTAGATTTCTGCAATGTACCTCTGTGACAAATCTGCATTCAGATCAGATCCCTCATAATTGGATTTTCTGGCTCTGTTCCCTCTGGGGCTGATATTTTGTGTCTGCCTCTAATTGTCTGAGAACACCGAGACGGGTCCTAATCAAATTCGATGAAATCCGACCAATCGGGTGGAGGCGAGTGGAAGCGGCCGAGATCAGTTCCGGCTAAATTGTTATTACAGATGTGTCCAGGCTGTGCGGTTGTAGACATTCGAGTCCTAACCTCCTGTCTGCACTCTCATTAACCTCCCTTCTCCTGTGTGGGGCCACCACCCGTCTCGGGGCCCGCGGGAGGCTCAACGCCGCAACCTGCAAATATGGATCCTGGGGCTGCGAGAACACCAGATGTACTATAGATACATTTATAGATAGGTATTAGCTCGGAGCAGGGATGGAGGGAACCCCTCATAATGGGCACAGCGGGTGTACAGACCCGGGAACTCAGCACAGTGATGGTGGGAACCCCTCATAATGGGCACAGCGGGTGTACAGACCTGGGAACTCTGCACAGGGATGGTGGGAACCCCTCATAATGGGCACAGCGGGTGTACAGACCCGGGAACTCAGCACAGGGATGGTGGGAACCCCTCATAATGGGCACAGCGGGGGCACAGACCCAGGAACTCAGCACAGGGATGGAGGGAACCCCTCATAATGGGCACAGCGGGTGTACAGACCCAGGAACTCAGCACAGGGATGGAGGGAACCCCTCATAATGGGCACAGCGGGTGTACAGACCCAGGAACTCAGCACAGGGATGGAGGGAACCCCTCATAATGGGCACAGCGGGTGTACAGACCCAGGAACTCAGCACAGGGATGGTGGGAACCCCTCATAATGGGCACAGCGGGTGTACAGACCCGGGAACTCAGCACAGGGATGGAGGGAACCCCTCATAATGGGCACAGCGGGTGTACAGACCCAGGAACTCAGCACAGGGATGGTGGGAACCCCTCATAATGGGCACAGCGGGTGTACAGACCCGGGAACTCAGCACAGAGATGGTGGGAACCCCTCATAATGGGCACAGCGGGTGTACAGACCCGGGAACTCAGCACAGGGATGGTGGGAACCCCTCATAATGGGCACAGTGGGGGTACAGACCCGGGAACTCAGCACAGGGATGGAGGGAACCCCTCATAATGGGCACAGCGGGTGTACAGACCTGGGAACTCAGCACAGGGATGGAGGGAACCCCTCATAATGGGCACAGCGGGGGTACAGACCCGGTAACTCAGCACAGGGATGGTGGGAACCCCTCATAATGGGCACAGGGGGGGACAGACCCGGGAACTCAGCACAGGGATGGAGGGAACCCCTCATAATGGGCACAGCGGGTGTACAGACCCGGGAACTCAGCACAGGGATGGAGGGAACCCCTCATAATGGGCACAGCGGGTGTACAGACCCGGGAACTCAGCACAGGGATGGTGGGAACCCCTCATAATGGGCACAGCGGGTGTACAGACCCGGGAACTCAGCACAGGGATGGTGGGAACCCCTCATAATGGGCACAGCGGGTGTACAGACCCGGGAACTCAGCACAGGGATGGTGGGAACCCCTCATAATGGGCACAGCGGGTGTACAGACCCGGGAACTCAGCACAGGGATGGTGGGAACCCCTCATAATGGGGTAGGTGTAGACCCAGAACTGATAACAGATTTGCCCCGTAGAGTTTTTTCATGGACGCGGGTTATGCGTTATGTAATAATAATAGTGGATTGTTACCGGCACACTATGGGTGTTGTAGATAGGACAATGCGCTCTTTATGGGCAGTCTGATGTCATGGCGATGCTGCATAAAAATTTTCACGCCGTTTGGAATATTTTTTTGGCAGCCGACCATAAAACACCAAGCCTTGCACCCCTCCTGGTGCCTCTTTCCCATGACCCCGCAGAGAAATATCTGCTCACCCCAGGGCCCGGGGTGCAGTTTGTGTCACCTCTCTGTGTCAGACCCCGAGGGTCCCCCCCCCCCCCTTCCCTCTGCAGGGTCCCTCCACTCAGCGCCCGATCCGTCTCTGGAATCTGCCCCAGCAGAAAGGACTCTTTGTCAAACGTTTTGGCAGAGGACCGCCAGTCCCACGGAGTGCCTGAATGTCAAACGCTTCGAACTGCAAGGAATCGCTCCGCTCTCCACAATCTGTGCTATGATATTTACCCCCCCCCCCCCCTTTATATGTATGGAAGGGGCCAGAATCATTCTTCCAAAAACTTTTTGAATAAAATCTCTCTTTAGTTAGGGTTTACATCTCCTTTAAGGCCCCGTTTAGACCTCATGCAGCGGGAAGGACGCGTTCCCACTCGCGATTTTTCAAGCGCTCTTTACACACGGAAGTGCGCAGCATGTACAGGGCAGCTCTTTTCTCCTTATAAGCCCTATAATCTTCTTTTTGGGCGAGAAGCGTAGCAATTTTTTAAGCGTACATTTTGCCCTATGGTTTTTCTATGGGGCTCCAGGGGACTTATGGTTTTGCTATGGAGGTCCTGGGGTTTAAGGTTTTGCTTTGGAAGTCTTGGGGCTTTATGGGTTTACTATGGGGCTCCTGGGGCTGTATGGTTTTGCCATGAAGCTCCTGGGGCCTTATGGTTTTGCTATGGGGTTCCTGGGGCCCTTTGGTTTTGCTATGGGGCTCCTGCGGCTTTATGGTTTTGCTATGGGGCTCCTGGGGCTTTATGATTTTGCCAAGGGGTTCCTGGGGCTTTAGGGTTTTGCTATGGGGCCTTATGGTTTTGCTTTGAAGCTCCTGGGGCTCTATGGTTTTGCTATGGGGCTCCTGGAGCTGTATAGTATTGCTATGGAGGTCCTGGGGACCTTTGGTTTTGCTATGGGGCTGCTGGAGCCATAGGGTTTTGCTATGGAGGTCCTGGGGTTTTATGGGTTTACTATGGGGCTGTATGGTTTTACCATGGGGCTTCTGGGGCCTTATGGTTTTGCTATTGGGCTCCTGGGGCCTTATGGTTTTGATATAGGGCCTTACGGTTTTTATATGAGGCTCCTGGGGCCTTACGGTTTTTATATGAGGCTCCTGGGGCCTTATGGTTTTGCTATGGGGCTCCTAGAGGTTTATGGTTTTGTTATGGAGTTCAATGATACACAGTTAGGGCCCCAGTGTTGGCACTTTAATGAAAGTTCCTCTGACTATATGCATATTTCTCCTATCAGAGAGTAGAATTATTCATTAATTACACTTTCTTGGATTCCTTATTTCCATAACTGTTGAACGGTCAGATCTAAAGGCAAATATTCCAAATGGGTGGTATGCTAGATAAATCATTATGCATCCAGGAAAGGTGGGGGGGGGGGGGTAGAGATGGATTTTCTCTCATTTGGAACAGTTGGGCTCTATAGCAGTCACGTGGCCTCCTCTGTGTAGTGCCCAGTCTGCTCCATCAGCTCTACCTCCAGACCCCGTCCCAGCCCTCTGTTTAGGAAACAACACAAGGTAATATCCTTATCTCCGGCCTCAGCCCACGTCCTATAATTAGAGACTGGCCTTGGATGGCGGGACAGGAAAACACACAAATCAAGAGAAAATGAACATGTATTCTCCGTATTTCTGCTTCAGCTGCTTATAGATAAATATGGAAAGTAACCCAGATCCTGTACCCAAAAATTACATCCAAGCTTTGCTTAAAGGGACCTTTCAGTAACTTTATTAGTCCAGGCTGGTCTACAGGATTAGTGTCGTGTCATTATATCCAGAAAAATATTGCAGTTCCTCAGTTTCCTGGGTTCATGTGAGCAATACCAAGGTGCTGGCAAAGTGCTTTTTATTGATGGCAACCATCACTGTTCAAGCAGAACTCATTATGCCTAAAGGCGGTCTCTTTCAGCGGAGACAGCATGGTGTGCGCCTTGGCAAAGCCTAAATGTCCAGATGCCAAAACAAGACCAGAGATGAGTTGTTAGTATGGCTCAGTTGTTACTTGTAACCTCCAAAGCAGGGTAGTCAACCAAATCTACCTCCAGATCTATGGGTCTCCATGGGGTATGTTTTCTAGTAGCGAGGTGGTGGTGTCTGAGGAGGACATTCAAACAAAATGCCAAGCGTGGAGAAAATGGAAATAGAGTCAGAGTTTTTGGACGCCTGACCATCACACCAACTGAGCTTGTCGAATATCCTATTCACAAACCATGGCTATAATTTTGAGTTGGAGTCTGTGGAAATTTGTACCCATTTGACTGGAAGAGCATTTGTAAGGTCAGGTACTGATGTTGGAAAAAAAGAACTAGCTAATTATTAGGGTACCAATTCATCTTGAAGGTATTCAGTAGGGTTGAGGCCAGGTACTGTTGTCAGATGAGAAGATCTGGCTCACCATTGGCTTTCCATTTCATTCCAAAGGTGTTCAGTGGGGTTGTTTTCAAGTACTGATGTTGAATAAGAAGACCTGGCACACCACGGATGATGCAGTTCATCCTAAAGGTGTTCAGTAGGGTTGAGGTTGGGTACTAATGTTGGATGGGAGGACCTGACTCACCATCAGTCCTTTCTCCTGGTGACCATTATCACCAAAATTTAAAGTTAAAGAAAATCCCAAACTTTAGATTGTTTCGAGAATAGGAATATACTCTAGTTTTGGTGACAACCTCCTCCAAGGAGGACTTTCCTTCATGCCAATCGTGGAGCAAATGTAAAATATTGCAGAGTGTGTGACCACCTGACTATCACACCTTTTTGAGCTTGTTGGAGGTCCCATTCTAAAACCATGGCCATTCATACGAAGTTTCCCTTTGTGGCTTCAACAGTCTCCACTCTTCTGGGAAAGCCTTCTACAAATTTTGAAGAGTACCTGTAGAAATTTGTATCCATTTGGCCAAAAAAGGCTTTTGTGAGATCAGGTAATATTGTCGGATTAGAAGGCCCAGCTCACCATCAGCTTTCCATTTCATCCCACAGCTGTGCAGTAGGGTTGAGGTCAGGTACCAATGTTGGATAAGAAGACCTGTCTCACTGTCGGGCATTCCAGTTCATCCTAAAGGTATTTAGTAGGTTTGAGACCAGGTACTGATATTGGGTGAGAAGGCCTGGCTCACCATCGCTTTCCATTATATCCCAAAGGTATTCAGTAGGGTTAATTTCAGCTACTAAGGTTAAATGAGAAGAGCTGGCTCACCACTGAAGTTTTGTTTCATCCTAAAGGTGTTTATTGGGGTTGAGGTCAGGTACCCATGTTTAATGGGAAGACCTGTCTCACTGTCAGCATTGCAGTTCATCCTAAGGGTGTTCAGTAGGGTTGAGGCCAGGTACTGATGTAAGATGAGAAAATCTGGCTCACCATTGGCTTTCCATTTCATCCCAAAGGTGTTCAGTGGGGTTGTTTTCAAGTACTAATGTTGAAAAGAAGACCTGGCACACCACGGATGATGCAATTCATCCTAAAGGTGTTCAGTAGGGTTGAGGTTGGGTACTAATGTTGGATGGGAGGACCTGACTCACCATCAGTCCTTTCTCCTGGTGACCATTATCACCAAAAACCAATGTGAAAGAAAATATCAAACTTTCGATTGTCACGAGAATAGGAATATACTCTAGTTTTGGTGACAACCTCCTCAAAGGAGGACTTTCCTTCATGCCAATCGTGGAGCAAATGTAAAAGAATGCAGAGTGTGTGACCACCTGACTATCACAACTATTTTAGATTGTTGGAGGTCCCATTCTAAAACCATGGCCATTCATACAAAGTTTCCCCCCTTTGTAGCTTCAACAGTTTCCACTCTTCTGGGAAAGCCTTCTACAAATTTTGAAGAGTTCCTGTGGAAATTTGTATCCATTTGACCAAAAAAGGCTTTTGTGAGGTCAGGGAATATTGTCGGATTAGAAGGCCCATCTCACCATCAGCTTTCCATTTCATCCCACAGCTGTGCGGTAGGGTTGAGGTCAGGTACCAATGCTGCATGATAAGACCTGTCTCACTGTCGGGCATTCCAGTTCATCTTAAAAGTTTTCGGTAGAGTTGAGTTCAGATACTAATGTTGAATGAGAAGGCCTGGCTCACCATCGGCTTTCTATTATATCCCAAAGGGGTTCATTGTCGGCATTCCAGTTAATCCTAAAGGTGTTCAGTAGGGTTGATTTCAGGTATGGATGTTGTAAGGGAAGACCTGACTCTCAATCAGTCCTTTGTCCTGGTGACCATTATCACCAAAAATCAAAGTGAAAGAAATTTCCAAATCTTAGATTGTCACAAGAATAGGCATAGACACTGGTTTTGGTGACAACCTTCTCCAAGGAGGACTTCCCTTCATGCCAAACATGGAGCAATTGTAAAATAATGCAGATTGTGCGGCCACCTGACTATCACACCTATCTGAGTATGTTGGATGTCCAATTCTAAAACCATGGCCATTCATACAAAATTGTCTTCCTTTGTGGCTTCAACAGCCTCCAATCTTCTGGGAAAGCCTTCTACAAATTTAATTACAAAGTACCTGTGGAAATTTGTACTCACTTGGCCAAAAGGGCATTTGTGAGGTCAATACTGATACCAGATGAGAAGACCTGGCTCACAATCGGCATTCCAATTGATCTCAAAGATGTTCTGTAAGTTTGAGGTTAGGTATTGATATCAAATGAGAAGATTTGGCCATTGGATTTCCATTTCATCCAACAGCTGCTCAGTAGGGTTGAGGTCAGGCACCAATGTTGGATGAGAAGACCTGGCTCACCATCGGCTTTCTTTTTCATCCCAAAGGTGTTCAGTAAGGTTGAGGTAAGATACTGATGTTGGATAAGAAGAACTGGCTCACCATCGGTGTTCCCTTTCATCTCAAAGGTGTTCTGTAGGGTTGAGGCTAAATACTAATGTTGGATGATAAGACCTGGCTCACCAACGGCTTTCCATTATATGCCAAAGGTGTTCAGTAGGTTTAAGGTCAGGTACCAATGTTGGATGAGAAGACCTGGCCCACCATCGGCTTTCCATTATGTCCCAAAGGTTTTCAGCGGGGTTGAATTCAGGAACTGATGTTGGATGAAAAGACCTGGATCGTCATTAGTCCTTTGTCCTGGTGACCATTATCACCGAAAATCAAAGTGAAAGAAAATGCCAAGTTTTAGATTTTCACCAGAGGGGACACTAGTTCTGGTGACAAACAGGGATCCCCCCACCTTGGAAGGATATCCTTCCACTTCCTGTTGTGACTGTGGGACAGGAAGTGAAGAGAAATCTCCCCAGTGGAACTCAGATGGCAAAAAAACCTTCCTTTACCCTATCCAAAATGGAAAATAAGTTTTGCACTTCGTTCTATTTTAACCAAACCCTTCACCAGAAACTCCTGAACTCCATAATTTGGAGGGGAGGGGTCCTCATACTTTTTTGCCATACATTGTATCATTCTTATTAAAGTGATATTTTGCCAACAGTTGTCTTTTAATGACTTGTCCTTCTTTTGAACCTTTCCTGGAAGTGCGGACTCCGACATCTCCTGCTGTTTTAAACACTAATAAACCGCGGGAGTTTCCATAAATAAACTCTTATCTGCCATCCCAATTTTTGAAAACAAGAGGTGGCCCCAGCGCTCTGCGAGTCGGAGACGTGTCCAATAAACGTTTCATATTGTCTTCCGCCAATTCCGGCTATTTTGCTTCTTGTTTATTTGGAATGAAAAGTAAATCAGTAATAAAGAGCCGGGAGTCTGAGGAGCATAATACAGGACTGAGGCTACCTACACAGGCGCCTGCGTCTTTGTGCCACTGGGATGTTGAACCGTTTCTCAGGAGTCCCCACATTTCCGGCACCAAGGAGGAATCTGACCGTTGTCATCAAAGCTGACCTCCGGCCTCCCCTCCAGGCTTGCACAGGTGTACCGGCTCCTCTCTTGGACTGAAATAGGATTCTCTGATTTCATTGCACACTGTGAGCTTCTCACAATATAGATTAGAAGCTGCAGCAAGTCAGATAGAGCCCCGCCTCATTTCTTGGCTGGAAGACATCCAGCATCATCTAGCACAGGGGTCTCCAAACTTCCACGACCGGAAAAAGCCTGTGGTGTACGTACCCCTAGGGTGGCAGCCTAGGGGTGCCTTAATCTCACAGGTGAGGGGCAGCTCATCTTGAGTATTTCTGCACCTTGGTCACTGCACCATACAAACTTTTTCGCACCTGCCTCTTGGGACAGGCCTTTTGGCTCGGACCAGAGGAATTTATTATTCCTGGCCGGAAGGCCTGCCATGGTACCTCACTATGGCACTAAGCACTTCCCCACGCCCCTTTCCCCACCTTTTTGTTTGTGTGTTGTTTTCTTTGTTGTAGTGTCACTTCACTTTCACCTCTTTTTCACATGATGAGTAGGGTGTGGGTCCTCGGTCCTGCCTTGAAAGTCTTGGGAGGGGGTGGACATGGCCTTCTGGCTTAGTTTGCCCTCTCTCATGGGGTCTCCCTTCGGGGGAGCCCCGCCTATTACTTGGGGTGGGATGTTTCGGCAGTCCTCCCAGAGAATGGGGTCTGCCTGGTTTCAGCCTGGCAAACCATGGAAGTACCTCAGTCCCTGTCAGGAGTCTTGCGCCCCAGGGGATCAAGGTCAGGGTCCGTCCTCTTCGGAGGTGGATCATTTCGCACACCCTGTGCACTTTTTGTGTTCTTCACGTTTGCGTGTGTGCACTTTTTTATGCACCAGGTGTTAGTCTGAGTGTGTTCACACACCACGGGTCACGGTACAGGCATGGCACAGGTCATGGTACAGGCATGGCTGAGTGGACAGTGAGGGGATGTCAGGGAGCCTATGGTAGGGCCGGTGTAGCATGAAGATAGATTTGCCAGTAAGAGGTGGTATGCCTGCCGCAAATGCGCATGCGCCGGATTTCGGCAGAACAAGCTGAGCGCCGAGCCAGATACACCTGCATAGAATTAACCCTGACGGAGCTGCATGGATGGATACAGCGGGCGGAGAGGAGGGGAAGGTGAGCGGTTTGGAGTACAGGGAGATGATGGCTACAGCGGGCGGAGAGGAAGGTGATCGGTGTGGTGTACGGCCCTGACCTACAGGATAGCGCTGCCCTGGGGCTGGGTGAGAGAGGAGAGAGACGGAGGCGGCTGCTTCAATAATTCACTTACCTGCTCTTGGGCTGGCTCGGGCTGACTCACTCCTCGACCGGACCGGACTGACTGCTGCTGCTGAAGACACGACCGATCACGCCGCTGCTCCTCTTCGCTCTGACGGTGGGCGGGAAGGTGACGGGTGGTGAGTGAGTCACTGACGCACGCACCGCCCCCCACGATGACGTCACCTGGGATGTCCTGCATGATTGGTCCAGGCTGGAGTCTGGACCAATCACAGCCAGGACAGGACTAGTGGGGGAGTGTTGGGGCGCATTGCTCTGCGCCCCGATGACACCCAGGAGGGCCGCCAATCTGCGCCTCTGCCTGCCACCACGTGGCATGCCAAACCCCCCCCCCCATAGGCAGCAATAGGTCCGGCGCCCCATAGTGGGCTTTAAATGGTAATTTTTTTTTCGTTTGAGGATGATTGTGGGGGGGGGGGGGGGGGGCGGCGCCCCCTATCGACCAGCCGCCACTGCCTGGAAGGTTAGTATTGGCAGGGACTGAAATCGGAGTGCCTGGGCATAACTGGGGGCCGGGAGTAAGTCCTGTCAGAGAAAGCTGGAAGGATCCATTACCTCCTGGTTTGAGTGTGCTACCTTGTCTGGCCATGGGCTGGGTAGGCAGAGGTCTGTGCCCTCTGGGAGTGGCCGCCCCAGAGGTGCTCTTAGTAACACTTGGGTGTGGGACCCCAATGTGTTAACTGGCACATGGTCACAGCTCCAAATGCTTTTTCTGCACTGGGCCTTTTAGGGCTCGGCCTTTTGGCTAAATCCGGGGGCGTTTTTGTTACCAGGCCTCGGGGCCCGGCCAGTGCACCATGAATGGCCACATGTATTTATTTACTTATTTATCTCTCACGTTTGTCACTTTCACTTATGTGTGTGTTTTTTCTCACAGATGGAGGCTTGCCCTGAAGTCTAGGGGGAGGATGTGTGGCCTTCTGGTTCCTTCCTCCCCTGTCCCTGGGGGGTCTCTCTTCGGGAGAGCCCCTCAACCTAAAATTCGGGGTGGCTTCGGCTGCCTAGAAGAATGTGGTCTGCCAGGCCTTCTAGCTAGGCAGACCATTGGAGCCCTTTGTCCCTGTCAGGAGCCTTGCGCCCGGGGGATCAGGTAGAGGTCCTACCCCTTCTGGGGGTGGACAAAAGCACACCCATAAGTGCACTTTTTTGTGTGTGTTTCACATTGTAGTTTTGCACCACCACGGATAAAAAAAAGGGGGTCTCCAAACTTTCTAAACAATGAGCCAGTTTCTATTTTTGCAGACTTTTGGGGGTGCCTGGTCTGTCTATGTGAGGGAAAAATGCCCTGGTATTGGTGGGAGTAAACAAATGCCCCATCATTGGTGTCAGTGGGAGGAATAGTGCCCCATCATTGGTGTCAGTGGGAGGAATAGTGCCCCATCATTGGTGTCAGTGGGAGGAATAGTGTCCCATCATTGGTGTCAGTGGGAGGAATAGTGCCCCATCATTGGTGTCAGTGGAGGAATAGTGCCCCATCATTGGTGTCAGTGGGAGGAATAGTGTCCCATCATTGGTGTCAGTGGGAGGAATAGTGTCCCATCATTGGTGTCAGTGGGAGGAATAGTGTCCCATCATTGGTGTCAGTGGGAGGAATAGTGTCCCATCATTGGTGTCAGTGGAGGAATAGTGCCCCATCATTGGTGTCAGTGGAGGAATAGTGCCCCATCATTGGTGTCAGTGGGAGGAATAGTGTCCCATCATTGGTGTCAGTGGGAGGAATAGTGCCCCATCATTGGTGTCAGTGGGAGGAATAGTGCCCCATCATTGGTGTCAGTGGGAGGAATAGTGTCCCATCATTGGTATCAGTGGGAGGAATAGTGCCCCATCATTGGTGTCAGTGGGAGGAATTGTGCCCCCTTCTTGGTGTCACTGGGAGTAAAGCCCTAAGAGCCAGGTATATGCAGGAAAGGGCCGCATCTGGCCCTTGGGCCACCATTTGCAGACTACTCCAGTGTATTCAATCATGGAGCCTCCACATCACTTGTAGGTGTAACCTAGAGCAGCCTGCTTGGGAACGCCCACTCTTCCAGACTGACATCCACCCATCAAAAGTATTTTGATATTTGCATAACTCCTCCCAAGAGCCCGCCCACTGCATGCATGGGGACTGAGGCCAGGTGCAGGGATGGTTTCAGGAAGCTATGTACTGCCCCCTGCTGGTGTTCTATCAGAATACTGCTACTTATCAGAGAATGCAATGGAAGCGACGTTGTGCACAAAACTGCTTACTGGGCATGCTCTACGCGTTCCAACATGGCCGCTATGCGTTTGAATAGGTTTCCTAATCTGACAGAATACGAAGGCGGCAGCAGAGATCTTCTTACACCCAGCCAAGTCCTCAATTTCACACTTATTTTAGAAGTTAACTCACCTTATATACTAAATTAAACTATTTCACTGTGACCGAGTGAAATACTCTGTTTCACGATATAATCGGTTTGGCGCTGAGCAGTGCCGGGTGTACCAAGATGGCCGTCACCACCTTCTGCCTGCAGGCTGTCGCTGTATTTACTAGAATACTAATAATACTAAAATAATAAAAATTGGATACTATAATTCAGGATTAGTTCAGATTGTTCATTAGCATGTTGGTGAGGGGGGGGGGGGAGGGAAATTATAAGATAATTAAAACTTCAGCTTCAAATTTTCCATGCATCGATTATTCAAATCAAAGCAAAATTAAAAGTAAAAAATTGCATTTCCTGCAGCCCAGAAATGCGCCGAATTTTCATCAGGTGGTTAACCGCTCGCTGCGCCGCCGTTCTCTTTCTCCGCACTGAAATATTTATGATGCTGCATTATTTGTGGTTAGCCATTTAATATCCAGATGTTTAAGATGGCTTTAATTTATGTGGGGGGCTCCGCCCTGCTCAGGCAGATTTACCCCTCCTAAGTATTTACAAGTTCAGGTCGCACGCGGCACGCCTTCCACTTAGCGGATAGGGGGGGGGGACAGGAACCGTTAACTCCTTCTGCGCCTAAAAAAAAAAAAAGAAAAGGGGGGATTTAAGTGGCGCTGATGAGAAGCAGATGGTTATGGTTTCCTGGGGTGCTCAGGGGCTGGTGGCCCCCCTTTCCCCTCCCCCACCTGGCTGCTTTATATACAGAGTGGGGGAAGAGGAGGTGAAGGTGGTTCTGTCATCAGGAGAGGTAACAGCCTTCCTATAGCTAAAATTTTTTATTTAGTTCACTTTAAAATTAGATTTTTTTTTTTTTTCTATCTTGAGAACAAAATAAAAAGTTTAATATCCCGAAAAATGTATGAGAGCCACATTTCTGCCCATCCGGTCCTGAGATTTATACAGCTCTGCAGCAAAGCACAGCCCTGTCTGGCAGGGCAGGAGACCTGATTTTTTTCTGCAGTTCACTTCACGTCTTGTCCCTCCCCCAGCCTGTGATTGGACAGTGAAAGGGAAGCGGAAGACAGATAAGCTTCACCCATTACAGGCAGCCTGCATGAAATTACAGGAGGGGGTGGAGACAAGACCAGTCCCTGTGCACAAGTTTAGAGAAAAGCTGTAGGAGGGGTCAAGCAGGCACCACCCACTACAGGCTGCATGCAGACAACCAAAGGAGGGGGCGGAGAAAAGACCAGTACCCCTGCACAAGGAGAGAGAGAGTAGAGCTGTGGGAGGGGCCCAACAGGCCCTGCCCATTACAGGCTGCCTGCATGAGGGCGGGACCAGTCACCCTGTACAAGAGGAGAGAGAGCAGAGGAGCAGAAGGGGCCTAACAGGCTCCACCCACTACAGGAGGGGGCAGAGACAAGACCAGTCACCCTGCACAAGGATAGAGCAGAGGAGCAGAAGGGGCCTAACAGGCTCCACCCACTACAGGCTGCCTGCAGAAAACACTACAGGAGGGCGGAGACAAGACCTCTTCCCTGCACAAGGAGAGGGAGTAGCAGTGGGCGGTCTTTATTACAGGAAGTCTCGCACTGGATTACTGCACAGATCTGGAAGAATACCGAAATCACACCGAGACTCCAGAAAAAGACACCTGAGGAATGGATTTACACTATTTTTGTTTTAGCCCGGAGTTCAGCCTTAAAGACTTCCTGTGTGGAGGGTGACAACGCTGCCTTGCAATTTCACTGCAGAACAAACAATGTTGTCACCCTGTTTCAGGAAGTGTGAAAAGAAAGGATCTACTGGCAGGATCAACAAGTAATAAAGCAATGGTAGGGAAGGAAGGGATGGGGAGGGGGACTTGGAAAAACAAAATCAGCAGCTTGTGAAAAGCGGCATCGAATTTTGTCATTTTTTAAAATTTTGCTCAAAGTTGCACTCTATGGCCGGAGCTGAATTTTTTTTGAGTTGTTGTAGCAACTAAAATCACAAGGAATTCATCGCTAGGAGCAACAGCTGAGCCGCTAACGCATCTGTTATATCCATTGTGAAATGTAACTGTGCAGGTGCAGACAATGAAATCCCCGGATCCCCGGCCTGTTAGCCGGCAGTGGAAACTTAATGAAAACCCGATTCCAATATTCCTACAAAAGCAGAGGACTCCGTCTGCTTTCACCTGCAGTTCTGCGGTGCGGCCACCAGGCGAGCCTGCGTTCACTTTATTTCATCAGCGAATGTTCAATGTAAGCAGTCAATTCATTCTTACTTTAGATAGAATGTAACCAAACAGGTTGTGGTGAGAAGAGACGAAAGAAATGGAACCGCTTTCCTACCGGGCCAATCCTGACGCTTCTCAGATGTGTAAAAATCTGGGGTTTTTTGCTAGAAAATGACTTCGAACTTTAAGGAGTTGTAAAGTTTAATGGTTTTTCACCTTAATACGTTCTATGCATTAAGGCACACGTGTCAAACAGAAGGCCCGCGGGCCGAATCCGGTGTTCTATCAGATTTCCCTACTTCGTCAGATTTCACTACCTACGTCATTTCCGGTTGCGGATCAGCTGTGGATTTGTCGGGCAGCAGCTTGTAGCCGCATCACACGTCCTATTGGGCATGCACAAAATAGGTAAGCAATTTTGATAACATCGTAAGGGGTCAGGAAAAAGTCCTAGTGTGCATGCGCCGGCGCATGCGCACCAACGGGTCGGGCAGCTGGATCTCATATAACAAACATCCATCCGATCTCCATGGCCCACACTGCGCCGACCCGACAATCCGATCTCCATGGCCCACACTACGCCAAGCCGACACTGCGCCGACCCGACAATCCGATCTCCATGGCCCACACTGCGCCAAGCCGACACTGCGCCGACCCGACAATCCGATCTCCATGGCCCACACTGCGCCAAGCCGACACTGCGCCGACCCGAAAATCCGATCTCCATGGCCCACACTGCGCCGACCCAACAATGAGACAGTGAGCATGCGCGTGTGGGTAGGGTATAGGATTGTCCCATTGTCGGCTCGGAGCAGTGTGTGCCATGGCGATCGGATGCATGTTTGTTATAAGAGATGCCGTTGCCCGATCCATTGGTGCGTATGCGCCCACTCATGCGCAGTAGGACTTTTGCCTCATCCCTTAGGACAGGGGTGTCAAACTCAATTTCATTGCGGGCCGCATCAGAATTATGGTTGCCCTTAAAGGGCCGGTTATCTGTAGGATTAGATGTCCAGGGCACCCCACGCCTCCTTACACCCTTACATGAGATGTCAAGAGCCCCCCCCTATCAGAAGTCAAGAGTCACCCACCCTTCCTTACATCACAATGCACCCCTTTACTTTGTGCTGCTGCCAGGAAGAAGATGCGGGTGGATCTGGGAAGAAGAAAGTGCAAGGTCTGGAGGAGAACCAGAGGAGGGCTGGAGTCAGCTTCCAGAGTCTGCTGAATGCTGAGACCAGGGGAGGCAAGGTGGTGTTGCGGCTGCACAAAGAGGTGCAGGATCCGTAGGAGGAGTTCAGCCCTCCTCTCTGTCTGCTGTGGACTGCTGAGAAGGAGGGGGGTGATCAAAGACGAGCCTTTCTGCAGATGCACAGAGGAGTGCAGGATCTGGAAAAGGAGTTCTGCCCTCTCTGCTGCCGGCTACAGAGACAGGGGGGGGGGGCAGAGACAAGGGGGATGCCGCAGCTTCAGGAGAGGTGCGCGGGCCTTGTGTTTGACACCTGGGCCTTAGGATGTTATCAAAATTCCCCACCTATTCCGCGCATGCGCAGTAGGACGTGTGACGCGGCTACAGCTGGTGCATGATGAACCCGCACCGGAAATGACGTAGGTAGGGAAATCTGATGGGGTAGGGTTTTATGATAGAACACCGGCCCTCCAGGCGATTTCACGTGGCCCTCGCAGCACCTCTCCTGCAGCTGCAGCACCTCCCCCCATCTCCATTCCACCTTGTCTTAGCCATCGGCAGCAAAGAGGAGGAAAGAACTCCTCCACCAGATCCTGTGCTTCTCCGTGCAACCATAGAGAGGAGGCTTCTCCCCAAGATTTTCACAACCAAATGTAGCAACTTCATTGCAGTCCTCCTCAGGGACATTCTTCAAGGTGCAACCTTTTTTTTTTTTTAATATATATCATCTTCAATCATCTTCAAAAGGGCAAAGCGATCCTCAGAGAAATCTCTTTTATTCTCTTTTGTCCGGTGGGCGATGTCTGGAATGCGGCTCATTCGCGGCGTAGGGGAGCGGTGGGCGTTCCAACGCGCTTCTTGAGGCTGTTTAATGTCCTCGTCCCCTTTTCCCTGGACGGACACAAGCCGCTCATTGTCATCGCCGGACCCCGGCCCCGAGAAATACATTTTTGTTACATAAAGGATCTTCTTGTCGGGACGATACGCCGGCCCGCCGCCGTTTTTAATGCCAAAAATAAAAGCTACAAAACAGGCCGATGAGGGAACCGCCCACACTTCCCAAAATATACTTCTTATATATAACTGATAGGAGTAGGATGAAAGTCATCGATCGATTGATCTGATTAGACTGCTGATAACTGATCGTTCGCTTTGTAATTCTCCGTCCTTGTAGTCCTCTGACATCGGCCCCCCACCCTCCAATCTTGCACAGTTGTACCGGCTCCACACCTGGACTGAAACGGCTTCCTCTGATGTCACTGCACACTGTGAGCTTCTCACAATGTGCATTAGAAGCTGAAGCAAATCAGACAGAGCCCCGCCCATTTCCTGGCTGAAGGACGTCCATCATCACCTAGCCCTTTCTTCTCTAATGGGCCATACACACTATATAATTTTCTGAAGACTTTTTCCTTCAGATTTACCTTTTCTATGTAGTGCAAGGGCCGGCCAGATTGCATACAAATTGAAAGTGTTTAGGTCTGACCTCATATTATATGGTTTTGGTAAATCTAAAGGAAAAAGTCTTCAGAAAATCTTATAGTGTGTATGGCCCATAAATCATTTGGTGGAGGGGGGATTATGGTGTGGGGTTGTTTTTCAGGGGTTTGGCTTGGCCCCTTAGTTCCAGTGAAGGGAACTCTTAAGGTATCAGCATACCAAGACATTTTGGACAATTTCATACTCCCAACTTTGTGGGAGGAGTTTGGGGATGGCCCCTTCCTGTTCCAACATGACTGAACACCAGTGCACAAAGCAAGGTCCATAAAGACATGGATGAGCGAGTTTGGGGTGGAGGAACTTGACTGTCCTGACTTCAACCCAATAGAACATCTTTGGGATGAATTCGAGCGGAGACTGCAAGCCAGGCCTTCTCATCCAGCATCAGTGCCTGACCTAACAAGTGCGTTTCTGGAAGAATGGTGAAACATTCCCATAGACACTCCTAAACCTTGTGGACGGCCTTCCCAGAAGAGTTGAAGCTGTTATAGCTGCAAAGGGGGGGCCAACTCAATATTGAACCCTACGGACTAAGACTGGGATGCCATTAAAGTTCATGTGTGTTTAATGACAGGGGTCCCAATACTTTTGGTAATATAGTGTATATAGAGAGGCGTCCCAATACTTTTGGTAATAGAGTGTATATAGAGAGGCGTCCCAATACTTTTGGTAATATAGAGTATATAGAGAGGCGTCCCAATACTTTTGGTAATATAGAGTATATAGAGAGGCGTCCCAATACTTTTGGTAATAGAGTGTATATAGAGAGGCGTCCCAATACTTTTGGTAATATAGTGTATATAGAGAGGCGTCCCAATACTTTTGGTAATATAGTGTGTATAGAGAGGCGTCCCAATACTTTTGGTAATATAGTGTATATAGAGAGGCGTCCCAATACTTTTGGTAATATAGTGTATATAGAGAGGTGTCCCAATACTTTTGGTAATAGAGTGTATATAGAGAGGCGTCCCAATACTTTTGGTAATAGAGTGTATATAGAGAGGCGTCCCAATACTTTTGGTAATATAGTGTATATAGAGAGGCGTCCCAATACTTTTGGTAGTATAGTGTATATAGAGAGGCGTCCCAATACTTTTGGTAATATAGTGTATATAGAGAGGCGTCCCAATACTTTTGGTAAGATAGTGTATATAGAGAGGGGTCCCAATACTTTTGGTAATATAGTGTATATAGAGAGGCGTCCCAATACTTTTGGTAGTATAGTGTATATAGAGAGGCGTCCCAATACTTTTGGTAATATAGTGTATATAGAGAGGCGTCCCAATACTTTTGGTAATATAGTGTATATAGAGAGGCGTCCCAATACTTTTGGTTATATAGTGTATATAGAGAGGCGTCCCAATACTTTTGGTAATATAGTGTATATAGAGAGGCGTCCCAATACTTTTGGTAATATAGTGTATATAGAGAGGCGTCCCAATACTTTTGGTTATATAGTGTATATAGAGAGGCGTCCCAATACTTTTGGTAATATAGTGTATATAGAGAGGTGTTCCAATACTTTTGGTAATATAGTGTATATAGAGAGGCGTCCCAATACTTTTGGTAGTATAGTGTATATAGAGAGGCGTCCCAATACTTTTGGTAATATAGTGTATATAGAGAGGTGTTCCAATACTTTTGGTAGTATAGTGTATATAGAGAGGCGTCCCAATACTTTTGGTTATATAGTGTATATAGAGAGGCGTCCCAATACTTTTGGTAAGATAGTGTATATAGAGAGGGGTCCCAATACTTTT
This sequence comes from Pelophylax lessonae, assembly GCF_965119305.1. Lineage (NCBI taxonomy): Eukaryota > Metazoa > Chordata > Amphibia > Anura > Ranidae > Pelophylax > Pelophylax lessonae. Next base: position 4,192,185 of record NC_138778.1, read on the forward strand.
GGTTATATAGTGTATATAGAGAGGCGTCCCAATACTTTTGGTAATATAGTGTATATAGAGAGGCGTCCCAATATTTTGGTAATATAGTGTATATAGATAGGCGTCCCAATACTTTTGGTAGTATAGTGTATATAGAGAGGCGTCCCAATACTTTTGGTAATATAGTGTATATTAAACTAGGAAAATAGTGATGTGTTCAATACTTATTTTACCCGCTGTATATATCCATCCATCCATCCATCCATCCATCACGCCTTGGCAAATAGAAGGAGAATAAATGGAGTGACAGATTTTATCTTCCTAGGCTCCAAGATCACGGCAGAAGGTGATTGGTTTGTGACCATACAATGAAGAGATGCTTCTTGGGAGGAGAGTGATGGCGAACCTACAGAACATTATATAAAGCAGAGACATCGCCCTACCCACAAAGTGCTGTATAGTCAAAGCTATGCTATTCCCAGCAGTAACCAATGGCTGGGAAAGTTGGACCATAAGGAAGGCTGAACATCGAAGAATTGATGCTTTTGAATGATGGTGTTGGAGAAAACTCTTGAAAGTCCCTTGGATGGCAAGAAGATCAAACCAGCCAATCCTGAAGGAAATCAACCCTGAACAGGGGCAGACTGGCAACTTTCGGTACAAACCAGAGGCCCATGGTGCAGTGACTCGGCCCCCCTCCCACTCTCCCTCTTCCCGTCCTCCTGACCCCCATTTCAAGCTGAAGCCCTGCTCCAGATATTCTCTAACCGGCTGAATCCAGGTTCCCAACGTGGCCAGCAGGGGGCGGTTGGGGGGAGCTGGGACAGCTCGATCGGGGTTGGCCGGGGGAGATGGGTCTCCAATGGGGCATGGAACCGGCCTCTGCTCAGGCACAGCTTACACCATCCATGTTAGGGGGGAGACCTGCACTTTGTCCCGCACTCAGTAGGTCAGCAGTGGGGACTTTTACTTCTCTTCACCAGGAATCCTTTAGGCAGAGGCGTAACTAGAACCTTCAGGGCCCCGGTGCAAGAAACCATGATGGGCCCCCCGAACCCCTGCGAGGCCCTTTCCTTCAAGCCTGGGGCTCTTCCCACTAATCCTGGGGCCCGTTACTATCCTTGGGGGACCCTTTCACAAGTTCTGCAGTGGGCCCCCTTTCTGCCATCTTGGGTCCTCCTCACAGTGGTGGAATGCCAGAGCCCGGTTGCAACCTTTGACCTTTGCGATCCTGGAAGTTCACCCACTGGTGTCAGTAGTTTTTATTTTTTGGTATTTTAATTGTATTATTTTTTATCATTTTATTTTATTTTTTTTACAATGTGACTGACTATGACTCTGTCCATTCAGAAAAGGAAGGAGCTGTTAAATTACATATTTACCAACCCCTTCCTGGTTCATCTCCAGCAGCAGCCATCAGGAGAGGGGAGGGAGCACAGTGGGGGGGACCAGGGGAGCACAGTGGGGGGGACCAGGGGAGCACACAGGGGCCCAGAGACAGCAGAAAACAAGTGAATTGGATAGGAGGAGTAGCGGGGGCAGCATACAGAGGAACCAATCTCCTCCATTTTCCTCCTGCAGCTACAGGAGGAAAAAGGAGGACAGTGATTTCTCTACATGCTGCCCCCGCCACCCCTCCTATCCAGGTGTACAGGGGAGCCGCACAGACCCCTGGAGCATGGGGCCCGGTTGCAATTGCAACCCCTGCAACCCCTGTAGTTCCGCCCCTGGTCACGCTGCTCCGGACAGTAATACAGCCGGAGTCCGCGCAGACCCGGAAGGAAGACGGGTGAAGATGGATGCGGCCGGCAGCAGGGACAACGCTGGCTTCGTTGCAGGTAAGTGTCACATAATGTGCTGGTATGAGATGCATACTAGCACATTATGCACTTACTTTGCAGGAAAATAAAAAAGGAAGAGTTTACTTCCTCTTTAAATCCGAGGCCGCATACTTGCGTCTAGTTGGCGCTAAGGGGTTAAGCAAGCTGCGGGAGGCAGCGGAGGATGGGAAAGCCTGGCGCACTCTGGTTCATGAGGTCACGAAGAGTCGGACGCGACTAAACGACTGAACAACAAATATCCATGCCCGGAGCTCCCCTTGGGGCTGGTAATTGGCAGAGCCGGTGTGCTGCCACTTCTCCGGGGCACTGCAACAGCCGCCGGGGAGACCTTCCCCGGGGGGGGGGGGGGGGGCTCCTTCCTGGCAGCTCCTCGCGGCGGGAGGTCATGTGACTTTCTGGGAAAAGATCAGATTCACTTTATTATATAAATCTGGTGAACGTACCCAGAATCCTCTGCGGCTCTCCTGCTCATTCATATCGCTGGCTTTAATCCCCAGCCAAAGAAAACACCGCCGGGTCCACAAAGGAGGGGGCGCTGCTCCTGGATGAGTAAAGCCGGGGTCAGCCGGGGGATCCCCAATTATTTCACTCTGTATCGGCTTTGTAGCATTTCCCACCAATAACCGTTCTGTCAGACATCGCACGTGATTCTCAGCACACTGCTGTGCAAATCACATGCGATGCAAATTTAGCCATACAGATTGCATGGCTGAATTCGCATCACATTCCAACCAAAGTCGCGTACGACCCCTTTTTTTGGTCACACTTATGCGATCCGATTCATGTCCGAACTGACAGATTGCACTGCGATATGTGAACTGATCTGGGGGTGTCGGTAACTTTGTATTGACACCCCCAGCGATTCGCATATGACATTGTGAGCTGCCTGCCCATTTGGTGCGATGCGGAGTGGATTCCATGGGTTCCATGGCACAAGTGTGAACCAGCACTGAAAGGTAATGCTGAAGTTTAATCTGTTATAATCTGCCCCTCCCTGGTCTCTGCCCCTCCCTGGTCTCTGCCTTCCCTGGTCTCTGCCCCTCCCTGGTCTCTGCCTTCCCTGGTCTCTGCCCCTCCCTGGTCTCTGCCTTCCCTGGTCTCTGCCCCTCCCTGGTCTCTGCCCCTCCCTGGTCTCTGCCTTCCCTGGTCTCTGCCTTCCCTGGTCTCTGCCCCTCCCTGGTCTCTGCCTTCCCTGGTCTCTGCCCCTCCCTGGTCTCTGCCCCTCCCTGGTCTCTGCCTTCCCTGGTCTCTGCCTTCCCTGGTCTCTGCCCCTCCCTGGTCTCTGCCCCTCCCTGGTCTCTTCCTTCCCTGGTCTCTGCCTTCCCTGGTCTCTGCCTTCCCTGGTCTCTGCCTTCCCTGGTCTCTGCCCCTCCCTGGTCTCTGCCCCTCCCTGGTCTCTTCCTTCCCTGGTCTCTGCCCTCCATGGTCTCTGCCCCTCCCTGGTCTCTTCCTTCCCTGGTCTCTGCCCTCCATGGTCTCTGCCTTCCCTGGTCTCTGCCTTCCCTGGTCTCTGCCCTCCATTGTCTCTGCCTTCCCTGGTCTCTGCCTTCCCTGGTCTCTGCCCTCCATGGTCTCTGCCCTCCATGGTCTCTGCCTTCCCTGGTCTCTGCCCTCCATGGTCTCTGCCTTCCCTGGTCTCTGCCCTCCATGGTCTCTGCCCTCCATGGTCTCTGCCTTCCCTGGTCTCTGCCCTCCATGGTCTCTGTCCCTCCCTGGTCTCTGCCTTCCCTGGTCTCTGCCTTCCCTGGTCTCTGCCCTCCATGGTCTCTGTCCCTCCCTGGTCTCTGCCTTCCCTGGTCTCTGCCCTCCATGGTCTCTGCCCATCCCTGGTCTCTGCCTTCCCTGGTCTCTGCCCCTCCCTGGTCTCTGCCTTCCCTGGTCTCTGCCCCTCCCTGGTCTCTGTCCCTCCCTGGTCTCTGCCCTCCATGGTCTCTGCCCTCCATGGTCTCTGCCTTCCCTGGTCTCTGCCTTCCCTGGTCTCTGCCCCTCCCTGGTCTCTGTCCCTCCCTGGTCTCTGCCCTCCATGGTCTCTGCCCTCCATGGTCTCTGTCCCTCCCTGGTCTCTGCCCCTCCCTGGTCTCTGCCCATCCCTGGTCTCTGCCCATCCCTGGTCTCTGCCCATCCCTGGTCTCTGCCCTCCATGGTCTCTGCCCCTCCCTGGTCTCTCCCCCCAAATCAACATTTTTAAAATAAAACCTTTCCATTTTCATGACATACCTTATTTTAGACCTAATGATGTCATCACCCGGTCTCTGTGCTTCTCTATGCAATGCCGACAGATCATGGCTGGTGGGAGGGGCCAGCAGAGCTTCCTGAAAACACAGCACCCTGTGCAGGGGGACTGGTCTTGTCTCTGCCCCCTCCTGTAATTTTCTGCAGGCAGCCTGTAGTGGGTGGAGTCTGCTGGGTCCCTCCCCCAGCTCTGCTCTCTCTCCTTGTGCAGGGGGACTGGTCTTGTCTCCGCCTCCTCCTGTAGTTTTCTGCAGGCAGTCTATATTGGGCGGAGCCTGCTGGGTCCCACCCACAGCTTTGCTCTCTCTCTTTGTGCAGGGGGAATGGTCTTGTCTCTTCCTCTTCCTGTAGTTTTCTACAGGCAGCCTGTAGTGGTGGAGCTTGCTGGGTCCCTCCCACAGCTCTGCTTTCTGCACAGGCTATGTACAGCACAGTGATGATGTCACAACTACTAATATAAGATAATATCTGGGTTTGCAAAAGCATTGATGCACACAAAGTGGATTTCTATCCTCTGTGACTCGTGAGGAAAAGTCAAATAAAAGTTTCTGTACCCCGAAATTCTGCTTTAAGAATAAATTATTTTACTTGCCAGGTGGGCGGAGCAGCCGGTGAAGGTGGAAGCCCCGGAGGTCAGATGTTGGGGGTTTCAGTCCTGCACATTATGTTGGGATCTATGGAGTGACAGCGGTGGGAATTACACGGCCATTTGTGGTTTGGATGTGAAATGTTTTGTCGTTTTGCGGTTGAGTCTGAGAAATGGGAAGAGGTTTCCTGCGATCCTCGGAAAAGCCGGAAAACTCTGCAAATACCAACCGTTCCCTGATCTGAAGGGACCCGCCCACACCGATCGTTCCCTGATCTCATACCGATCGTCCCCTAATCTCATACCGACCGTTCCCTGATCTCATACTGATCGTTCCCTGATCTCATACCGACCGTTCCCTGATCTCATACCGACCGTTCCCTGATCTCATACCGACCGTTCCCTGATCTCATACCAACCGTTCCCTGATCTCATACCGACCGTTCCCTGATCTCATACCGACCGTTCCCCGATCTCATACCGACCGTTCTCTGATCTCATACCGACCGTTCCCTGATCTCATACCGACCGTTCTCTGATCTCATACCGACCGTTCTCTGATCTCATACCGACCGTTCCCTGATCTCATACCGACCGTTCTCTGATCTCATACCGACCGTTCTCTGATCTCATACCGACCGTTCTCTGATCTCATACCGACCGTTCCCTGATCTCATACCGACCGTTCCCTGATCTCATACCGACCGTTCCCCGATCTCATACCGACCGTTCCCTGATCTCATACCGACCGTTCCCTGATCTCATACCGACCGTTCCCTGATCTCATACCGACCGTTCCCCGATCTCATACCGACCGTTCCCCGATCTCATACCGACCGTTCCCTGATCTCATACCGACCGTTCCCTGATCTCATACCGACCGTTCCCCGATCTCATACCGACCGTTCTCTGATCTCATACCGACCGTTCCCCGATCTCATACCGACCGTTCCCCGATCTCATACCGACCGTTCCCATATCTCATACCGAACGTTCCCCGATCTCATACCGACCGTTCCCCGATCTCATACCGACCGTTCCCCGATCTCATACCGAACGTTCCCCGATCTCATACCGACCGTTCCCCGATCTCATACCGACCGTTCCCCGATCTCATACCGACCGTTCCCCGATCTCATACCGACCGTTCCCCGATCTCATACCGACCGTTCCCCGATCTCATACTGACCGTTCCCCGATCTCATACCGACCGTTCCCCGATCTCATACCGACCGTTCCCCGATCTCATACCGACCGTTCCCTGATCTGAAGGGACCCGCCCACCCAAATCTGGGGGTTCAGTTCTGGGCGGATGCTATAGCTCAGCGTTTCTCACACTTCTTTTGGTCTCGGCGCCCTTTATGAGTACAAAAAAATCTGGAGGCGCCCCCAATTTACAATGTAAAACATATAAAATGTTGCTCATCAACGGGAATCCTGAGCCTGGGACTATTCCCACAACCAATCTGATGAAACTTCCTTCACATCAGGGGTCCCCACAATCATGTCATAGGTCCCCCCATCATTACAGGTCCCCCCATCACTTTAGAAGTCCTCCCATCACATCACAGGTTCCTCTATCATGTCAGAGGTCCTCCAATCACGTCAGAGGTCCCCCATCACGTCACAGGTTCCCCCCATCACATCAGAGGCCCCCCAATCAAATTACTGGTCCTCCCATTATGTCAGAGGTCCTTCCATCACATCACAGGTCCCCCCATTATATCACAGGTTCCCCCTTCACGTCAGAGGTTCCCCCATCATGTCAGAGGTCCCCCCCCTCCTCACATCAGAAGTCCTCTCATTACGTCAGAGGGTCCCCATCATGACAGAGGTTCCCTCATACCTTACAGATTCCTAAATCATGTCAAAGGTCCCTCATCCCATCAGAGCTCCATTATACATGAGAGACCCTCATCAAGGGCCTGAAGGCCGGGGGAAACCCTACATGCCACCTGTTCTGGATCAGTGTCATGTATTGCCATGGCGCGGGCGAGCTGTTGCACCATGGCAACTGATGAATCTGATTAGGGGAAACTGGGTTCTATGCTCACCGCACCCCAGGGGAACCCGGACAACCGGACACCCGGACACCTGGACAGCATCCCAGGGGAACCCGGACAACCGGACAGCATCCCAGGGTGCCATGGTACCCTGATTGAAAAACTCCATTATACAGGGGTGGTTCTCCTGGGCCTCCAACCTGCCACCCAACCTTCCATAGTGGGCCGCAGTGCCCCTTAACCTCCCACTGTGCCCGCTGAGAGAACTAAAGCCCCGTACACACGTAGCGATCGTCGGCCGAACGATCGGCCGTCTTTTGTCCAGGGCTGTCGTGTCGGTTGAAAACTGCAAAAGACTGCACACAAATTTTGTCGGCCAACAACAGCCGACTGCAGAAGTGATGTCATGTGATGGGTAACTTTCCTTGTCTTTTTTCTTCTCTGAGCATGCCCAGTCTTGCTAATCTGCTGTCTGTCGGCCGAATTCTGTACTGACTGGCGAACAATCGGCCGTTCTGGTGTCAGCCTACAAAAATTTTAATGCCTGCACACCAGATTCTATTCGGCCGAAAGTGCGCTGTCGGTTGTCGGAAGCATCATACTAACAAGCCGACAATCGGCCGATCGGACGTTTGCCGAATATTTACGGCCGAGAATCGGTACGTGTGTACGAGGCTTTAGTCCTCCAGCCTCCCATAGTCCTCCCAACCCCCAACAGCGTACCTCCCAGCTTTATGAGATGGGAACAAAGGACACCTAAGAGCAAAAGTATGTAGGCATAGGACACGCCCCCAGCCACACCCCCTTAATGGAGAATTATAAAAAAAAAATTATTGGATAAACCCATGGATCTAGCAGACATTATGGGTCAGGCCGGTCCCATCATTGCCCTTTCTATGACACCAATGCCACTGGCCCAGTCCATCAGACTCCACCCATAAGTGAAATATATTTACCTGGACTGGCCCTTTAATTTGATACAATTATGAGGATCTTTGCACCCGCCATCAATTATATCCGCCTGCAGCAAACAAACCAATCCTGACAACTTCCCCAGATGGGAACATTTTAGGAAGATGTCCCCCCCCCCCCCCCCCCATCCCCCATCCACCCCGCTTCCAACATTTCACATTGGAATAAACAAGAGGCCCCTCCAATTCTTCATGTGCTCGCCATATTTTCAGATATTGATATCAGCAAAATTCAATGTCAGCAAAACAGAGAGGAGCCCAACCATGTTCAAGGGCCGCTCCACCCAAAAGTGGTATTTAATTGTAGGCGGAGTCTGGTGTGCTGAATCAGCCCCTGGCTTCTTCCAAGTCTTGGATCCTCCGCCAGACGGATTTCGCTGCCATAATTCCCGGCTCTGCTCCCGTCCAGATGGGAGGTTTGGGTTTTCCCACCCACCTTTGTAAGAACTGCCGGGAAGACTCGCCCTCGCTATTGGCCCTGGTGACCTTCGTCACTGGGACTGGAGGTGATGTGGAACCCAAAATTTTTGAGGGGAAATCTTCCAATGTGCCCGAGGATTTCCTAAACATAACCAGTTCCCGACCACCCCCCGCCTTTTTACTGCGGCAGGGTGGCTCGTACAGGCAAAACGACGTAGACCTACATCCAGGCGTGTGCACAGGGTGTGCCAGGTGTGCCTGGGCACACCCTAATCACTCTGGGTGGTGCAGATTCCCCCTGCTTAAACCCCTGATATTTTACCAGAGTCCCCTATTGGGCCTCATAAAAAATTTGTAAAAATTATTTAAAAAAAAAAAAGTGTAAAAAAAGAATAAAAAATAAAATAATACAAATAATAAATACACCAATCTCTGCCTTGCTGACACCGTCAGTATATATATATATACACATGCACACACACACATATGTGTTTGAGCTTTGAGGTGCACACCCTAATGCAATAGGCTGTGCACACCTATGCCTACATCGCTCGCCTGAGAGGAACTGGGGGGCGAGCGCGCAACGCCGCCAGCGCACTCCCACCCCCGATTGCCAGCGGGGAAGCCGCTGCGTGTGTCAGGCGGCTCCAATTGCCACCCTGACACCCGCGATCGCTCCCCGCTGAGAGAGAAGGACGGTCGGATGTTGTAATCACAGCTGACCGTTCTTCTCCCTGGAATGACCACAGATCTCCTTCTATATAGGAACACATGTCTCTATGGTCATCTCAGAAGCCACGCCCCCCCCCCACAGTTAGAATCACTCTCCTAGGCTCACATTTAACCCCTTGATCACCAACAGGGTTAACCCCTTCCCTGCCAGTGTCATTAGTACAGTGACAGTGCATATTTTTAGCACTGATTACTGTAGTAATGTCACTGGTCCCCCCAAAAGTGTCAGAAATGTCAGTTAGGGGTCCAATCTGTCCGCCGCAATGTCGCAGTCCCACAAAAATCGCAGATCGCCGCCATTACTAGTAAAAAAAAAAACAATAAAAAATGACATAAATCTTTCCCGTAGTTTGTAGACGCGATAACTTTTGCGCAAATCAATCAAAATACGCTTATAGCGATTTTTTTTTTTTTTTAACCAAAAATATGTAGCAGAAAACAAATTGGCCTAAAATGTTAAAAAATTTTGATTTTTAAATTATTATTTTTTTTGGGAATGTTATATATCAGAATGTGAAAAATATTGTTTTTTTTTTTTCAAAATTGTCGCTCTTTTTTTCAAAAAATAAAAATCGCAGAGGTGATCAAATACCACCAAAAGAAAGCTCTATTTGTGGGGGAAAAAAGGACATCAATTTTTTTTGGATACAGCGTCGCACGATGGTGCAATTGTCCGTTAAAATAACGCAGTGCCGAATCGCAAAATAGGGCCTGGTCATTAAGGGGGCAAATTTTCCGGTCCAGAAGTTACATAGTTACACATAGTTACATAGTTAGTGAGGTTGAAAAAAGACATCAGTCCATCCAGTGGTTAACCACTTTAATACAGGGCACTTCCCTCCCTTCCCGCCCAGGCCAATTTTCCCCTTTTAGCGCTGTTGCATTTTGAATGACAATTGCGCGGTCATGCAACACTGTACTTACACCAAATTTATATCATTTTCCCCCCACAAATAGAGCTTTCTTTTGGTGGTATTTGATCACCTGTGCGATTTTTACTTTTTGCTAAACAAATAAAAAAAGACAGAAAAGTTTGAAAAAAAAAAAAAGTTTTTTTGTTTATGTTATACAATTTTGTAAATAAATAAGTTTTTTCCTGCACTGATGAGCACTGATGAGACTGCACTGACAGGCACTGATGAGGAGGCAATGATGGGGTGGCACTGATGGGGTGGCACTGATGGGGTGGCACTGATAGGCGGCACTGATAGGCGGCACTGATAGGCACTGATATGTGGCACTGATAGGTAGCACTGATATGCAGCATTGGTGGGCACTGATAGGCGGCACTTCTGGGCACTGATAGGCGGCATTGATGGGCACTGATAGGCGGCACTGACGGGCACTGATAGGTGGCACTGACGGGCACTAATGGGCACTGATAGGCAGCACTGGTGGGCACTGATGGGCACTGACGGGCGGCACTGATCGGCACTGACGGGCGGCACTGATGGGCACTAATGGGCACTGATAGGCGGCACTGGTGGGCAATAATGGGCACTGGTGGGCGACACTAAAGGATGGCAATGGTGGGCAGCACTGATAGGGAGGACACTGGTGGGCATCACTGATGGGGAGGGCAATGGGGGGCTCCCTGAGCCCTGATTGCCATCCCTGGTGGCCATAGTGGGCATCCCTGGGGTCATAGTGGGCATCCCTGGGGTCATAGTGGGCATCCCTGGTGGATCTAGTGGCAGATCCCCCCCCTGAGGGTCTGCACTGGTAATCAATGATCTGATTACCAGTGCCGACCCCCCCCCCGTCAGGGGAGCCGCCGATCGGCGCTCCTTTACTCGTGCCTGTCAGGCACGAACTAAGGAAAGCCGATCAACGGCTGTTCCTGTTTTACTATGTGACCAGCCGTGATTGGACACGGCTGATCACATGGTAAAGAGCCTCCGTCAGAGGCTCTTTACCGAGATCGGAGATGCAGGGTGTCAGACTGACACCTCGCATCACCGATCGCCGCTCTGCGCGCCCCCGGGGGGCGCCCAGAGCGGTGTTATCCTGCCGCCGTCATATGACGTCCGGTCAGGATAACTCAACCACATTCCCGCCGTCATTTTGTAATAGGGCGGGCGGGAAGTGGTTAAGGGAAATTTGCTCTCACTTCCTGTTGTGTCTCTGAGACAGGAAGTGATGGAAAATTCTTTACAATGAGACACAGACAGCCAAAGAAAAAAAAATGGACGGGGAAGTGTTCCAATGGGAACGCTTGTCTGGATAACTGCTGTCTGACAGTGAACTTCCTATACTTAACCCCCTTTCGGAAGATTTACCCCCTTTTATGAACAGGCCAATTCTTGCGATACGGCACTGCGTTACTTTAACTGACAATTGCGTGGTCGTGTGACGCTGCACCCAATGATGCCCTTTTTTTTCCCACAAACAGAGCTTTCTTTTGGTGGTATTTGATCACCTGTGCGATTTTTATTGTTTGCACTATAAACAAAAAAAAGGCCGACAATTTAAAAAAAAAAAAAAAATAGAAATTTTTTACTTTCTGCTTACGAAATACATCCAATAAAAAACAAATTCTTCATCAATTTAGGCCAATATGTATTCTGCTACATATATTTGGTAAAAAAGAAAATCCACATTAAGCGTATATTGATTGGTTTGCGCAAAAGTTATAGCAACTACAAACAACGGATATTTCTATGGAATTTACATTTTTTCATTTTTTTTTTACTTGTAATGGCGGTGATCAGCGATTTTTTGCGGGACTGCGAACAAATCGGACACCTGACACTTTTTGGGGGGCAGTGACACCGATACAGTGATCAGTGCTAAAAAAATAAAAATAAATGTCACTGTACTAATGACACTGGCTGGGAAGGGGTTAACTTCAGGGGCGATCACAGGGTTAAATGTGTCCCTAGGGAGTGCTTTCTAACTGTGTGGGGGAGGTGCTTTGACTGGGGGTAAAGACAGAGATCCGTGTTCCTGCTTAGCAGAAACAAAAGATCTCCATCTTCCCCTCTGACAGACCGCCGTTCTGCCTGTCTCAGGAACAATTGCCGGGTGGCAGTGAACATCGAGGCCGCCAGACCCGCTGATTAGCTCCGGCTGTGTCCATTCATAGCAGAAGCGGGTCGCCAGCATCGCGCATGCGCGCACCAGACCCGGAAATGGAAATGATATACAGGTACGTGATTTCGCACTGAAGGGCCGCCCTGCTGCAGTATATGGACGCGGTGCGGTTAAGGGAAATTTGCATTCACCTAAGCCAGCAAAATAAAAAAAATGGACAGAGAAATGTTCCACTTGGGCCATGTGTCTGGATGACGGCTGTCTGACAGTTCATTTCCTATATTTAAGGAAAAGTTGCATTCACTTCCTGTTGTGTCTCTGATCAGGAAGTGAAGGAAAATCTGTTCAAGGGGATACAGCCAGCAAACGAAAAAAAATGGACAGGGAAATGTTCCAATGGAGACATGGGTCTGGGTAACTGCTGTCTAAAAGTGAACTTACTATACGTAAGGGAAATTTGCCCTCACTTCCTGTTGTGTCTCTGAGACAGGAAGTGAAGAAAATTTTTCCAAGGGGACACAGCAAAAAAAAATAAAAAAATAAAATAACGGAAATGTTCCAATGGGCACATGTATATGGATGACTGATGTCTGACAGTGAATTCCTTATATTTTAGGGAAATTTGCTTCTTCTTCCTGTTGTGTCTCTGAGACAGGAAGTGAAACATTTTTTTTTCGAATGGGACACAGCCAGCACCAAAAAAGAAAAAAATGGACTGGGAAATAATCTAAAAGGAACATATGTTTACGTAAGAGCCATCTGAGAGCGGATTTCCTATACTTGAGACAGGAAATGAAGCCCTGATGAAGGAGAGGAATTAAGCCCCCGAAACGCGTTGTATTTTTCTTTCTGTTGTAGGAAATAAAGATTTACTCACACTATTGTGACACTCTCATTCCCTACTCTGCTGAAGAAACTCATTTTATTCTCTCTGTTGGAGAGTTCCCCCCACTTCTTATCTGGTAAACCCTTCCCAACTCCATCCAAACTAAGATAAGAAGCTGGAAATCCACTTTAAAGTTGGAGTGAACTCCCTTTGTTGTTTGGCAGCTATAGGTAAGACTAGTAACTATCTCCTAAACCTGCAGCCGGTGGCGTCACCGGCGTATTGCACCCTCAATGGATGGAATGCCGTTTTATGAGAGAGCTGTGCCGCAGCCGTGACTTCACCCCGCATGCACGGAAGTGATGCCATCGCAGCTCGGCCATTCAAATGGCCAGAGTCCTCGTACCCAGAAGGAAGATGATGGATTCCCTGTCAGCGGTGACAGTGCGCCCCTGGAGGGATCTGTTTCACATGTAAGTCTGTAATATCGTGCTCAGGTGCGGTGCATACTAGGGGCAGGACCGCCATTAGGGGGGAACAGGTAATACACCTGTATGGGGCCTGAGCATCAGGAGGGGCCTGGGCCTCAGGCAGCCAGGGAGTGTGCTCAGTGCAAGAGAGAGGAGATGGGGTGGAGGAGATAAAATTGGAGGAGGAGGACATGGGATTGGGGAGATGGGATGGAGAAGAAGGAGGGCATGGGATTGAGGAGGACATGGGATGGAGGAGATGAGACTGCAGGAGGAGGACATGGGATTGAGGAGGACATGGGATGGAGGAGATGAGACTGCAGGAGGAGGACATGGGATTGGGGAGATGGGATGGAGAAGGAGGAGGGCATGGGATTGAGGAGATGGGATGGAGAAGGAGGAGGGCATGGGATTGAGGAGATGGGATGGAGAAGGAGGAGGGCATGGGATTGAGGAGATGGGATGGAGAAGGAGGAGGGCATGGGATTGAGGAGATGGGATGGAGAAGGAGGAGGGCATGGGATTGAGGAGGACATGGGATGGAGGAGATGAGACTGCAGGAGGAGGACATGGGATTGAGGAGGACATGGGATGGAGGAGATGAGACTGCAGGAGGAGGACATGGGATTGAGGAGATGGGATGGAGGAGGGCATGGGATTGAGGAGATGGGATTGAGGAGGACATGGGATGGAGGAGATGAGCCTGCAGGCGGAGGACATGGGATTGGGGAGATGGGATGGAGAAGAAGGAGGGCATGGGATTGAGGAGGACATGGGATAGAGGAGATGAGACTGCAGGAGGAGGACATGGGATTGGGGAGATGGGATGGAGAAGAAGGTGGGCATGGGATTGAGGAGGACATGGGATGGGACTTGGTGGGACAGCTAGTGGGAATGTTGATGGTCGGGTCCAGGGACGGGCCCAGGCCTAATGCTGTGTAAGGGGCCCCAAAATTTCTGATGGCTGCTCTGACTAGGGGGATGCACCCTGAGTGCAGGACACCATTGCCACTGGAACCTCCACCAACCTTGAAGTGTCAAAGTCAACCCGCATGGTGTCGCAGTAAGGCAGCCCTGGGCTTAGCTATGCAAGGTGGTATTTTAAGGAAGGCAACTGATCATGAGGTAGCCCAGCCCTGGTTGAATTCAGCAGGGAGAAATTTGGTTCTTCAGCAGGACAGGCTCTGGGTGCAGACCACTGCTGCAGCTAGAGCCTCCACCAAGCGCCACAGAAGAGTTTTTGGTAACCTTTAATTGTCAAGGTCAAAGCAGCATGGTGTTGCCTATGTCTGGCAGTTCTGGGCTCAGCAATGCCGGCCGATATTTTAAGAAACGCAACAGACCATAAAGTGACCCAGCCCTGGCTGAACCAGCAAGGAGGAAACTTCAGCTCCTTAATGGTTCTCCAGGATGACTGGCCTTAGGTGCAGACCACCACTGCCGCTAGAGCCCCCACCAAGCATTACAGAAAAGTTTTAGGTAACCTTGAAGTGTCAAGGTCAAGAAGGAGGAGGATAGGCCCTAGGTGCAAACCACCATTGGCACCAGAGCCTCCACCAGGCACCAAAGAAGAGTCTTTGGCAACCTTGAATCGTCAAGGTCAAACAAACATGGAATTGCCTATGTCTGGCAGTCCTGGGCTCAGCTATGCCGACCAATATTTTAAGAAAAGCAGCTGACCGCGAGGTGACCCGGCCCTGGCTGAATCCAGCAGGGAGAAACTTTAGCTCCTTAATGGTTCTCCAGGAGGACAGCCTTGGGAGCAGACCACTGTTCAGGTTGTAGGCCAATAGAGACCCACCAAGCATTACAGAAGAGTTTTTGGCAACCTTGAAGTGTCAAGGAGGAGGATGATAGGCCCTAGATGACTGGCCTTAGGTGCAGAACACCACTGCCTCGAGAGCCCCCACCAAGCATTACAGAAAAGTTTTAGCTAACCTTGAAGTGTTAAGGTCAAGAAAGAGGAGTATAGGCCCTAGGTGCAGACCACCTTTGCCACTAGAGCCTCCGCCAAGCACTACAGAAGAGTTTTTGGCAACCCTAAATCATCAAGGGTAAACCAGCATGGTGTTTCCTATGTCTGGCAGCCCTGGGCTCAGCTATGCCTGCTGATATTTTAAGAAATGTAACTGACAATGAGGTGACCCAGCACTGGCTGAACCAGCAGGGAGAAACCTCAGCTCCTTAATGTTTCTCCAGGAGGACAGGCCCTAGGTGCAGACCACCACTGCCACTAGAACTTCCACCAAGCATTACAGAAGTGTTTTTGGCAACCTTGAAGTGGCAAAGTCAAATTGGCATGGCATCGCCTATGTCTGGCAACCCTGGGCTCAGCTATGTCGGGTGGTATTTTAAGGAAGACAACGGATCGCAAGGTGGTCCAGCCCTGGTTGAATCCAGCTGGTAGAAATTTGATTCTTCAGCAGGACAGGCTCTGGGTGCATACCACTGCTGCAGCTAGAGCCTCCGCAAGTGCTACAGGAGAGTTTTTGGCAACTTTGAAGTGTCAAGGCCAAACAGGCATGGTGTCGCCTATGTGTGGCAACCCTGGGCTTAGCTATGCCGGCCAATATTTTAAGAAAAGCAACTGACTGGTGAAAGTTAGAAAGTTTCAGCTCATTAATGATTCTCCAGGACAGGCCCTAGGTGCAGACCACTGTTGCCACTAGAGCCGCAACCAAGCATTACAGAAGAGTTTTTGGCAACCTTAAAGTGGCAAAGTCAAACTGGCATGGCGTCGCCTATGTCTGGCAGCCCTGGGCTCAGCTATGTCGGGTGGTATTTTAAGGAAGACAACGGATCGCAAGTTGGTCCAGCCCTGGTTGAATCCAGCTGGTAGAAATTTGATTCTTCAGCAGGACGGGCTCCGGGTACATAACACTGCTGCAGCTAGAGCCTCCACTAAGTGCTACAGAAGAGTTTTTGGCAACCTTGAAGTGTCAAGGCCAAACCGCCTATGTGTGGCAACCCTGGGCTTAGCTATGCCGGCCGATATTTTAAGAAATGCAACTGCCTGGTGAAACTTAGAAAATTTCAGCTCCTTAATGATTTTCCAGGACAGACCCTAGGTGCAGACCACTGTTGCCACTAGAGCCTCAACCAAGCATTACAGGAGAGTTTTTGGCAACCTTGAAGTGTCAAGGTCAAGGAGGAGGAACACAGGCCTTGGGTGCAGACCACCACAGCCACTAGAGCCTTCACCAAGCGCCACAGAAGAGTTTTTGCCAACCTTAAAGTGTCAAGGTCAAACCGGCATGGTGTTGCCTATGTTTGGTGGCCCTGGGCTCAGCTATGCCAGCTGAAATTTTAAGAAACACATCTGACTGCTAGGTGACCCAGCCCTGCAGCTCCTAATGGTTCCTCAGATAACCCCATGCTTAACCGTCTTTAAAAAAAAAAAAAATTCTTGACTCGAGGTTCTGTTTACTACAACTGACACTTAAGGGCTCCCTGCGATGACGCTTGGCAAGGGGCACCATGCTCTGGATGCCAGCTGTACCCGGCTCAGATACTACTCCCAAATACAGAGAGCACTCCTGAATTAGGCTTCAACCTAAGCCATAAATGTCCCATTTTGGCTGCTGCTGTTGCTGCTTCTATTTCAGTGGGCACGGGAGCGAAGGCCCTCGGGTCCTGGCATGCCAGCTATTCCTAACCCCCCCTCCTTTCCTCCTTTTTAAACGTGAGCATTTCAATGCGACCTTTGTCACATAGCGTACTGGCGCAGCATTCCTTTCAATCCTTTTTACCCATCTCATCTCGCTGGACGTATGAGGGATCAGCATTACAGATGCTATGCTTGGGATCTCATCGCCGGCGGATCCCCTCTAATCTGCACTTACGGCATTGGTGCCCCCGCTTTCAGAGGAACGGCCAAGTGCAAGCGTTATATTTAGCCCCAAATAGTTGTGGCGGCCCGTAAAAGTCATAAATAAAGCTGACGCTCCTTAGATGTCCCACTGGTAATTGACAGCGCAAGACTTTGGTCAAGGGAAGGGGGTGAAAATATGGGGTGCTCTTAAAGGGCTAACACCTGTTTTTTTTTAAGTGTACCTGTCTTTCTCTGTCACTCACATTTAGTGGGCTAGACAGGGATGGAGAGAAAGGGTGGGGAAGAGAGAGAGAAGGGAGAGGGGGTTGGAGACAGAGAGAGAGAGAGAAAAAAAGTGAGAGGTAAGAGGAGAGGGAGGGTGGGAGACACAGAACAGTTGGAAGAGAGATGGGGTGGAAGACTGAGAGAGAAGGGGATGGGGGGGGAGAGAGAAAAAGAAAGGGAGAGGAGAAAGGGTGGGAGAGAGGATAGGATAAAGAGAGGGGACAATGGGTTGGTGGGGGGGGGGGGGAATAAGTAGGAGAAAAAAAATAGAAATGGGGTGGAGAGGAAAAGAGAATGGAAATAAGAGGAGGAGGGGGGGGGTGGGAGAAGAATAGAGAAGACAGGAGAGAGAGACAGGGTGGGAGACAGAGAGAGAGGGGATAGGAGAGGGACAGAGGGGTGCGAATATGGGAGGGGGGGGGGTAAGGGAGATAGACGGAATGAGAGGGGATGGGAGAGGGGGAGAAGATGGAAGAGAGAGAGGGGGGAAAGAGGGTAGGAGACAGAGAGAAATAGAGAGGATGGAAAAGAGAAGGGAGAGAGGGTGGGAGAGAGGGTGGGAGAGAGGGTGGGAGAGGGAGAGAGGATGGAAGAGAGGATAGGAGAGGGAGAGGGGATGGGAGACAGAGAGAGAGAAAGGAGGGTGGGAGGAGGAGAGTGGATGTATGGAAGAGAGAGAGGTGGGAATAAATGTGGGGGGGGGGCAGAGAGAGAGGGGATGGGAGAGGGAGAGAAAATGGAAGAAAGGGAGAGGGAAAAGAAAGAGGGCTGGAGAGGGAGAGAGGATGGAAGAGAGGATAGGAGAGGGGATGGGAGAGGGAGAGAGAGAAAGGAGGGTGGGAGGAGGAGAGTGGATGTATGGAAGAGAGAGAGGTGGGAATAAATATGGGGGGGGGGGCAGAGAGAGAGGGGATGGGAGAGGGAGAGAAAATGGAAGAAAGGGAGAGGGAAGGGAAAAAGGGCTGGAGAGGGAGAGAGGATGGAAGAGAGGATGGGAGAGGGAGAAAGGATGGGAGACGGAGAGATAGAAAGGAGGGTGGGAGAGTGGATGTATGGAAGAGAGAGAGGTGGGAATAAATATGGTGGGGGGGGGGGTGCAGAGAGGGGATGGGAGAGGGAGAGAAAATGGAAGAGAGGATAGAAGAGGGAGATAGGTTGGTAGACAGAGACAGAGAGAGGGGATGGGAGAGTGGATGGATGGAAGTGTGAGAGAGGGGAGTGAATATGGAGGGGGGGCAGAGAGAGGGGGGGTGGGAGAGAGAGAGAAAATGGAAGAAAGGGCGAGGGAGGGGAACGAGGGTGGGAGAGGGAGAGAGGATGGAAGAGAGGATAGGAGAGGGAGATAGGGTCAAAAATGTCAGTTAGGGGTCCGATCTGTCCACCGCAATGTGGCAGTCCCGCTAAAAATCGCAGATCGCCGCCATTACTAGTAAATAAATAAATAAATAAAAATGACAAATGGTTCG
Organism: Pelophylax lessonae; assembly: GCF_965119305.1. NCBI lineage: Eukaryota > Metazoa > Chordata > Amphibia > Anura > Ranidae > Pelophylax > Pelophylax lessonae. Next base: position 4,210,840 of record NC_138778.1, read on the forward strand.
CCTAGTTTGTAAACGCAATAACTTTTGCGCAAACTTATCAAAATAATGGAATTTTTTTAACAAAAATATGTAGCAGAATACAAATTGGCCTAAAATGATGAAAAAATTAGATTTTAAAAATTTTTATATTGGGAATGTTATATAGCAGAATGTGAAAAATATTATTTTTTTTTTTCTTTCGGAATTGTTTCACTTTTTTTATTTATAGCTCAAAAACTAAAAATCGCAGAGGTGATCAAATACAACCAAAAGAAAGCTCTATTTGTGGAAAAAAAAGGACGTACATTTTATTTGGGTACAGCGTCGCATGACCGCGCAATTGTCCGTTAAAGTAACGCAGTGCCGAATCGCAAAAAATTGCCTGGTCATTAAGGGGAAAATCCTTCCGGTCCAGAACTGGTTAAACAGCACATCAGCTTTTATCCAATCAGACGGGCCCTCTTGTTAGTTTTTGGTAAAGCTAAAGGGTTTTTTACAATCAGATTGTAGCATGTGTGGTCCCATCTAGGGGGCAGTAGTGATGTGAATTGCAAGCTCTTCGCTCTCTCGCCTATGTTTGGACCCGTGGTGACTTTGTGTTCAGTGCACTCACAAGGATTACTTTGTAACCGAAAAAAAGCCTTTGAAAAAAAAAAGAAACTTTGTAGCACAAATCTGGATTTGAATTGCTGTCCCACCTGAGCGTCAAAAGGACCCGTCACCGCGCTCGCTCGCCCCCCTCCGCGGCAGACACGCTCTCTATAATGGCAGCTTTGAGGGATGGCGCAGAATCCCGGACCCCGGAGCAGAATGCCACCCTGTGAGTTGGCAGCGGCTGAAGCGCCTGTGTCCATTGTCGGAGGTCAGCGACATTCCAGAAGCCTACAGAGAGAAGAATAAAGTCTGTGTGTGCGACGGGGGCAAGAGAGCCCACGCTGCCCGCACTGCCGTCTGCACCTTCCCGGTGCCCGGAACAGACCTGTCACAGCCAACCGGGACCAAAACAACGCAGCGGTCACTTTTTTTAGGGGCTCAATGCCCCTTAAATTAGGATTACACCCAAAAAACATTTATTCTATTGCAGCTTACCAATTCTTAGATGTGACGGCTGCATTCGTTTTACTATTTTTTAGACTTTCTTTCTTCTATTTTCATCTGGTGATCCAGCCAGCCTGCAGATGTAGCAGTTAGAGGGCTAAGACAAATCGTTTACTACTGACAGGGGCACTTACAATGAGAAGCTTTTATTTATTCCTTTGTCTAAAAAAGGAAAAAAAAACTGTTACTGTAACTAATTATAACAAGTGAGCTGGAGTTTGCCTTCAATTTGTTAGTGTATCTAAATATGCTAATACATCTAACACTCCCCTCCCCCCAGACTTACAATGCTGCTGTCTAAAGGTGCCCCCTGTGCTCCTACCTCCAGAGTAGGGGCGCTCTAATATAGGAGGTGTGTTACTGGCCAGATCACCAGGTGAAGTAGCACAATTTCTAAGCGACAGGGCTAAAAAATAACTCCACTTTTGTTGGGATAACAACCCCCACCCCCAAACCTCAATCCCCCCCCCCACCTTGGCCTTTGGGTGATCTCTGTACATTGCAGGGATTGTCACAAACTTTGTTGCAGATTCCTTACTATTGTTATTCTGAAGAAATCATTGTTTGTTTCTCTGTATCCCTATGTAGAGTGGGTCTAATGGGAGTGGCTTTATAATTATCAATCAGCAGCTGCGCCTGCAGGGCTCTAATGAGGAAAGTGTCAGGGTCTGCAGCCCTTTAGATGTGATTTCCTTTTGGGAGTATCTCACCAAAAATGACCTTTTTGTTGCAGGGGATGCCCAAAATCTGACTTGTATCCTAGTGCAAACTTCTGGGAAAATCAGTGAGCCAATCACACAAGCAGGAAATGAAATTTCTGGGGGGGTGTCTGTATACCATCTGTATACAGAGCGCCTCCAGGTGGCCATTTTGGATTTTTTTAGAAAATGATAGCGGCTGCAGATTGAAAAGGAAAGATAATTTTTTTTATAATGTTCAATTACAATATGAATTGTGTCACAAATGTATTCACTAGATTATTTGTTATTATTTATTTATTTATTTATTCATTGATTGTTTATTTGTTTAGTTATTATGTGTTTATTGTTTATTATTTATTTATTATTTTTTAGTTATGTATGTATTTATTTATTGTTTATTTTTTATTATTTATTTGTTTATTTCTTATGGTTTTTTTAAATTGAATGTATTTATTGTTTATTATTTATTTATTATTTGTTTAGTTATTATGTATTTATTGTTTATTTATTTATTATTTATTTGTTTATGTCTTATGTATTTTCATATTGTTTATTATTTATTTATTATTTGTTTAGTTTTTATGTATTTATTTATTGTTTATTATTTATTTATTATTTGTTTAGTTACTATGCATTTATTTATTGTTTATTTATTATTTATTTGTTTATTTATTATGTTTTTTTTAAATTGTTTATTATTTATTTATTTATTATTTGTTTAGTTTTTATGTATTTATTTTATTGTTTATTATTTTTTTATTGGCAATTTTTTCCCCCCACAAAAGTGGAGTTACGCTTTATGAAGGCTGCGCCCTGTGATGATGCTACGCCCACTTAGGAGCTGGAAGACAGCGCACGAGTTAGGCTGCTTTCACATTGACGAGTTTTTCAAGCGCTTTTACGTTAAAAAAAAGAACCTGAAAAGCTCACAAAAAATGATTTTATTTAAAATCAATGAATGTGTTCACACTGGGGCGGTGCGCTCCAGTTGCGGTGAAAAAAATCCTGCATGCAGCATCTTTGGAAAGCTAAAAAAATAAATAAATAAATTTAAAAAATGTCACCTTCCCATTGAAAGCAATAGAGAAGGCGGTAAGACCGCGGAATAGTTGCGGTAAAAAAAAACAGCAAAAAACATGCTTTTTGTGCGGTTTTTGAGTCACATGTCCTTAAAAAAAAAACGCAAATGCTGCATTTTTGCAGAGATCGCTGTGAAAGGGCTGCAATCCTCAGGTTTGGGGTGACCTCTGACCCCTGACGCTGAAGAGAAGACCTGGAAAAGTTAAACTCTATAATGGGGGAAATGAAGATATTTTACACTTTAGGACTAAACATTCGGCTTCTTGCGGACGTCCCGCCGCCATCGTTTCTCTATCACCCGGGGGAATAAACGTTTTGAGACCCCCCAGTGTTAGAAACGTCGCTCATTTCACATTCTCGCAGTAGCGCTCGTTTCTTATTCATTCGGACGTGACGGCTGTTTTGCAATTTGGCTCGGCGTGAAAACGAAGCCGGGGTGATCGCCTTTCACCGACCGTCACCCCAATCAGGAAACTTCTGTCATCTTCAAGACTTTATAATTAGGGGTCACCCCCGGAGCCCGGCTCTCCGCTGCACGTGAATAAACACAAAAGCCAGTCTGAGGCGTTTGTCATTGCGTTTGATTATAAACAGAAATCAGGGACCTCCCAGGGGCAGCGCAGGGACCCCCCTCCCCCTCCCGCGTCCGACCGCTTTAATGTCTGACCCCTGTGACCGCCGCCAGATGCTGCAACACTGTGCATGCAATGTCTGGGGAAAGGATAGATAGATAGATAGATAGATAGATAGATAGATAGATAGATAGATAGATAGATAGATAGATAGATAGATAGATAGATAGATAGATAGATAGATAGATAGATAGATAGATAGATAGATAGATAGATAGATAGATAGATAGATAGATAGATAGATAGATAGATAGATAGATAGATAGATAGATAGACCTGAATGCCATTATTTGGGGGGGGTCCATACTTTTGCCCATAGTAGATAGATAGATATATTGTATTGTGTTATGCAACAATTAATGATACTTTTTAACTTAAAACAATTAAGCAAAACGTTAATATAATAAAAATTCTTCAATGGCCCCCAAGGATATAAATCTACTTTGTATGCCCCAAAATTTGCAGAGCCAGATTCTACTTTGTAAAAGTAGCAGTGACGTCATCACGATGATTTACATAACCTGTGCGGATAGCAGAGCTGTGGAAGAGTCCACGGGGACTAATGGTGGACTGGAAATCACATTCCGCGCCCAGTACACATGACACGGAAGGCGCTGTCCGTATTCACACACATACATGTGATCCTTCCCACAGCCACATCGAGGAGGAGAGGGCTTATAGAACATTCTGGGAGCTGCGCCTTAAAGCTGAACTCAGGGCTCAAAAACTTTCATTAAAATGTATTTACCTATAAATATAAATCCACTTTGTGAGAGCCAGAGGTCCTTGCAAACTCAGATATTACCACCTAAAGATAGCAGTGACATCATCACTGGGCTGTACATAACCTGTGCAGAGAGCAGAGATGTGGGAGGGGCCCATCAGGCTCCACCCACTGCAGAAAACAGGAGGGGGCAGAGACGAGATCAGTCCCCCTGCACAAGGAGAGAGAGCAGAGCTGTGGGAGGGGCCCAGCAGGCTCCGCCCACTACAGAAAACAGGAGAGGGCAGAGACAAGACCAGTAACCCTGCACATGCAGAGAGAGCAGAGCTGTTGGAGGGGCCAGCAGGCTCCACCCACTAGAGGCAACTACAGAAGGGGGCGGAGACAAGACCAGCCACCCTGCACATGCAGAAAGAGCAGAGCTGTAGGAGGGGCCCAGCTGTCTCCACCCACTACAGAAAATGACAGGGGGGGGTGGAGACCAGACCAGTCCTCCTACACATGGAGAGAGAGCAGCAGTGAGCAGTCTTTATTATAGGAAGTCTCACACTGGATTACTGCACAGATCTGAAATAAATACACAAATCTCAGTGAGATTCCAGAAGAAGACACCTGAGGAATGGAATTACACAATATTTCCTTATCCCAGGTTTTGACAATTATTGAAAATTGATCGCATTTCTTGGGACAAGCCAACAAAGTACAAATACCCCCAAATGACCCCTTTTTTGAAAAATAGACGGTCCAAGGTATTTAGTAAGAGGCACGGTGAGTTTCTTGAAATTGAATTTTTTTTTCCCCACAATTCTTTGCAAAATAAAGATTTTTTTATTTATTTTTATTTTTTTCACAAAATTGTCATATTACAATACTACACCCCAACATGAGGCCCAACATGCAAGGAGCACCTCCAGGCATTCTAGGAGCGCAAATTAGACATATCATTTCCTGACAACCTAGCACACTTTTGAAGGCCCTGGAGCACCAGGACAATGAAAACGCCCACAAAACGACCCCATTTTTGAAAGCAAACACCCCAACACCTAATATATGAGGCATAATGAGTCTTTTGAACATGTCATTTTTTTTACACAAGTTTTTGGAAAATGTGGAAAGAAAATGAAAATGCATTTTTTTTTACACAAAGTTGTTCATTTATAAGATATTTCTAACACATAGCATGTACATAGCAAAAATTACACCCCAAAATATATTCTGCTGCTCCTCCTGAGTGTGGCGATACCACATATGTGAGACTTCTACACAGCCTGACCACATACAGAGGCCCAACATCCAAGGAGCACCTTCAGGTGCTCTAGGGACAAACAATTACAAACCTAATTTCCTGACAACCCATTACACTTTTGTGAGGCACTGTAGGGCACTAATAAGCACTGTAGGGCACTGATAAGCACTGTAGTTATCTTTTCCTTTGTAGAGAATCGCCGGCTGCAAACAATAATATCGGGATGATGCCTGTAGGTGCACCCACCATCCCAGTATAACCACTGACACCCCCGAGGATGTACAGGAACGTACCTTGTGTGGGAAGTGTTAATGATAAAAGATGAGAAATTATACTGTTGCTGTATATTGTGAGACGTCAGTGATTGGTTTATTTGTAGAGTTACTGACAGGTCCACTTTAATGTTATTTGATGAATGGATGGGGGGATGATGAGAAGCACACAGGGCGAGCTGGATGTGGTCTGACGGTATTCGGAGCTTCAATGGCTGTGAACGGTGACATCCGCCTGGCTGTGCATCCTCCTGGGTGGGGCTCATCATCCATCTGGGAATCTGCTTCTCCTAATGCATTCGCTGAGCCTCTGCCAAACGCTCGCTCTCTCCCCCTCGCCCGGCCTGAAGCTTATTAGCAGCGATTTCTGCTGTCCATCGCCTCGCACTAAAACGGCTCAGAGAACATTTTCTGCTTCTGGGAACGTGACGTCGCAGCGGAAACACAAAATAGACTTGACATGGGGTATTTAAAGGGGACCTGTCATCAGGGCCCGACTGGGAAAAAAATTCAGCCCTGGAAATCATTTAATACCAGCCCCGTAGCTTTATTATACCGACCCAACAGCATTATTATACCGGCCCAATTGCATTATTATACTGTCCCAAAAGCATAACGCCATTATTTTCTTCTTCATAAAAGGGAAAATCATGCATTTTACAGCACATGTGAAGAGTGTATTCTATATGGATAAGATGGATATGAAAGTATACCGGGCTTCACAGTATAAATATATAAGAGCAAACTCCGGTAAAAAGTGGAAAAAAGTGCAGATATGGTACAGGAGATGTCAGAGGCTGTGCGGACATGGTACAGGAGATGTCAGAGGCTGCGGACATGGTACAGGAGATGTCAGAGGCTGTGTGGACATGGTACAGGAGATGTCATAGGCTGTGCGGACATGGTACAGGAGATATCAGAGGCTGTGCGGACATGGTACAGGAGATGTCAGAGGCTGCGGACATGGTACAGGAGATGTCAGAGGCTGCGGACATGGTACAGGAAATAGTCAGAGGCTGCGGACATGGTACAGGAGATGTCAGAGGCTGTGCGGACATGGTACAGGAGATGCAGAGGCTGTGGACATGGTACAGGAGATGTCAGAGGCTGTGCGGACATGGTACAGGACATGTCAGAGGCTGTGCGCATGGTACAGGAGATGGTCAGTGGCTGTGGACATGGTACAGGTGATAGTCAGAGGCTACGGACATGGTACAGAAGATGCAGAGGCTGTGGACATGGGTCAGGAGATGTCAGAGGCTGGGGTCATGGTACAGGAGATGTCATAGGCTGCAGACATGGTACAGGAGATGTCAGAGGCTGGGGACATGGTACAGGAGATGTCAGAGGCTGTGGACATGGGTCAGGAGATGTCAGAGGCTGGGGACATGGTATAGGAGATCTCAGAGGCTGCGGACATGGTACAGGAGATGTCAGAGGCTGCGGACATGGTACAGGAGATGTCAGAGGCTGGGGACATGGTACAGGAGATTTCAGAGGCTGCGGACATGGTACAAAAGATGTCAGAGGCTGGGGACATGGTACAGGAGATTTCAGAGGCTGTGGACATGGTACAGGAGATGTCAGAGGCTGTGTGGACATGGTACAGGAGATGTCAGAGGCTGTGAACATGGTACAGGAGATGTCATAGGATGTGTGGACATGGTACAGGAGATGTCAGAGGCTGCAGACATGGTACAGGAGATGTCAGAGGCTATGCGGACATGGTACAGGAGAGGCAGAGGCTGTGGACATTGTACAGGAGATGCAGAGGCTGCGGACATGGTACAGGAGATGTCAGAGGCTGCGGACATGGTACAGGAGATGCAGAGGCTGCGGACATGGTACAGGAGATGTCAGAGGCTGCGGACATGGTACAGGAGATGTCAGAGGCTGTGGACATGGTACAGGAGATGTCAGAGACTGCGGACATGGTACAGGAGATGCAGAGGCTGCGGACATGGTACAGGAGATGCAGAGGCTGCGGACATGGTACAGGAGATGCAGAGGCTGTGGACATGGTACAGGAGATCCAGAGGCTGCAGACATGGTACAGGAGACGTCAGAGGCTGCAGATATGGTACAGGAGATGCAGAGGCTGCAGACATGGTACAGGAGATGTCAGAGGCTGCGGACATGGTACAGGACATGGTCAGAGGCTGCGGACATGGTACAGGAGATGTCAGATGCTGCGGACATGGTACAGGAGATGTCAGAGGCTGCAGACATGGTAAAGGAGATGTCAGAGGCTGCGGACATGGTACAGGAGATGCAGAGGCTGCAGACATGGTACAGGAGATGTCAGAGGCTGTGCAGACATGGTACAGGAGATGTCAGGGGCTGTGCAGACATGGTACAGGAGATGTCAGAAGCTGCAGACATGATACAAGAGATGTCAGAGGCTGTGGACATGGGTCAGGAGATGTCAGAGGCTGCAGACATGATACAGGAGATGTCAGAGGCTGGGGACATGGTACAGGAGATGCCCAAGGCTGCGGACATGGTACAGGAGATGTCAGAGGCGTGAAAACACAAATGCGTGAAAACGCATGCATGACCCCCACTTCACATCAAAGGTCTCCCCCCCCATCATATCAGAGTACCCCCATTTTTTAAAGGTTGGGGACTAATTATCCTTACATTGTATTCATTTATTTTATTTTTTTATTTATTTATGATAATTTTTAGTTATTTGTGTATTTAGTTTATTTATTTTACATCTATTTATTCGTATATTATTACTTTTTTTTTTAATTTTTTCATTTGAGCACAAAATCGTGGAAAAACGCATGCCAAAATGCGTGAAAACGCATGCATGACCTTCACTTCACATCAGAGGTCCTCCTATCACATCAGAGGTCCTCCTATCACATCAGAGGTCCCTCCCATCATATCAAAGTACCCCCATTTTTTTTTTTAAGGTTAAGGATTCATTATTATTTATTTATTTTATTTATTTTTTATTTATTTATGATATTTTTTAAATATTTTTTAATTATTTGTGTATTTGTTTTACATCTATTTATTCGTATATTATTACTTTTTCTTAATTTTTTTAATTTGAGCACAAAATTGCGGAAAAACGCATGACAAAATGCGTGAAAACTCATGCATGACCCCCATTTCACATCAGAGGTCCTCCCATCACATCAGAAGTCCCCCCCCACCATATCAGAGTACCCCAATTTTTTTTAAGGTTAGGTATTAATTATTATTTATTTATTTATTATTACATAGTACTAATTTATTTTTTATTTATTTATTATAATTGTTAGTTATTTGTGTATTTATTTGACATCTATATATTTATATATTATTACTTTTTTTTTTTTTTTTTTACATTTTTTTTACTTGCGCACAAAATCATGGAAAAACAGCCAAATGCGTGAAAACACGCAAATTGCCAATTTCTATTTATTTCTATGGGAATAAAAGTATGCCAAAAATGTGCATTTTCTGCCCAATTTGAGCTCCAAAACAAATCTCCAGAACTTTAGTCGTTTGGCGTCAGGTGACTCGGAGAGGAGAGGAGATTCGTCTCCGGAGAGAAGAATTGATTTTTTGCTCCTCCAGCATTTTGGAGCTTTGAAGTGCAGAACTCTGAGGTGTGAATGGGATCCAAAGGGGAGAACTTTCCTCGGTTCTGGCAGCTCTGCGACTGATTGGACAGGTTGCAGAACGAGGATGCGCAGCACTCGCACATTCCCCGCATGCTTTCTGCGGCAGCTCTGTAAATGGGGCGTCAGTTCTCCCGCAGACAGCAGAACCGCACGCTGCCTCCGATGGAATGCATTCATCGCCGCCGAACAAAAGCCGCTTATATTCCCCGACCGCATGGCTGAACGCGGCTCAAAAACAAGATGACTCCGAGAAAAGTGCTGAACCTTCTACTGAAATGTCAAAGGGTCAAAGGGACAATTTCTTCTATCTCTCAGGGACCCTACTGGGGAGATCTCCGAGCTTTGCACACCCACTGATCCTATTATGAGGGGTTCCCACCATCCCTGTGCTGAGTTCTCGGGTCTGTACATCCTCTGTGCCCATTATGAGGGGTTCCCACCATCCCTGTGCTAAGTTCCCGGGTCTCTACACCCGCTGTACCCATTATGAGGGGTTCCCACCATCCCTGTGCTGAGTTCCCGGGTCTGTACACCAGCTGTGCCCATTATGAGGGGTTCCCACCATCCCTGTGCTGAGTTCCTGGGTCTGTACACCTGCTGTGCCCATTATGAGGGGTTCCTACCATCCCTGTGCTGAGTTCCCCGGTCTCTACACCTGCTGTGCCCATTATGAGGGGTTCCCACCATCCCTGTGCTGAGTTCCCGGGTCTGTACACCAGCTGTGCCCATTATGAGGGGTTCCCACCATCCCTGTGCTTAGTTCCTGGGTCTGTACACCCGCTGTGCTCATTATGAGGGGTTTCCCCCATCCCTGTGCTGAGTTCCTGGGTCTGTACACCCGCTGTGCTCATTATGAGGGGTTTCCCCCATCCCTGTGCTGAGTTCCTGGGTCTGTACACCTGCTGTGCCCATTATGAGGGGTTTCCACCATCCCTGTGCTGAGTTCCTGGGTCTGTACCCCCGCTGTGCCCATTACAAGGAGTTCCCACCATCCCTGTGCTGAGTTCCTGGGTCTGTACACCAGCTGTGCCCATTATGAGGGTTCCAACCATCACTGCAGGAACACCCAGAACTCCCAGGTTGATGGGAGCGGAGTCTGGATAGACATCATTCGAATAATTCCGCCCATCACCGCTGGCATGTGGCATCCAATGGCGGACATGTTAAAAATTATTGGGGAATTCTGTGATTGGTGGGATATTGTTTATTATGGGTTTACAATTAGCGCTGCTTTTCGGAGGACCTCTTCCTCCATAAGAATGCCGGGCTCAGAAGCGTGCTACATAAAGAATGCAGGGCTCAGGAGCGTGCTACATAAAGAATGCAGGGCTCAGGAGCGTGCTACATAAAGAATGCAGGGCTCAGGAGCGTGCTACATAAAGAATGCAGGGCTCAGGAGCGTGCTACCAAAAGAATGCAGGGCTCAGGAGCGCACTACATAGAGAATCCAGGGCTCAGGAGTGTACTACATAAAGAATTCAGGGCTCAGGAACGTGCTACATAAAGAATACAGGGCTCAGGAGTTCACTACATAAAGAATGCAGGGCTCAGAAGCATGCTACATAAAGAATGCAGGGCTCAGGAGTGCGCTACATAAAGAATGCAGGGCTCAGGATTGTGCTACATAAAGAACACAGGGCTCAGGTGTTTGCTACATAAAGAATGCAGGGCTCAGCAGTGCACTACATAAAGAATGCAGGGCTCAGCAGTGCACTACATAAAGAATGCAGGGCTCAGGAGCGTGCTACATAAAGAATGCAGGGCTCAAGAGCGCACTACATAAAGAATGCAGGGCTCAGCAGTGCGCTACATAAAGTATGCAGGGCTCGCTACATAAAGAATGCAGGGCTCAGGAGCGTGCTACATAAAGAATGCAGAGTTTAGGTGTTTGCTACATAAAGAATGCAGGGCTCAGAAGCGGGCTACATAAAGAATGCAGGGTTCAGGTGTTTGCTACATAAAGAATGCAGGGCTCAGGAGCGTGCTACATAAAGAATGCAGGGTTCAGGTGTTTGCTACATAAAGAATGCAGGGCTCAGCAGTGCGCTACATAAAGAATGCAGGGCTCAGCAGTGCGCTACATAAAGAATGCAGGGCTCAGCAGTGCGCTACATAAAGAATGCAGGGCTCAGCTGTGCCCATCAATGCAGCCTCACCAGTGCAGAGAGAAAAGAGTAAGAGAGCTGGCCGGATCATCACACAGGCCGCCGTCGCCCGCTCTGTCAGCTTTAATTTGAATCGCTGGGCACCCACCGTCACACAAGTCCCACTTCCTGGATCGGCTCCTACCTATGATAGACAGCACATGTCCTGGCATTGGACAAGTGTGGTGTCTATCAAAGCAGCCAAACCAGGAGGCGGGACTTTGTGTGACAGCGGGCACCGACGATTCAAATTAAAGCTGACACAGCGGGCGACGTGGGCCTGATTACCCCTAGTGTGTGGTCCCCTGGGGCGGAATGACCCTGTTGGCATGCCACTGGCTTCAGCACCCCCCTCTACCTCAGCACCAACCCAGGATCGGCCCTGCACCTAGCACCGCCCCTGCAATCTGGGGACAGATTGGCTCCGGGGACAGTGTCCTCAATCCGGGTCCCCCCATCACTTCAGAGTCCCCCCATCACACCAGAGGTCCTCCCATCACATCAGAGGTCCTTCCATCACATCAGAGGTCCCCCACCATATCAAAGTCCCCCCCCCCATCACACCAGAGGTCCCCCCATCACATCAGAGGTCCCCCCACCATATCAAAGTCCCCCCATCACATCATAGGTCCTCCCATCACATCAGAGGTCCCCCCCATCAGATGTCCTCCCATCACATCAGAGGTCCCCCCATAACATCAGAGGTCCACTATCACATCAGTGCCCCCCCCCCATCACATTAGAGGTCCTCCCATCACATCAGAGGTCCTCCCATCACATCAGAGGTCCCCCCAATCACATCCGAGGTCCTCCCATCACATCAGAGGTCCTCCCATCACATCAGAGGTCCCCCCATCACATCAGAGGTCCCCCCAATCACATCCGAGGTCCTCCCATCACATCAGAAGTCCCCCCCATCACATCAGAGGTCCTCCCCATCACATCAGAGGTCCCCCCGTCACATCAGAGGTCCCCCATCACATCAGTGGTTCCCCAACAGTGCAGTAGAGGTCGTGAGGTGGATGAGGTCTGGAGGAGGTTCTCCTGAATGCTGGAGTTGGCCTTGTATGCCGCTGATCCAGTGCAAACTGGACCCCGAGCTCCTAGCACCCCAGGGGGAACCCAGGCGGCACCCCGGTTAAGAAACACTGCATTGGAAAATGTGATGTTCTGAAATCTAAAAATTACCAACCAAGTTCTACTGGTGTATGGCCAACTTCACCCAATCTGGCCCAAACTCAAACAACACTTTGGGTTGGAGTTCCCCTTTAATAGCTGACTAAGTGAGAAACGGAACGCCTGCAATTTTGTAACGATTTTCATCTTTTGGCTCTAATGAAATGGAAGGATTTTCTCTGGGGATTATCTGGCAGGGATTCCGTCCAGTCATCGGAGTCGTAGGAAATGTGTCACCCAATTCCGGGAATTATTCAGAGATTACTGAAGAAAATGAAACTCATTAAGTCATAAAGTAATTGTTCTTATCACTCCCCGCGTTAGGAGCGGTCAGAGTACGCGACGCGAAGAGACTGACGATGGCTCATCCAATGGCAGCGCTCGTTACCTGCGACCGCACCTTCTCCGCCAAGGACGCAGGGATCCCCTCTTAACCTCACACAGTGCCAGGATTACAGCTGACGTTATCTGCCCAGGGTCAGTGATCTGATAGCGCTGCCATTAGGACCTCTATTATCTCATCCTTATCTTCCTGTCTGCCATTAAACGAGATCATCATCGGGATTGGGACAGATAAGAGAGCTTTAAAAGGACTTCTCCACCCAGACTGGATAGATCAGTCCTAGGGGGTGGCTGAAAGGTTTCTAAAGCCAGAAGTTGTATAGAAGTGTGAGTCAAGAAGTTTGGGAGAAACCAACCCTAAGTATGTATATCAAAAATAAAGGAGGGGTCTTACCCCACCGAAAAATGGGCTTTTAAATGGTGGCCCCCAAATAGTATATAAAAGCAATACAGATATTTAGTTTAAAAAGTACAAAAGTATATTTATTAAACATACAAAGACATATATGAGGCCTAGATCTGTTTGTGCAGGGTGACTGCTTTTGTCTCCGCCCCCTCCTGTAGTGGGTGGGGTCTGCTTGGTCCCTCCCACAGCTCTGCTCTCTCTCTTTGTGCAGGGTGATTGGTCTTTTCTCCGCCCCCTCCTGTAGTTTTCTGCAGACAGCCTGTAGTGAGTGGAGCCTCTTAGGCCCCTCCCACAGCTCTGCTCTCTCTTCTTGTGCAGGGTGATTGGTCTTTTTCTCCGCCCCCTCCTGTAGTTTTCTGCAGACAGCCTGTAGTGGGTGGAGCCTCTTAGGCCCCTCCCACAGCTCTGCTCTCTCTCCTTGTGCAGGGTGATTGGTCTTGTCTCCGCCCCCTCCTGTAGTTTTCTGCAGACACTCTGTAGTAGGTGGAGCCTCCTAGGCCCCTCCCACAGCTCTGCTCTCTCTCTTTGTGCAGGGTGACTGGTCTTGTCTCCGCCCCCTCTTGTAGTTATTTTTGTAGTGGGTGGAGCCTGCTGGGCCTCTCCCACAGCTCTGCTCTCTCTTCTTGTGCAGAGTGACTGGTCTTGTCTCCGCCCCCTCCTGTAGTTTATTTTCAGACAGCCTGTAGTGGGTGGAGTCTGCTTGGTCCCTCCCACAGCTCTGTTCTCTCTTTGTGCAGGGTGACTGGTCTTGTCTCTGCCCCCTCTTGTAGTTTTTTTGTAGTGGGTGGAGCCTGCTCGGCCTCTCCCACAGCTCTGCTCTCTCTCCTTGTGCAGGGTGACTGGTCTTGTCTCCGCCCCCTCTTGTAGTTTTTTTGTAGTGGGTGGAGCCTGCTCGGCCTCTCCCACAGCTCTGCTCTCTCTCCTTGTGCAGGGTGACTGGTCTTGTCTCCGCCTCCTCCTGTAGTTTTCTGCAAACAGCCTGTAGTGGGTGGAGTCTGCTTGATCCCTCCCACAACTCTGCTCTCTCTCCTTGTGCAGGGTGACTGGTCTTGTCTCTGCTCCTCCTGTAGTTTTTGTAGTGGGTGGAGCCTGATGGCCCCCTCCCACATCTCTGCTCTCTGCACAGGTTATGTACAGCCCAGTGATGATGTCACTGCTATCTTTTAGTGGTAATATCTGAGTTTGCAAGGACCTCTGGCTCACACAAAGTGGATTTATATTTATAGGTAAATACATTTTAATGAGAGTTTTTGAGGCCGGAGTTCAGCTTTAAGGTGCAGCCCCCGGAATGTTCTATAAGCCCTCTTCTCTTCTATGTGGCCGTGGGAAGGATCACATGTATGTGTGTGACTATGGACAGCGCCTTCCGTGTCATGTGTACTGGGCGCGGAATGTGATTTCCAGTCCACAATTAGTCCCCCTGGAATAGACCGTCATGGAATACTCCGGAAAGTGTTTGCAACATCAGATTTGCAATCTCTGCTTTACTCAAAGCAATGTAAAAATAGGGCGAGCCGTTATTTATGGGAACGCCGCCCACCAGCCACGCAATGCGCCTAACCAGCTTCAGCTAATAGGCTGTAATGGCCTGTGAAGAGGCTCAGGGTGCAATATGGCGGCCTCGGTGATGTCACTGCGATCAGAAAACTGATAGGCCAATCCGGATGTGCGGAGTCACTTTTTATACTTTCAGGAGGAAGAGCCCAGCAGATGTTCTCCATCCCGACCTCCAGCAGTAACTCTCCGGAGCGGAGGCTGGGCCGGGGTTGGCCAGAGTTCTGGATGGAACCTCATGGGAAGGTCTTCAGATCTGACACTCCTCTGGGGCAGACATCTGCCACAGCATGAAGCCAGCGCACCGCGACCATCGGCCAGCAAGAACTGGGAGCTCAGCGCTTAAAGGAGACACTGGGACTGGTGTAGTGGTGATCAGGGACACGGTAACTGGTGTGGCGGTGTTTAGGGACACTGTAACTGGTATGGTGGTGATTAGGGACACCTTAACTGGTGTGGTAGTGATTAGGTACACAGTAACTGGTGTGGTAGTGATCAGGGACACTGTAACTGGTGTGGTGTTGATCAGGGACACTGTAACTGGTGTAGTGGTGATCAGGGACATTGTAACTGGTGTGGTGTTGATCAGGGACACGGTAACTGGTGTGGTGGTGATCAGGGACATTATAACTGGTGTGGTGGTGATCAGGGACACGGTAACTGGTGTGGGGGTGATCAGGGACACTGTAACTGGTGTGGTGGTGATCAGAGACACGGTAACTGGTGTGGTGGTGATCAGGGACACGGTAACTGGTGTGGGGGTGATCAGGGACACTGTAACTGGTGTGGTGGTGATTAGGGACACACTAACTGGTGTGGGGGTGATCAGGTACACTGTAACTGGTGTGGTGGTGATCAGGGACATGGTAACCGGTGTGGCGTTAACCAGGGACATTGTAACTGGTGTAGTGGTGATCAGAGGCACTGTAACTGGTGTGGCGGTGATCAGAGGCACTGTAACTGGTGTGGCGTTAACCAGGGACATTTTAACTGGTGTGGCGTTAACCAGGGACATTGTAACTGGTGTAGAGGTGATCAGGGACACTGTAACTGGTGTGGCGTTAACCAGGGACATTGTAACTGGTGTGGCGGTGATCAGGGACATTGTAACTGGTGTGGCGTTAACCAGGGACACTGTAACTGGTGTGAACATAATGTGTCTAATATGATTATTTCCTATGATCATTAGCTCCATCTAGTGGCCATAGTGGCCACAATCCCCATAATGTGTCAGGAATGTATATTTTCTATGATATACAGATATGGGAAAGGATTCTCTGCTCACCACTATCTGACAGCTGCATGATGGGAGGAATGGGAGGGAAGCACATGCTCTTGGAGCAGATTTCCAGTGCAGAGTAGATGAGTATATGCAGCTGGACAGGTGTCAGCAGATTTGAAAATTCACTTCAAAGCACAACTTCAGATAAAAAAGAGGGATAATCACTTAAAACGAGGACCTTGTGAGGGGACAAGGCACGTCCTGAAAACAATTCTATTTCCTTCCATTGCGATGGGGAAGCAGCTGATACGTCGCCCATGACCTGCAGCCCCGAGAATGGCGGTCCCTGAACCCACCAATAAAAAAAAACCACATTAGCAATGGCGGTTCCCTTTTTTGCAACTGAAATATGTAGATAAAGGTTACTCGGCGCTGTGCCCAGTGCTGAGAGGATGCCAATCTTCATCCCCATTCAAAACTAGGAGCGCGCAGCTGTCAGCACACTCACTGTGGAATATAATATTTAAATGATATAAATAGAGATACATTGTACCAAATAAAAACTTTATGTCTTTTAAAAAAAAAATAATTTGGTGGCCAAATCTGTTCACACCAGCTGTTATGTTCTGTAAAATGCGTGCGTTGTTGCAACGCATCGCACTGTTTACTTTTTTCTTTTTTTTTTAACTTTATCGATAAAGTTACAGAAACACACTTCATTGAAGTTTATGCACCATAGCAGGTTTGTTGGCATACAGGGATGTGTGCTGCGCCACACAAAAATGCTGCATTTTGGCGCCATGCACACAAGCGCACACCGGTGCACACCAGCGCACATATATGGCGCAGCGTGAACAGGCCACATAGAGATCGAATGTTTTCTGTGTGCTCAACAGCACAGCTCAACGCAGCCGGTGTGAAGGAGCCCTTACAGTCGGGGTGCTCCTCATTCACACACACATGTAATGATGTGCATTTTATGCGTTTATGGGAAATTTCTTAATGCATTTAAATTCTAATTTCAATCCATGTAAACGCATGTTGACATAAACCCAGGAGAAGTGGATCTGGGAAGTATAAAGTTTGTAGTTCCCAATCAATAAAACAAATGCAGGAGTTCCGTGTGAGTGGCCTTAAAGCAGAATTTCTCAACCAGGGTGCCTTCAGGCTGCCATGGGGGGACTGTGTGATGGGGGGCTCTGATGTGATGGGGGACTCTGATGTGATGGAAGAACTTCTGATGTGATGAGGGCAGGGCCATCTTACAGAATGGGCATGCTGGGCAGTTGCCCAGGGGCCCCAATTGCCCAGGGGGCCCCACCTGTCCAGTGACCCAGCCTCAGCCAAGCATTAGTCCCAATTCCCGTGTGCATCCCGCCGCCGAACATAGCAGGTGGCAAGCGCCAGTCGGTCCAGCGCTGCTGTCAGGCCACTTGGGACGTGGAGGGAAGACCACAACTGCAGAAATGCCTGTCTGCCTCCATGGGAACAGGCACACACAGGACAGTCGAGTCTGACTCCCATCCGTGTGTGTGTTCACTGGACCCAGCCGCCGAACTTGGAAGCTGTCATTAGGCTGGCACTGCTGTACCAATAAATATCGCCTTATCAATAATTTGCATTTTTATTCTCATGGGTGATTGTGTAGGCGGGGCCCCAGTCCACTGCATTGCCCGGGGCCCTTTAAAGAGGAAGTAAACCCTCCTCAGGAAGTTGTACCTATAGATGATCCTATGATAAGGCTTACCTATAGGTACTGTAAATATCTCCTAAACATGTACCGTTTAGGAGATATTTACCTTGTTTCATGCAGCCAGTGACATCACTGGCACATGCGCTCTGAAGGACCAGCCGCTCGTGCCGTTCCTTCAGAGTCCTGTGCCGTGACTGTCAGCTCCCGCGCGCGTGCGCGGGAGTGACGTCACCGCGGCTCCGGCCAATCAGATGGCCGGATGCCGCGATCCCGGAAGACGGACGACTGAACATGTCGCTCGTCATACAGGTGAGTGAGCGGCACGGCGGGGGCTTGTTGTAAGGTAAGTATTTCATAATGAGCTAGTATGCGATGCACACTAGCTCATTATGTGTTTCTCTTGCAGGGTGTAAAAAAAAAAAAAAAAGTTTGAAAAGAGTTTACAACCTCTTTAATGCTCTTAAGATGGCACTGGATGAGGGAACCTCTGATGTGAAGGAGGGGCTCTGATGTGATGGGGGTCCTCTGATGTGCAGGAGGGGCTCTGATGTGATGGGGGTCCTCTGATGTGAAGGAGGGGCTCTGATGTGATGGGGGTCCTCTGATGTGAAGGAGAGGCTCTGATGTGATGGGGGTCCTCTGATGTGAAGGAGGGGCTCTGATGTGATGGGGGTCCTCTGATGTGAAGGAGGGGCTCTGATGTGATGGGGGTCCTCTGATGTGATGGGGTCCTCTGATGTGAAAGAGGGGCTCTGGTGTGATGGAAGGACTTCTGATGTGATGGGGGTCCTGTGATGTGATGGGGGTCCTCTGATGTGCAGGAGGGGCTCTGATGTGATGGGGGTCCTCTGATGTGAAGGAGGGGCTCTGATGTGATGGGGGTCCTCTGATGTGAAGGAGAGGCTCTGATGTGATGGGGGTCCTCTGATGTGAAGGAGGGGCTCTGATGTGATGGGGGTCCTCTGATGTGAAGGAGGGGCTCTGATGTGATGGGGGTCCTCTGATGTGATGGGGTCCTCTGATGTGAAAGAGGGGCTCTGGTGTGATGGAAGGACTTCTGATGTGATGGGGGTCCTGTGATGTGATGGGGGGTTCTCTGATGTGATGGGGGTCCTCTGATGTGAAAGAGGGGCACTGGTGTGATGGGGGTCCTCTGATGTGATGGAAGGACTTCTGATGTGATGGGGGTCCTGTGATGTGATGGGGGGTTCTCTGATGTGATGGGAGTCCTCTGATGTGAAGGAGAGGCTCTGATGTGATGGGGTGTCTTCTGATGTGAAGGGTGGCTTCTGATGTTATGGGGGTTCTCTGATGTGATGGGGGTCCTCTGATGTGAAGTAGAGGCTCTGATGTGATGGGGGTCCTCTGATGTGAAGGAGGGGCTCTGATGTGATGGGGGTCCTCTGATGTGAAGGAGGGGCTCTGATGTAATGGGGGTCCTCTGATGTGAAGGAGGGGCTTTGGTGTAATAGGGGTCCTCTGATGTGATGGAAGGATTTCTGATGTGATGTGGGTCCATTAATGTGATAGAGGGGTCCTCTGAAGTGATGGGGGGGTCCTCTGAAGTGATGGGGGGGGGGTCCTCTGAAGTGATGGGAGGCCTCTGATGTGAAGGACTCTAATGTATAGGGAGGGCTTTGATATGATGGTGGGATCTGTCCATAAGTGAAGATAATTTCATCCAGGCAGTTGTTGCTCGTCCCAGGCTCAGGTTTCCCATTGATAAGTAACATTTATATGTTTTACATGGGGGGGGCTCCAGATTTTTTATACATTTAAAGGGTGTAGAGAAGTTGTGAAGCCCATTGTAAAGGACGCGACATATCAATGACCAATGGCCATGAAGGGGGTTGGCGCTCCATCTGGCCTTACAATTTTGGCGTAGGGTTTCAGCGAGAAGAAGGGACATCCTGGATCTTGTAGTTCCCTTTAGCAGCCAAGGGGGGACGCCGGCTCCCAGAGTCCATTGTACATCGCTATGGAATGCCTCGGCTGCTCCTGCTTTCATCTCCTGAGTTTGTTTGAAGAGCTCTGATAGTGTGAAGTGTTTGCACAGCAGATTCCACATGGCAGATACATGCCTTCATGTCAGCACGGTGAGGTATGGATGGCAGCACGAATCGCAGCTGGCGGCGCGCCCTGCATGACATATCCTATTTTTCTGTCCCCGCCCCCCACCTCGTGTGACATTCTGTATCCCCAGGCATACAATTCACACATACACAGGACAGCGTACTGGAATCATCTACAGCAGACGGTACAAGGAAGGGAAAGTGTTGGAATGCAAAATCCAAAATGTTACCGTTGTCACCAAAACAGGAAACCAGGGGAAATCTTCCTATGGGGACACCTATTTTGGGGATGTTCCATCACTGTGGATTTCCTCCCACACGTGTCTCCAGAACAGGAAACGTTCAAAACCTTTTGGAACTCTATCCAAAAAAAATGTTTTGGCTGGAATTCCTCTCTGCATTGGAAACGTTTCAAGATTCTGGAGTCATAGTTAAAGCTGAACTCCGGGCAGATATAAAAGACACAAATCAATGCAGCTCTGTAATTAAAATTATATCATCAAATGTATTTGTGTCAAATACCTGAATGTGACCTCTTATCAGCCTCTAGCATGACCTGTACAGCAGGGCTCAAACTGGGAGAGAGAGAAACAGCACAAGGAGCCAATCAGTTGGACTGCAGTGCCTGTACAGCGAATCCAGGAAGTATTCACAGCGCTTCACTTTTTCCACATTTTTTTATTGTGACAGGAGTCACTTTGGGCATGGGGGTTGTGGACCCCAAATTCCTTTAAAGAAGTTGGGAGGCACCATGTCCAGCCTTGTAAGGCTTTCTTATGTTTAAGTCACCCTGCATCTTTTATGGATGCAGGGTGACCGGGAGGGTGGTGTACACTGAGAATATGGTTTGGACTACTTCAAATGGGACAGTAATATGCATTACCAGTATCTCTCAGGAAATATGGAGATCTATCTTATTCCTATACACTGTAAGGCATAGGAAGTGCAACTCCTAATTTGGGTGTCCAGGAACTATGAGAGACACCATGTCTGCTAATCAATGTGTATTAGCTGCAGAGAGAGGTGGGGATTGTTTCCAGCAGCCCCTCCTAAAGAATGTCTACTGATTAACTAAGTGCTTTTGTCTAAAATAGGACAGTATGTTAATTGGGTCTGAGACTATTGATAAGTATGTTAATGAGCTCACCTGGCTGTCTACTAAGGGAGGTAATTACACAGTCATTGTTCATGTGGTCTTCTCAAAGTATATATAAATGCTGTGTTTCTTTCAATAAAGAAGAAGAGAGTTATTCTCACTTGACCTCAATACGGAGCCAATGTGAGAGAAGTTTGTTTGAAATCTTTGCAAATTTATTAAAAATAAAAAAGGAAAAAATCCCATGTACATAAGTATTCACCCCCTTTGCTCAATACTTTGGTGAAGCTCCTTTGGCACCAATTACAGCCTCCAGTATTTCTGAGTATGATGCTACAAGCTTGGCACTCCTATTTGTGGGCAGTTTCTCCCATTCTTCTTTGCAGGACCTCTCAAGCTCTATCAAGTTGGATGGGGGAGGGTTGGTGCACCGCCATTTTCAGATCTCTCCAGAGATGTTCAATCGGGTTCAAGTCTGGGCTCTAGCTGGGCCACTCAAGGACATTCACAGAGTTGTCCCATAGCCACTCCTTTGTTATCTTGGCTGTGTGCTTAGGGTCGTTGTCCTGTTGGAAGATGAACCTTCACCCCAGTCTGAGGTCCAGAGAGCTCTGGAGCAGATTTTCATCATGGGTGTCTCTGTACATTGCTGCATTCATCTTTCCCTCCATCCTGACTAGTCTCCCAGTCTCTGCTACTTAAAAATATCCCCACAACATAATGCTGACACCACCATGCTTCACAGTAGGGATGGTATTGGCCAGGTGATGAGCGGTGCCTGGTTTCCTCCAGACATGACGCTTGCCATTCAGGCCAAAGAGTTCAATCTTTGTTTCATGAGAGCAGAGAATTTTGTTTCTCATGGTCTGAGAGTCCTTCAGGTGACTTTTGGTAAACTCCAGGTGGGCTGTCATGTGACTTTTACTGAGGAGTGGCTTCTGTCTGGCCACACCCACACAGGCCTGATTGGTGGAGTGCTGCAGAGATGGTTGTTCTTCTGGAAGGTTCTCCTCTCTCTACAGAGAAACGCTGGAGCTCTGTCAGAGTGACCATCGGGTTCTTGGTCACCTCCCTGACTAAGGCCCTCCTCCCCCGATCGCTCAGTTTGGCTGGGCGGCCGCTCTAGGAAGAGTCCTGGTGGTTCCAAACTTCTTCCATTTACAGATGATGGAGGCCACTGTGCTCATTGGGACCTTCAATCCTGCAGAAAAGTTTCTGTACCCTTCCCCCGATCTGTGCCTCCATACAATCCTGTCTCCGAGGTCTACAGACAATTCCTTGGACTTCATGGCTTAGTTTGTGCTCTGACATGCACTGTTACCTGTGGGACCTTATATAGAGAGGTGTGTGCCTTTCCAAATCATGTCCAATCACCTGAATTTACCACAAGTGGATGCCTATAAAGTTTTAGAAACATCTCAAGGATGATCAGTGGAAACAGGAGGCACCTGAGCTCAATTCTGAGTGTCATGGCAAAGGGTGTGAATACTTATGTACATGGGATTTTTTTCCTTTTTATTTTTAATAAATTTGCAAAGATTTCAAACAAACTTCTCTCACGTTGTCATTATGGGGGATTGTTTGTAAAATTTTGAGGAAAATAATGAATTGAATATATTTTGGAATAAGGATGTACCATAACAAAATGTGGAAAAAGTGAAGCACCGTGAATACTTGCTAAATGCCCTGTACACTAACAGAGGACACGCTGATAGTTGGAGAGAGCAGAGTGACAAATAGACCATCACCTTTTCCTTGTCAAGTCACAGGGTAGGGGTGGGGTGGAGACGTTTCACTGTAAGTGAAAGTGAAACTGCAACATAGATGGATTAGATCCCCTCCCCCTCCAGGCAGGACTGTGCTGGGTCTCACTTAAAGCGGAGTTCCGGGCACAAAATCGGTATTTTTTTTTTGTGCCCCTCCGCTAGCTACACATAACCTGAAAAGGAATTGGATAGTTATTTTTTTTTTTTTTGTACACTCACCTTGTAATCGAAGATCGTAAATACTCACCTCAGGGTACTTCCTCCTCCAGCGCCGCGGCTCACCCCGTCACTTCCTGCCTCGCGATGATTCCTGGGAGCTGAACGTCATCGCTCCCAGGAATCAATGCGACGGCACCGGCCCCGCACGTCACTTCCGGGCGACGCCGCATTCCCCTGCTAAACAGCTTCTGGGCATGCCCAGAAGCTGTTTAGGAATGCGGCGCCGCACCGGAAGTGACGAGAGGGGCCGGTGCGGCGCATTCTGGGAGAAGAAGATGCGGAAGAAGACACCGAAGAGGACCGCGCCGGCTTCAGCTGCCCACAAGAGAGATGGAAACGCTGTGGAAGAAATTTTCAAAGTAAGTATTTCTTCTTGCAGGTAAGTGCGAACCGGGACAGATCAGAGGCTAGCCATTGTGGAATGTGCTAGCCCTGACTGTCCCGGGGGTATGTTCAGCAAAAAATGAGATCTGTGCCCGGAACTCCGCTTTAAAATCTATGACCAATACTTTTTTTTATTTTGCTGTGGATTGAGCGGGGAAGGTTACAGGTCTTTATTCATGTTTGGGTCTCCATTGGGGATATTCCCTAACTTCCGGTCAGGACAGGAAATAATGGAAGTGGGAAGAATGTCCCTTACATTGGTGGTCAGTGGGAAGAATGTCCCTTACATTGGGGGTCAGTGGGAAGAATGTCCCTTACATTGGTGGTTAGTGGGGAAAATGTCCCTTACATTGGAGGTCAGTAGGATGAATGTTCCTTACATTGGTGATCAGTGGGAAGAATGTCCCTTACATTGGAGGTCAGTGAGAAGAATGTCCCTTACATTGGGGGTCAGTGGGAAGAATGTCCCTTACATTGGTGGTCAGTGGGAAGAATGTCCCTTACATTGGAGGTCAGTGAGAAGAATGTCCCTTACATTGGAGGTCAGTGAGAAGAATGTCCCTTACATTGGTAGTCAGTGGGAAGAATGTCCCTTACATTGGTAGTCAGTGGGAAGAATGTCCCTTACATTGGTAGTCAGTGGGAAGAATGTCCCTTACATTGGAGATCAGTGAGAAGAATGTCCCTTACATTGGTGGTCAGTGGGAAGAATGTCCCTTACATTGGTAGTCAGTGGGAAGAATGTCCCTTACATTGGAGATCAGTGAGAAGAATATCCCTTACATTGGTGGTCAGTGGGAAGAATGTCCCTTACATTGGTGATCAGTGAGAAGAATGTCCCTTACATTGGTGATCAGTGGGAAGAATGTCCCTTACATTGGTGATCAGTGAGAAGAATGTCCCTTACATTGGTGGTCAGTGGGAAGAAGGAGGAGGACACACCCAAAGAGCTCTCTCAGAGAACCAGCCCTTTTCAAGCCTGGGCCTTGCTTGCTAGCTTGGCCCAGGAACAATGCCTGATCCTGGGGGAGGCCCTGGGAGGGATCCCCCTGATGACACGGGGCCTAGTGAGGAGGAGGTGGAGGACCTGTCTGTGGGTCCAGGCCCTGGTGAGAATGCGGATGTCTTCAGCCAGAAGATTATCAATCGTTTTAGGGCGATTGGGAGAGCGGAAGAAAAACTTAAAGTTTTGAAGGCTGAACACAAATCCTTCAAAACCAAGTATTTCCAGGCCTGGAGTAAAAATCGCACAGCCATGAAGCCTGAGTTACAGGAATTGGAAGAAAAGGTAAAGGAACAAACTTTATTATTGGAAAGGCTGAAAGACAGAAGTGGAGCATTTAAAGAAAAATTTGACAATGAGAGGCGATTTACCAGCCAAGCATCAGCAAGCTCTGTGGATCAGCAGCCTCAGTTAATGGATGACCAGGCTCCATCTGCCTCTGCACCTCTCCCCCCATGCCAGAACTGGGAATCACCAGCGGCAACCAGCCAGGGGGTTGAGAGTGGACATGGATCCCTGACATTCATCCAGCAGATGGAGTCACCCCTGAAAGCAGACAGGTTTGTATTTTCTGATGATCCATCAGAAATCCCTGAGGATGGGCAGAGGAGATTCAAGTCAGCAAAGCCAGTAATGGTGGAGAAATCCCAGTACACCATGCTGCCATCCAACATGTCTGCCCCATCTGCTGTAGTGGATGGTGTCCCAGGTGAGAAAGAGCTCTGCATACAGCTACCTATTGGAGTTACCGCTGTGGAGAAACCGACAGACATGCAAGCCCCGGACCATCAGACGAATGTGGATGGACCTGCATTAAACACCCCAGGCATGGATTTTGCTGGTCTGGCTGAGACCAGTAGTCCCACGGCAAGCAAAATGGTTGCCAGCTCCAAAGAGCCTGCTTCATGTTCACCTGAGCCTCCCAGTCTTCCAGTGCTGATTGCTGATGGGGGAGGGGATCAACATAGTTCTGGAAGTGGAATGGAAGTAGCAATGGAAATATCCTGCAATGCTTTACCTGCTGCTGTGTTAAAACAGAATGCTATTTCCACAGCTGAAAACCCTGTCCTAGTGGAAGAGAAGATGACAGCTGGAGTTCTTACCAATGCAGCAGCAACTATGGATTCTGCTGTGAAGACAACAGCAATAATAAGTATCCCAGCAAGTATAAAAAATGACAATGTTAAAGCAATGAATGTGGTGGGTGGTGGTGAAGGGGTTAGTAATGCTGGGAAAAATAAAAATGACATTTCTCCTCCTGCTCAGCAGAGGAAAGATTCGATTGCACAGATCAATCCCGAATCTGTGCAATCGTTATCTGCTAAGTGTGTGTCAGATAATTTAAAAAAAACTGATGGATTTTCTGCTGGGAGGAATGTTGGAAGCTATGCTTCAGCTTTGGGGAGTCACACCAAGGTGGGTGGTGGGAATTCTGTTATTAGTCAAAATTCAGGGAGGTTTGGTGGGTATAGGAGGAGGAATGTGGTACAGTTGAGGTGGGTGGGGGATGGAACTCCACCTGTAAGGGGGAGGGTGGCTGAGTTGATTTTGGAAATGGGGTTTAAAGCTTGTGATATTTTTGCTTTAATTTGCCCGGTGGGGAGTTATGAATTCGATTTGTCGTTTGTAAAACCTGAAAGTTTGGATCTCTTCTGGGAGAGATTTAGGAGGTGCAAGGGCCTTCAGCAGTGGAGTGGTTTGGTGCCAAAAGTGATTTCAAGGCAGCCTCTGATAAAATCAGTGACCATTTTGGTGCGTAACGAATCCATACCAGAGGCTGATTTATTAGTATGGCTACGCCGATATGGCGAGGTCCTCACTCCACTGCGGAAGGTCCTTGATGAGCATGGGATATGGACAGGGGCCTGGACAGTGTCGCTAAAATTGGGGGTGCTGGGCGATGTAGTTCAGCACCTTCCCTGCTCAGCCTTTCTGGGTAGGGATAGGCTGACCATTTTCTACCAAGGTCAGCCTAAGGTATGTAATAAATGTGGTGATAAAGGCCACTTTGCATCGTCCTGCACCCACAAGAAGTGCTCACTGTGCCAGGATTTAGGCCATTTGGCCAGAGAATGCACCCAGATTCGGTGCAATTTGTGCCAGCAGCTGGGTCATCCATATAGCCAGTGCCCAGAGGCACTGCATAACTTGCCAGGATTGGAGACTGAGCTGCAGAGGCTTGATAAAGAAGATGAAGCAGCTGAAGTTAGAGAGGAAATTGTTGTTGCCCCTCCTGTGTCTGTTGTGTCAGATTCTGTTTCCCCTAGTGATGTGGTCCCTGAGTCTGTGTCTGTTGTGTCAGATTCTGTTTCCCCTAGTGATGTGGTCCCTGAGTCTGTCCCTCCTGTTGTTCCTACATCTACTGTGCGTAGATCCTCCAGACTAGCGGAAGCTGCTGGGGGGGCGGGTATAGTGGATCTTCCCCCTCGGCCTACTCCACCTCCAGTCCCTGTCTCTCGACACCGCAAACGCGGCCAAGAGGGTGCAGGGGTGCTGGATGGTGGTGGGGTCGATGGGGTTGAGGGAGGGGTGTCCATGTCCCATGTCTCACCCTCTGTTGTGGAGGATTCGGATGATGAGGGGTGGGAGAGGACAAAGAGGAAGAAAAAGAAGAAGAGGAAGACCAGTAAAGCGGTCACTTCTTCCTTACAGTTAGAGCCAGGAGGGGTTCCTCTTGGCAACACATTTTCGGTTTTATCAGGGGAGGAGTTAGTATCCGATTTATCTACTTTATCATCTATGGATGAGGGGGAGTCACATAGTGTAAAGAGAGCTGTTTCGGGTGATGAGAGTGTGGTGGAGGTTAAGAAACGACTACCCCAATCATCCTGATGGCAGTGCCCGCTCTGATAAAGGTGGCGACCATTAATGTCGCCAGCGTGAAATCTGCAAGAGCTCGTGATATTGCCTTATTTTTGCTCAGTGAGTTTGATGCTGAGATTTTATTTTTGCAAGAGACCTGGCTCAATACTTTGGCCGATGTCCATCTAGCAAAAAGGGAGTGGAGATGCGGTCCCTCCTTTTGGTCTCTTGCGGCTGAGCCTTGCAGCGGAGTTGCGGTTCTTTTTAAAACCGATATGGTAACGTGCCGGCGGATAATTGAGGTAGAAATGGGGAGATGCATGGTCTTAGACGTCTCTGTTAGGGGGCAGGACCTGCGCCTGATCAATATCTATGGACCGCAGTCAAAATGGGACAGGAAATGCCTCTTCACAAAGATCAAGCCCTTCCTTTTTACATCCCAGCAGGTTGTCTTTGGAGGTGACTTTAACACCATAATTAGGCCTGAAGACAGGAGGGTCTCCATAGACAGGCTGGGTTATGATAGCGTTTTTCTTAGAGATATGGTTAGACAAGCAGGCCTGGTAGATGTGCACATTAAGCACTGCCCTGGCAGCACGGGATTCACGTTTCAGAGAGGGAATAGTCAGAGTAGGATAGATAGGTTTTTTTTAAAGGAGAACTCTGCTTTCTCGGCTCCTGAGTTGAGGGCGGTGGAGTTCTCTGACCACTGTATGCTGTCTGTGACTCTGAATGCCTCGGACACTCCACCCAGGGGAAGGGGTACCTGGAAACTGAATTCGGCTCTCCTGGAAGATGTAGAGGTAAGACAATCCTTTGAGGATTTTTTTTCAGGCACAGGTTTCTATTCTGGACTTTTGCAGCAGTAAGTCAGAGTGGTGGGAGCTTGTGAAACAAAGGGCGATTGGACTTTTCAAGGCCATAAGTAAGAAGAAGCAGCTTGGTATGTATATTGCCTACCAGCATTTGCGGAGGAAGCTTGATCGTCTTGTCTCGTATGGAGGAGATCCAGGGGAGATCTCGGAGGTAAAGCTTCTTCTTAGGAAGTGTCAATACGACCGGCATGCCTCCTTGGTTCTGGAGAGAGATTATGGGAAATATCACTCGCCTGATCCTTACCAGAACTGTAAGCAAGGCATAGCAGTTAAGACGGTCATAGGTCTGAGGGATAGTACGGGTTCCCTGGTGAAGTCCAGATCAGGGATCCTGGAGATCTTCAGGTCATATTACGCAGACCTTTTGGGAAGAAAGGACCTTAGTCGGGACAGGATGGAAAGCTTTCTGGATTCTACTCCAGGATTGGGAAATGATACATTGCCTTTGATGGATTTGACAGAACCAATTTCAGCGGATGAGGTAGTTTGTGCTATAGAGAAGCTGGCTACCAAAAAGTCGCCTGGGCCAGATGGGTTGACAGCTGAATTTTACAAGTGTTTTAAGTCCATTCTGGCTCCCTTTTTAGCGGAGGTTTATAACAGCTGTTTAGATGAGGGTTCTCTCCCTCCCTCCATGAGGCAATCCGCTGTGATTCTTCTGTCAAAAGGTAAAGACCCCTCAATAATTGAGAACTGGCGCCCCATCAGTCTTCTCAATGTTGATAGAAAGATCTTGGCGAAGATTCTTTTTTGGCGCTTGTCGTCAGTAGCAGGCGATTTGTTGTCCAATCATCAGCACTGCTCGGTCCAGGGCAGAAGTACCTTTTCAGCAATTTTAGCTGTCCGGGAGGCTTTGGAGCGATGCAGGGCTGCTGGATGGAGAAAGTACTTGCTGGCATTGGATCAGGCGAAGGCTTTTGATCGAGTCAATCATGAGTACCTGTATTTGCTACTTGGTAGATACGGCCTGCAGGGGAGGTTTATTGATTGGCTGAAAACATTATATAAAGGGGCTGAGAGCTTCCCACTTGTTAATGGTTGGGTTGGACGGCCTTTTGAGGTTGGCTCTGGGGTGCGTCAGGGGTGTCCTTTGAGCCCCCTGCTATATGTATTC
Organism: Pelophylax lessonae; assembly: GCF_965119305.1. Lineage (NCBI taxonomy): Eukaryota > Metazoa > Chordata > Amphibia > Anura > Ranidae > Pelophylax > Pelophylax lessonae. The sequence goes on from NC_138778.1 coordinate 4,240,060, forward strand.
GCAATTGACCCCTTCATAAGAAGGTTAGAGAGTGGATCGTTGTGTGGGGTGCCTTTGGGCATTGCTGGTGTGCCGCCTTTGAAGGTCGTGGCCTATGCCGATGATGTGTCTGTTATTATCTCTGGGATGGAGGAGGCGCAGGAGGTGGTCTCTGTGATAGAGCAGTACACTGAGGCTTCTGGCTCTAAAATCAATCATGAAAAGAGTGAAGTTTTCTGGATGGGTGAGGAGGGTGAAAGCTTCGAACTTCCGGATGCCTTCCCAGAGCCCCAGCAGGAAATTAAAGTGTTGGGCATCAAATTTGGTCCTGGTGACTATGGTCATCGAAATTGGGAAAGCAGGTTGTTGAATGCCAATGCCAAGGTGGCAAGCTGGAAGAAATGGAAACTTTCCTTGAGGGAAAGGGTTGACTTGATTAAAACTTACCTGATCCCAATCTTTTTATATGTCAGCTTTGTCTGTATCTTGCCGGAATCTCTCTATGCAAGGGTGTACAGCTGCTTTTTCCAACTGTTATGGGGAAATAGGCTGAACCTGATTAAACGCAATGTAACTTACCTGTCCAGGCGGGAAGGTGGTCTAGGAATGGTCAACCCTATAGTTTTCTTTTCTCTGCTTTTTTTAAAGTATAATCTTGGTAATATGTTAGCAGAGACCCCGCCGGGATGGGTGGGTATTTTTCAATCTTGGTTTAGGCCTTTTCTGCGATGCTGGGAAGATGGCGGGCCAGTGAAAAGTCTGAGAGTCCGACATGGCAAGCTTCCGGCTTATGTTGCCCCGTGTCTGAAAATACTTAGGCAGTGGCAGGTGACAGTGGGGGATATCAAGTCCCTCCCCAGAAAGCTTCTGGAGAAGAGGATTTTGGGCTCTGCTTTCAGTGTGTCGCTGACCTTAAGGGATTGCCCAGGCCCCGTAATGAGGGAGGGGTTGCGTTTAATTAACTTAGGAAGAATCCCTTTGAAGTTTAGGGATCAAGCCTGGCTCGCTTTCCATGGAAGGCTCTATGTGAGAGGGAACCTGAAGCATCGCCCTGTGGATGATCGGGATTGTCCTAGAGCGGAGTGTGTTGGTAAAGTGGAGTCTATGGACCACTTTTTGCTCCAGTGTCCCTTTAACATAGAGGTGTATAAAAGGGTGGGGAGGGCTCTAGGCATCCCCTTTCTCTATCGCATGAGTTATGCGGAGTGGGTGTATGGGGCATTCCCGACTCGCTGGGATTTTGATTTGGATACACTTTTTCTAGTTAGTATAGTTGTCCGTTACTTCACGTGGAATGCACGGTGCCAGATTACCCTGCGGAAGAAAGTCCTCCCTGTCGAGGTGGTGGTGTACGATATTCTGGGTGAGGTTGGGAAGATTCGGGGTCTTGAGAAGGGCAGGGAGCCTCGAGCGGTCTGGATAAGGGCGTGGAGGAATATCAGACCTGCTTTTGGTGAACTGTCCATCTCTGGGTGAAAAGCTTTTTTCCTATGCTATTTCTTTCACACCCTTAGCTTTTGTTAGTTAATATCTTCATTTTTGAAGAAGGGCTGCATGCATAATGGGAGTGGTTTTTGTTTCTTGACCTCGCAGGTTTGATGTCTGGTGTGGTGGTGTGAGTCTAATTAAGATTATTTTTCCCGGTAATGATGTGTTTCATGATATGAGTTTTGTTTTTGCTGTAAAGGCAGTCTTTATTTGAGAGCAGAATTTGCTATGTATTTTTTTTTCCCCTTTTCATGTAAATATGTATATATTTATTTATGTATATTGATTTTATGATTATTGATTGCAAGACTTTTAATAAACAAAAATTGGGAAGAATGTCCCTTACATTGGTGGTCACTCAGTGGGAAGAATGTCCCTTACATTGGTGGTCAGTGGGAAGAATGTCCCTTCCATTGGTGGTCAGTGGGAAGAATGTCCCTTACATTGGTGATCAGTGGGAAGAATGTCCCTTACATTGGTGGTCAGTGGGAAGAATGTCTCTTACATTGGTGGTCAGTGAGAAGAATGTCCCTTACATTGGTGGTCAGTGGGAAGAAGGAGGAGGACACACCCAAGGAGCTCTCTGTGAGATCCAGCCCTTTTCAAGCCTGGGCCTTGCTTGCTAGCTTGGCCCAGGAACAATGCCTGATCCTGGGGGAGGCCCTGGGAGGGATCCCCCTGATGACACGGGGCCTAGTGAGGAGGAGGTGGAGGACCTGTCTGTGGGTCCAGGCCCTGGTGAGAATGCGGATGTCTTCAGCCAGAAGGTTATCAATCGTTTTAGGGCGATTGGGAGAGCGGAAGAAAAACTTAAAGTTTTGAAGGCTGAACATAAATCCTTCAAAACTAAGTATTTCCAGGCCTGGAGTAAAAATCGCACAGCCATGAAGCCTGAGTTACAGGAATTGGAAGAAAAGGTAAAGGAACAATCTTTATTACTGGAAAGGCTGAAAGACCGAAGTGGAGCATTTAAAGAAAAGTTTGACAATGAGAGGAGATTTACCAGCCAAGCATCAGCAAGTTCTGTGGATCAGCAGCCTCGGTTAATGGATGACCCGGCTCCATCTGCCTCTGCACCTCTCCCCCCATGCCAGAACTGGGAATCACCAGCGGCAACCAGCCAGGGGGTTGAGAGTGGACATGGATCCCTGACATTTATCCAGGAGATGGAGTCACCCCTGAAAGCAGACAAGTTTGTCTTTTCTGATGATCCATCAGAAATCCCTGAAGATGGGCAGAGGAGATACAGGCCAGCAAAGCTAGTACTGGTGGAGAAATCCCAGTACACCATGTTGCCTTCCAGCATGTCTGCCCCACCTGCTGTAGTGGATGGTGTCCCAGGTGAGAAGGAACTGCATATTGCAGTTATTGCTGAGGAGAAATCCGGTGCAGACATGCAGGGTAAATCCCTGACAGAATCACCAGATTGTGAAAGAAAGGTGGATGGACCTGCATCTAACACCCCAGGCATAGATTTTTCTGCTCCTGCTGAGACCAGTAGTCCCTCTACAAGCAAAATGGCTGCAAACTCCAAAGAGTTTGCTTCAGCTGAGTTTCCCAGTGTTCCAGGGTTGATTGACCAGCTGTTTGCTGGTGGGGGAGGGGATCAACATGGTGTTGCAAGTGGAATGGAAGTAGCAATGGAAATATCCTGCAATGCTTTACCTGCTGCTATGTTAAAACAGGATTCTATTTCTACAACTGAAAACTCTGTCCCAGTGGAAGAGAAGATGATCGCTGAAACTCTTACCAGTGCAGCAGCAGCTATGGATTCTGCTGTGAAGACAGCAGGAATAATAAATATCCCAGCAAGTATAAAAAATGACATTAATGTTAAAGCAATGAATGTGGTGGGTGGTGGTGAAGGGGTTAGTAATGCTGGGAAAAATGAAAATGTTATTTCTCCCCCTGCTCAGCAGAGGAAAGATTTGATTGCACAGATCAATCCCGAATCTGTGCAATCGTTATCTGCTAAGTGTGTGTCAGATAATTTAAAAAAAACTGATGGATTTTCTGCTGGGAGGAATGTTGGAAGCTATGCTTCAGCTTTGGGGAGTCGCACCAGGGTGGGTGGTGGGGATTCTGTTAATCACAATTCAGGGAGGTTTTTTGGGGGGCAGGTTAGTGGGTATAGGAGGAGGAATGTGGTACAGTTGAGGTGGGAGGGGGAAGGAACCCCAATAGTAAGGGGGAGGGTGGCTGAGTTGATTTTGGAAATGGGGTTTAAAGCCTGTGATATTTTTGCTTTAATTTGCCCGGTGGGGAGTTATGAATTTGATTTATTGTTTGTAAAACCTGAAAGTTTGGATCTCTTCTGGGAGAGATTTAGGAGGTGCAAGGGCCTTCAGCAGTGGAGAGGTTTGGTGCCAAAGGTAATTTCAAGGCAGCCTTTGATAAAGTCGGTGACCATTCTGGTGCGTAACGAATCCATACCAGAGGCTGATTTATTAGTATGGCTACGCCGATATGGCGAGGTCCTCACTCCACTGCGGAAGGTCCTTGATGAGCATGGGATATGGACAGGGGCCTGGACAGTGTCACTAAAATTGGGGGTGCTGGGCGATGTAGTTCAGCACCTTCCCTGCTCAGCCTTTCTGGGTAGGGATAGGCTGACCATTTTCTACCAAGGTCAGCCTAAGGTGTGTAATAAATGTGGTGATAAAGGCCACTTTGCATCGTCCTGCACCCACAAGAAGTGCTCACTGTGCCAGGATTTAGGCCATTTGGCCAGAGAATGCACCCAGATTCGGTGCAATTTGTGCCAGCAGCTGGGTCATCCATATAGCCAGTGCCCAGAGGCACTGCATAACTTGCCAGGATTGGAGACTGAGCTGCAGAGGCTTGATAAAGAAGATGAAGCAGCTGAAGTTAGAGAGGAAATTGTTGTTGCCCCTCCTGTGTCTGTTGTGTCAGATTCTGTTTCCCCTAGTGATGTGGTCCCTGAGTCTGTCCCTCCTGTGTCTGTTGTGTCAGATTCTGTTTCCCCTAGTGATGTGGTCCCTGAGTCTGTCCCTCCTTTTGTTCCTACATCTACTGTGCGTAGATCCTCCAGACTAGCGGAAGCTGCTGGGGGGGCGGGTATAGTGGATCTTCCCCCTCGGCCTACTCCACCTCCAGTCCCTGTCTCTCGACACCGCAAACGCGGCCAAGAGGGTGCAGGGGTGCTGGATGGTGGTGGGGTCGATGGGGTTGAGGGAGGGGTGTCCATGTCCCATGTCTCACCCTCTGTTGTGGAGGATTCGGATGATGAGGGGTGGGAGAGGACAAAGAGGAAGAAAAAGAAGAAGAGGAAGACCAGTAAAGCGGTCATTTCTTCCTTACAGTTAGAGCCAGGAGGGGTTCCTCTTGGCAACACATTTTCGGTTTTATCAGGGGAGGAGTTAGTATCTGATTTATCTACTTCTTTATCATCTATGGATGAGGGGGAGTCACATAGAGTAAAGAGAGCTGTTTCGGGTGATGAGAGTGTGGTGGAGGTTAAGAAACGACTACCCCAATCATCCTGATGGCAGTGCCCGCTCTGATAAAGGTGGCGACCATTAATGTCGCCAGCGTGAAATCTGCAAGAGCTCGTGATATTGCCTTATTTTTGCTCAGTGAGTTTGATGCTGAGATTTTATTTTTGCAAGAGACCTGGCTCAATACTTTGGCCGATGTCCATCTAGCAAAAAGGGAGTGGAGATGCGGTCCCTCCTTTTGGTCTCTTGCGGCTGAGCCTTGCAGCGGAGTTGCGGTTCTTTTTAAAACCGATATGGTAACATGCCGGCGGATAATTGAGGTAGAAATGGGGAGATGCATGGTCTTAGACGTCTCTGTTAGGGGGCAGGACCTGCGCCTGATCAATATCTATGGACCGCAGTCAAAATGGGACAGGAAATGCCTCTTCACAAAGATCAAGCCCTTCCTTTTTACATCCCAGCAGGTTGTCTTTGGAGGTGACTTTAACACCATAATTAGGCCTGAAGACAGGAGGGTCTCCATAGACAGGCTGGGTTATGATAGCGTTTTTCTTAGAGATATGGTTAGACAAGCAGGCCTGGTAGATGTGCACATTAAGCACTGCCCTGGCAGCACGGGATTCACGTTTCAGAGAGGGAATAGTCAGAGTAGGATAGATAGGTTTTTTTTAAAGGAGAACTCTGCTTTCTCGGCTCCTGAGTTGAGGGCGGTGGAGTTCTCTGACCACTGTATGCTGTCTGTGACTCTGAATGCCTCGGACACTCCACCCAGGGGAAGGGGTACCTGGAAACTGAATTCGGCTCTCCTGGAAGATGTAGAGGTAAGACAATCCTTTGAGGATTTTTTTCAGGCACAGGTTTCTATTCTGGACTTTTGCAGCAGTAAGTCAGAGTGGTGGGAGCTTGTGAAACAAAGGGCGATTGGACTTTTCAAGGCCATAAGTAAGAAGAAGCAGCTTGGTATGTATATTGCCTACCAGCATTTGCGGAGGAAGCTTGATCGTCTTGTCTCGTATGGAGGAGATCCAGGGGAGATCTCGGAGGTAAAGCTTCTTCTTAGGAAGTGTCAATACGACCGGCATGCCTCCTTGGTTCTGGAGAGAGATTATGGGAAATATCACTCGCCTGATCCTTACCAGAACTGTAAGCAAGGCATAGCAGTTAAGACGGTCATAGGTCTGAGGGATAGTACGGGTTCCCTGGTGAAGTCCAGATCAGGGATCCTGGAGATCTTCAGGTCATATTACGCAGACCTTCTGGGAAGAAAGGACCTTAGTCGGGACAGGATGGAAAGCTTTCTGGATTCTACTCCAGGATTGGGAAATGATACATTGCCTTTGATGGATTTGACAGAACCAATTTCAGCGGATGAGGTAGTTCGTGCTATAGAGAAGCTGGCTACCAAAAAGTCGCCTGGGCCAGATGGGTTGACAGCTGAATTTTACAAGTGTTTTAAGTCCATTCTGGCTCCCTTTTTAGCGGAGGTTTATAACAGCTGTTTAGAAGAGGGTTCTCTCCCTCCCTCCATGAGGCAATCCGCTGTGATTCTTCTGTCAAAAGGTAAAGACCCCTCAATAATTGAGAACTGGCGCCCCATCAGTCTTCTCAATGTTGATAGAAAGATCTTGGCGAAGATTCTTTTTTGGCGCTTGTCGTCAGTAGCAGGCGATTTGTTGTCCAATCATCAGCACTGCTCGGTCCAGGGCAGAAGTACCTTTTCAGCAATTTTAGCTGTCCGGGAGGCTTTGGAGCGATGCAGGGCTGCTGGATGGAGAAAGTACTTGCTGGCATTGGATCAGGCGAAGGCTTTTGATCGAGTCAATCATGAGTACCTGTATTTGCTACTTGGTAGATACGGCCTGCAGGGGAGGTTTATTGATTGGCTGAAAACATTATATAAAGGGGCTGAGAGCTTCTCACTTGTTAATGGTTGGGTTGGACGGCCTTTTGAGGTTGGCTCTGGTGTGCGCCAGGGGTGTCCTTTGAGCCCTCTGCTATATGTATTCGCAATCGACCCCTTCATAAGAAGGTTAGAGAGTGGATCGTTGTGTGGGGTGCCTTTGGGCATTGCTGGTGTGCCGCCTTTGAAGGTCGTGGCCTATGCCGATGATGTGTCTGTTATTATCTCTGGGATGGAGGAGGCGCAGGAGGTGGTCTCTGTGATAAAGCAGTACACTGAGGCTTCTGGCTCTAAAATCAATCATGAAAAGAGTGAAGTTTTCTGGATGGGTGAGGAGGGTGAAAGCTTCGAACTTCCGGATGCCTTCCCAGAGCCCCAGCAGGAAATTAAAGTGTTGGGCATCAAATTTGGTCCTGGTGACTATGGTCATCGAAATTGGGAAAGCAGGTTGTTGAATGCCAATGCCAAGGTGGCAAGCTGGAAGAAATGGAAACTTTCCTTGAGGGAAAGGGTTGACTTGATTAAAACTTACCTGATCCCAATCTTTTTATATGTCAGCTTTGTCTGTATCTTGCCGGAATCTCTCTATGCAAGGGTGTACAGCTGCTTTTTCCAACTGTTATGGGGAAATAGGCTGAACCTGATCAAACGCAATGTAACTTACCTGTCCAGGCGGGAGGGTGGTCTAGGAATGGTCAACCCTATAGTTTTCTTTTCTCTGCTTTTTTTAAAGTATAATCTTGGTAATATGTTAGCAGAGACCCCGCCGGGATGGGTGGGTATTTTTCAATCTTGGTTTAGGCCTTTTCTGCGATGCTGGGAAGATGGCGGGCCAGTGAAAAGTCTGAGAGTCCGACATGGCAAGCTTCCGGCTTATGTTGCCCCGTGTCTGAAAATACTTAGGCAGTGGCAGGTGACAGTGGGGGATATCAAGTCCCTCCCCAGAAAGCTTCTGGAGAAGAGGATTTTGGGCTCTGCTTTCAGTGTGTCGCTGACTTTAAGGGATTGCCCAGGCCCCATAATGAGGGAGGGGTTGCGTTTAATTAACTTAGGAAGAATCCCTTTGAAGTTTAGGGATCAAGCCTGGCTCGCTTTCCATGGAAGGCTCTATGTGAGAGGGAACCTGAAGCATCGCCCTGTGGATGATCGGGATTGTCCTAGAGCGGAGTGTGTTGGTAAAGTGGAGTCTATGGACCACTTTTTGCTCCAGTGTCCCTTTAACATAGAGGTGTATAAAAGGGTGGGGAGGGCTCTAGGCATCCCCTTTCTCTATCGCATGAGTTATGCGGAGTGGGTGTACGGGGCATTCCCGACTCGCTGGGATTTTGATTTGAATACACTTTTTCTAGTTAGTATAGTTGTCCGTTACTTCACGTGGAATGCACGGTGCCAGATTACCCTGCGGAAGAAAGTCCTCCCTGTCGAGGTGGTGGTGTACGATATTCTTGGTGAGGTTGGGAAGATTCGGGGTCTTGAGAAGGGCAGGGAGCCTCGAGCGGTCTGGATAAGGGCGTGGAGGAATATCAGACCTGCTTTTGGTGAACTGTCCATCTCTGGGTGAAAAGCTTTTTTCCTATGCTATTTTTTTTCACGCCCTTAGCTTTTGTTAGTTAATATGTTCATTTTTGAAGAAGGGCTGCATGCATAATGGGAGTGGTTTTGTTTCTTGACCTCGCAGGTTTGATGTCTGGTGTGGTGGTGTGAGTCTTATTAAGATAATTTTTTCCGGTAATGATGTGTTTCATGATGTGAGTTTTGTTTTTGCTGTAAAGGCAGTCTTTATTTGAGAGCAGAATTTGCTATGTATTTTTTTCCCCCCTTTTCATGTAAATATGTATATATTTATTTATGTATATTGATTTTATGCTTATTGATTGCAAGACTTTTAATAAACAAAATTGGGAAGAATGTCCCTTACATTGGTGGTCAGTGAGAAGAATGTCCCTTACATTGGTGGTCAGTGGGAAGAATGTCCCTTACATTGGTGGTCAGTGGGAAGAATACCCCTTACAGAAACCTACAAAAGACCACCAGAGGCACCATCAAATGACTTCAACCAGCCACAGCTCAAGGAACCCCTAGACAACCTCTGGAGGAACTCTATGGTTACATAGAACCCTGGTTGAGATTGTCTGTCCTAAAGAGAACACACCTTGACACGTTATGTTTGTTTTGTTTATGAATTATGTTCTCATAGCCCTGATGAAGTTTGGAGTGTTCAGGCCCAGGAAACGCGTTGGCTGTTCATTTCAATCCTATCAGGAACGTTAAAATGGCGTTGGACTTATTTGTGAATTGGAGCTCTTGATGGTCTCTTTTTGGATCAATAACAATGGACACGGGTTCTAATTTTTCCCTGCAATGTTGAAGACTAGGCAGAAATGTTGGCTGTAAATGAACTTTAGATTTAGAGTTTTGGAATGAAGAAAAGTTCCGGGAGACCAGGTGCAACACAAGAGGAGCTCGGCATTGAGTAACGAGGCTTGGTGTGAGAGGAGTCCGTGACGTCTGGGCTCCTCGGAGTGAACATAACAGCGGGATGCTTGTGGATGGTAGTAATCGGACAAAGTCCGGGCACACCCTCTCTCTCCCTCACCCACGAGCCCCACCGTTTACGCAAACACATTACCTTGATACTCGTTATATTTAGACTCTTTCCAGAAATAAAATAAAGACGAACCGCCCCCCCCCCCCCCCTACAACCCGACCGTGGGGAAGGCACATAGAAATGTCTTTCTCACAGCAGGAAATGAGCACTTCCTTCCTTAAAATTTTCATCCAGGTTCTATTAATAGTTTTGGCCATTTAAGCGGCGTCTCACATGATCGCGCCGTGTTGGGATGTTCGTTGTCGTTGATCGAGTTTAAAGGGCATCTGATTCAGGGGGGAGCGCCACTCCGATTGTCCACCACCAGTTTACAAATTTATAATGAGTCATTGGAAAATCTAAGAAGGTTTTGGGTTTCCAAGGAGCGCCGTAACCATGAAAAGGTACAAGTGTGGGCGTCGAGGAATTTCCCGATGAAGGAGCACTGAGGCAAAAAGTTCAAGAGCTGCTAAAAATTTCAAAAACATAAATGTACTGTACATGCCCAAACACAGAAAATGAGATATTTGACATTTACTGACCATTGCCTTGGACAGGCTGTAGAATAGGAATGGCCAGTTCTTCAATAGAAGGGGTGTCAAACGTAATTTCATGGTAGACCGCATCAGCAGTGTTGTTGCCCTCAAAGGGTGGGTTGTAGCTCAGTGCAGGGTTCAGGAGAGAGCTATCTACAGAGTGCAGGGTTTCACGATTACACTACATACAGAGTGCAGAGTTCAGGAGAGAGCTATCTACAGAGTTCAGGGTTAAGAATTACACTATGTACAGAGTGCAGGGTTCAGGAGTGCGCTATGTACAGAGTGCAGGGTTCAGGAGTGCCCTATGTACAGAGTGCAGAGTTCAGGAGTGCCCTATGTACAGAGTGCAGGGTTGAGGATTACACTATGTACAGAGTGCAGGGTTCAGGAGTGTGCTATGTACAGAATGCAGGGCTGAGGATTACACTATGTACAGAGAGCAGAGTTCAGGAGTGCCCTATGTACAGAGTGCAGGGTTCAGGAGTGCCCTATGTACAGAGTGCAGAGTTCCAGATTGCTCTATGTACAGAGTTCTGGATTACACTACGTACAGAGCGCAGAGTTCAGGATTACACTACTTACAGAGAGTAGGGTTCAGGAGAGAGCTAAGTACAGGATACAGGGCTCAGGATTACACTACATACAGAATGCAGGAGAGAGCTACATACAGAGATCAGGATTACACTACGTACAGAGTGCAGAGTTCAGGAGTGCGCTATGTACAGAGTGCAGAGTTCAGGAGTGCGCTTTGTACATAGTGCAGAGTTCAGGAGTGCCCTTTGTACAGAGTGCAGAGTTCAGGAGTGCCCTTTGTACAAAGTGCAGAGTTTAGGAGTGCGCTTTGTACAAAGTGCAGAGTTTAGGAGTGCGCTTTGTACAAAGTGCAGAGTTTAGGAGTGCGCTTTGTACAGAGTGCAGAGTTTAGGAGTGCGCTTTGTACAGAGTGCAGAGTTTAGGAGTGCGCTTTGTACATAGTGCAGAGTTCAGGAGTGCCCTTTGTACAGAGTGCAGAGTCCAGGAGTGCCCTTTGTACAAAGTGCAGAGTTTAGGAGTGCGCTTTGTACAAAGTGCAGAGTTTAGGAGTGCGCTTTGTACAAAGTGCAGAGTTTAGGAGTGCGCTTTGTACAGAGTGCAGAGTTCCAGATTGCTCTATGTACAGAGTTCTGGATTACACTACGTACAGAGCGCAGAGTTCAGGATTACACTACTTACAGAGAGTAGGGTTCAGGAGAGAGCTAAGTACAGGATACAGGGCTCAGGATTACACTACATACAGAATGCAGGAGAGAGCTACATACAGAGATCAGGATTACACTACGTACAGAGTGCAGAGTTCAGGAGTGCGCTATGTACAGAGTGCAGAGTTCAGGAGTGCGCTTTGTACATAGTGCAGAGTTCAGGAGTGCGCTTTGTACAGAGTGCAGAGTTTAGGAGTGCCCTTTGTACAGAGTGCAGAGTTCAGGAGTGCGCTATGTACAGAGTGCAGAGTTCAGGAGTGCGCTTTGTACAGAGTGCAGAGTTCAGGAGTGCGCTTTGTACATAGTGCAGAGTTCAGGAGTGCGCTTTGTACATAGTGCAGAGTTCAGGAGTGTCCTTTGTACAGAGTGCAGAGTTTAGGAGTGTGCTTTGTACAGAGTGCAGAGTTCAGGATCACTCCTTGATACACTGTATTTTTGTTTTTTATATTGTATTCTTGTAATCCTGATGAAGTGGGAGTGTTTAGATCCCTGAAACCCTTTGGCTGTTTTTTTTTTTTACATTTTTTTTATTAATTGATGATCAATTAAAGTTTCTCTGGACTTGTTTGTGATTTGATGCTCTTCATGCTTCCTTATCTTCTCTCTTCTGGATAATCCAGCTAGGGTGACTCTGTGTGACAAGAGCTACCTTACCAGGGCCATTGAGCCTTAAAAACTGGTTTGACCCTCAGCGATATTGCACCACTGGTTATGGGTATTCCATGTGCTTTTCTGATTTATTTTTTTCTAATCCACGGTGGTGCAAATCCTGGAATGAAAAACCCGTAAGTGAACAAAAAGAATTGCATGTGAACACAAGGAAAAAAGTACACTTAGGGGTGTGCTTTGTCCACCCCCTGCCCCCCAAGAGGGGAGGACCTCCAGCCTGATCCCCCAGGGCGTAAGGCTCCTGACAGGGCCAAAAGGTTTCCATGGTCCGCCTAGCCAGAAGGCCTGCCAGACCCCGTTCTTCTGGGGCAGCCAAAGCCAACCCTGAATACTTGGTCGAGGGGCTCTCCCGAAGATAGACCCCCCCCCCCAAAAGCAGAGGAGGAAGGCGCCTAAGGGCCACACATCATCCCCTTAGACTTCAGAGCAAACCCAGAACTCACACCCTCCATCTTATTGAGAAAAATAACACACACATAAGTAAAGATGACAAAACGAGGGAGAGAAAATAAATAAGTGGCCATGCATGGTGCACTGGCCGGACCCTGAGGCCTGTAACAAAAATTGCCCTGGGCTTTGGCCAAAAGGCCCAGCCCTAAAAGGGGTAGGGCAGAAAAAGTGTTTGGGGCTGTGACCGTGTGCCGGTTCACACAGTGAGGTCCCCCACCCACGTTTTACTAAGAGCACCTCTGGGGCGACCACTCCTAGAGGGAACAGAACCTCTCTGCCTTCCCAGCCCATGGCCAGACAAGGTAGATCGTTCGAATCAGGAGGTAATGGACCCTTCCACCTTTCTCGGGGAGAATTTACTCCTTGGCCCCATTGACCTATGGGTGCTCTGGTTTCAATTCCTGCCAATACAAACCTTCCAGGTCCCCATCACTCCAGCAGGTCAGCAGCTAGGTCAGATCAGGCCCCCATTGGATCACTGATAGGAACAGATACTACACTTGATCTTAGCCAAAAGGTCGAGAAGCCATGTCCCTCTCTGTTACCTATTCTGAAGTTCTGTGTGCCCGCTGGGCAGATTATAACTCTCTATTGCCAATGGGGACACCCGTTGACCACCTCCTCCTCCACCTTCTGTCTTTACAAGTGACAGCGAGGAGCACAGGGCACTCTGGCCAAAGAAAAGCGCTCTGCTTACAGTGAGAGGCAGGGAGACGGCGCTCTCAGCGCGCCCACCACATACAGCTGCTGAGTCAGTCAGGGGTACGTGCCCCATCTGCCCCCTCCTTGTCCTGGCAGCAGAGTCCAATCTGTGTCAGACATCTGTGAACACAGACAAAGACCACAAGGATTTACACCAGGTGTGCCCAACTGCTGGCCCACATGTGGCCCACTAAACTCTCTAATGGCCTGTGATCTCCTGCTCTGGGATGGCGGGTCAGTGAGCCCGGATTGCAGGTTCTCGACCCACCATCCCAGAGCATCAGTGTTCTGAATGGAGCTGACGCTAGAGGAAGCACGGCTGCATGAGGATGCAGAGCCGCATAAGCTGATGCCTTCCTGTATAGGGCCAGCTAATTGATACTAATTGCACTCCGTCTGGGACAGCAATAGCCAGCAATATATGCAGCAAGGGAGATTTCTGAATGGAAGTCCCAATACACTATATACAAATATATGTATATACAGTATATATATATATATACACTGGGATTCCAATGGAATGGAATCCCAGTGTATATATAGGCATATCTCTTCTGCAGTGCTTACTGGGCTGCTTTCAAACTGATCCGCTGCGGGTTACCTGCACTGAGCCATAGACTTCTGTTATTACCTGGGGGTTTGGTGGGCTTTTTAGAAAGTGCACCACACCTGCAGGATTTAGTAGAAGTCTATGGCAAAGTGCAGCTAACCAGCTGGAAAGCCGTAGGTGCACTGCGCTGCACCCCCAGTGCGGGTAATCCGCAGCACATCTGTGTGAAAGCAGCCTTAGGCCCCTTTCATGCAATTGGTCCAATTGATTTCCCCTGTCCATTTGTCAGGCAGACCTGATTGGACTCTCCTTTCACCTCTATGGAGCGGCAGATGTACACCCACAGAGGGGGATCCTTCCTCTTCCTTCTGGGTGGATCGGATTGGAGGAACCCATAGAGTAGAGCTCATTGTGGCCCGTACCAAAAATCGCATAAGTGGCCTTCGCTCTTCAAAAATGTGGGCACCCCTGGTGTACACAATCATGTCACCTTTCATTTATTTTAACTTGTTCTCAAGAAATGCTCTTTAAAAGAGAAGTATGGGAATTGTTTTTTTTTTTCTCTTACGTCCATATGGAAGAAAAATATATTTCCAATATATTTATGGAAAAAAAATTTAGAAATATATTGAATATGGCCAAAATTGTAGCATTTCAAATATATTTCCAATATATTTGGGAAAAATAAAAAATGTTTTTTTTAAAATATATTTTAAATATATTTTTCTTCCATGTGGGCATCCTCTGACAGTCGCAGCCCATCCATATGTTTCTACACTATTGTCAATCAAACTCTGCCTGCTTCATTGGGCGACTTGGTTGCAGAGTCGCCCCGTTCGAGTTCAAATGGACAGTGCCAGGGCTGTGGCTTACATCAATCACGTGAAGATCATATGGATGGGCTGCGACTGTCAGAGGACTCAGAGAAAAGAATTTTACGGTAACTTCTTACAAAAATTCTATTTTTTATTTTTGTAGAATCATAATAACCTATCATCATCTGTCCCCCCCCCTGCCGACTCACTGAAAACCGAGCGATCAAACACCACTCGGTTCTCAGAGAGCAATTATGTCAGTTAGGCGTCCAATCTGTCCGCCGCAATGTCGCAGTCCCGCTAAAAATCGCAGATTGCCGCCATTACTAGTAAAAAAAACAATAAAAATGGAAAATCTTTCCCATAGTTTGTAGACACAATAACTTTTTGCGCAAACCAATCAAAATACACTTATTGCGATTTTTTTTTACCAAAAATATGTAGCAGAAAATAAATTGGCCTAAAATGTGAAAATTATTGTTATTTTTTTTTTCAGAATTGTCGCTATTATTTTGTATATAGCGAAAAAAATAAAAATCGCAGAGGTGATCAAATACCACCAAACGAAATCTCTATTTGTGGGAAAAAAAAGACATCAATTTTATTTGGGTACAGCGTCGCACGACCGCGCAATTGTCAGTTAAAGTAACGCAGTGCCGAATCGCAAAATAGGGCCTGGTCATTAATGGGGGTACATCCTTCCGGTCTTAAAGTGGTTAACACAGGTGATGTAAGTTATTGACTATTGATTATATGGATCCTATTGCATCAATGTTGAATTATATATATTATTACTGTACTGTTTTGTTTTAGAGACCGAACGTAGCAACAATGTATACCCCTGAAGAAGAAGCATAAATAGCTTTGAAACGCGTTGGGTATTGTAATGCTACATTACACTATCACCTTCTTGTGTATTGACGCCAGTGCTGGGACAAGGTCATCTGGAGCCCAGGGCAAATTTGCCAAATTGTGCCCCTCCCCCAAGATTTATGAGCATTATGTGTCAGCAAAAATCACCCCCCCCCCCCCAAAAAAAAAAATTCCTCCTTCCTGGCACAAATCCTCTACCCCTCAAATTTCCCTGCTAAGCAGAAAAAAATCCTCCCCACTCCAAATCCCCCCTCCTAGCACAAATTCTCCTCCCCCAATCCCTCACCCTAGGACGATACCACCCCCCCCCCCCCAAAATCCTAGCACAAATGCCCCCCAATCATCCCTACTAACACAAATACCCCTCCAAAATAAAAATAAAAAATTCCCTCCTAGCACAAATTCCCCCCCACCATATTATCTCTTCTAGCTCAAACCCCCAAATCCCCCATCCTAACACAAATCCTCTTCCCCCCATCTCCTCTCTCAACACAAATCCCCCCCCCAATCACCACTCCTACCTCATCTCCCCAAATCTCCCCTCCTAGAACAATTCTTACCTCCTTCTGCTCCCCAAATTTCCCCTCTCAACACAAATCTACCCCCCCCCCACAAATCCCCTCTCCTAGCACAAATTCTCCTCCCCCGCCCTAGCACAATCTCAAGCCCCCCCCCCCAAAATCCTAGCACAAATACCCCTCCAAAATAAAAATAAAAAAATCCCTCCTAGCACAAATTCCCCCCCACCATATTATCTCTTCTAGCTCAAACCCCCAAATCCCCCATCCTAACACGAATCCTCTTCCCCCATCTCCTCTCTCAACACAAATCCCCCCCCCCCCCCCCAAATCACCACTCCTACCTCATCTCCCCAAATCTCCCCTCCTAGAGCAATTCTTACCTCCTGCTGCTCCCCAAATTTCCCCTCTCAACACAAATCTACTCCCCCCCCCCCAAATTCATTGTGGTGCCCCTGAACTTCACATGATAACAGTGCCCAGGGCAACCTCCCCTCCTGCCCACCTGATTGATACAATTTGATCAATTGTTTGCTGTAAAAATATTCTTTTTGTACCTCCTATTGTCTTTTAATCACGTGTTAATAAAATGTACAAATTTTATATAAAATATATTTTTTCTGTATGTATTTTAAGTGCCTTTAAAGTCCCAAACCCTTATTTAGGGGAATTTACTTTTGTTTAACTCTAAATATTGTTTATTACTATTATTTCACTATTTATTATTGATAAAGCGCCGCTCCATATTCCTTTATTCATTGTTTAGCCATTAATTCCAACCCTGCACCTCAATTTTTTCCGGTCGCAACGTCTTCCTGGCCGCGTCGCTAAATATTCACGCCGATTCTCCTAAACGAACGATTGACTCAGCAATACAAATTCTGATCACAGATCCCGGGAGCTGCTGATCTTCTGTCAGGGTTCCAAAGTATCCCCCCCCCCCCCCCAGAACAATGCCATGTGAGATTTAATTGGCCGCCTCGCCCTGCACTTTGAGACCAGTAGAGCCTGCTGGCAGGGAAGGGGTTAAGCCATGCTTGGCCTGCGGGCGTCACATGTCACGGTCACCGGCTGCCATGGCGACGCCTGTCAACAAGTGGAGATTTTTAATGTTTAATTGATGAAGGTGACTGATCTGCAGACAGGTTGCTATTATCCCACACAGAGTCACCCGGGACACATGACAGGACAACACTCGGGTGGCCGCTTGCGGTTTCATTGTCGCACGGCTCGCTGTGTTGTGTGCCGCCGTCACTCCCATCTCCAATACAGAAACCCTCCCCTCCCTCTATTGAAGGGCAATTAATACCGGCCCGTGGGTTGGTTGCCAGGCTGCCGGTACCGGATTGCCAAACTAATATTATTATTATTATTATAGAGGATTTATATAGTGCTGACAGTTTACACAGCGCTTTACAACTTGAGGGTAGACAGAGCAAATACAATACACTCTAATATCAGGGCGTTCTCTGCCACCGGGGCAACCGGACCACCAGGATCACTCCGCTCATGGGGCCGTATGAAGACTGATTCCAATTGGTGGCCTATAGGAAGGAGGGAAAGCGAGCATTTTTATTGGCCTGAAGTTTTTGGAAATTATGAAATTTCAGCAAAATGTTGCCATTTTTTTTGTCAATGGAGAAGTTGAGGTTGTTTTAAGGGTTGGCTATAACAGACCACCCTTATATCATCAGACCACCCTTGTATCATCAGACCACCCTTGTATCATCAGAAAAACCCTTGTGTCATTAGATCACCCTCATACCATCAGCCCACCCTTATATCATCAGCCCACTCTTGTGTCATCAGACCACCCTTATATCATCAAACCACCCTTGTACCATCTGACCACCCTTATATCATCAGACCACCCTTGTATCATCAGACCACCCTTG
The DNA here is from genome assembly GCF_965119305.1 of Pelophylax lessonae. Taxonomy (NCBI): domain Eukaryota; kingdom Metazoa; phylum Chordata; class Amphibia; order Anura; family Ranidae; genus Pelophylax; species Pelophylax lessonae. The sequence continues at coordinate 4,257,721 of NC_138778.1, forward strand.
TATCATCAGACCACCCTTGTGTCATCAGACCACCCTTGTACCATCAGACCACTCTTGTATCATCAGACCACCCTTGTGTCATCAGACCACCCTTGTATTATTGGACCACGCTTATATCATCAGACCACCCTTATATCATCAGACAACCCTTGTATCATCAGACCACCCTTGTATCCTTGGACCACCCTCATATCATCAGACCACTCATATATCATCAGACCACCCTTGTACCATCAAACCACCCTTGTATTATCAGACCACTCTTATATCATCAGACCACCCTTGTGTCATCAGACCACCCTTGTGTCGTTGGACCACCCTTGTATCATCAGACCACCCTTGTATTATTGGACCACGCTTATATCATCAGACCACCCTCATATCATCAGACAACCCTTATATCATCAGATCACCCTTGTATCCTTGGACCACCCTTGTATCATCAGACCAATCGTATATCATCAGACCACCCTTGTATCATCAGACCACCCTTGTACCATCAGACCACCCTTATATCATTAGACCGCCCTCGTACCAACAGTCCACCTTTGTACCATCAAACCACCCTTGTATTATCAGACCACTCTTATATCATCAGACCACCCTTGTATCATCAGACCACCCTTGTATCATCAGACCACCCTTGTGTCGTTGGACCACCCTTGTGTCATCAGACCACCCTTGTATCATCAGACCACCCTTGTATCATCAGACCACCCTTGTATCCTTGGACCACCCTCATATCATCAGACCACCCTTGTATCATCAGACCACCCTTGTACCATCAAACCACCCTTGTATCATCAGACCACCCTTGTACCATCAGACCACCCTTGTGTCATCAGACCACCCTTGTATCATCAGACCACCCTTGTGTCATCAGACCACCCTTGTATCATCAGACCACCCTTGTGTCATCAGACCACCCTTGTACCATCAGACCACCCTTGTACCATCAGACCACCCTTGTGTCATCAGACCACCCTTGTACCATCAGACCACCCTTGTATCATCAGACCACCCTTGTATCATCAGACCACCCTTGTGTCATCAGACCACCCTTGTGTCATCAGACCACCCTTGTATCATCAGACCACCCTTGTATCATCAGACCACCCTTGTATCATCAGACCACCCTTGTGTCATCAGACCACCCTTGTATCATCAGACCACCCTTGTACCATCAGACCACCCTTGTACCATCAGACCACCCTTGTGTCATCAGACCACCCTTGTATCATCAGACCACCCTTGTATCCTTGGACCACCCTTGTACCATCAGACCACCCGTGTGTCAGACAACTACAAGCCTTTGTTAACACAAAAATGTTTTTAATGTAATATAAACCAATATCCAAAGTAAAGTATCAAAAAAAATCTATAAATAACAGAGTTCTATGGAAAATATTTTCATTATGGCACAAATGTCACAAATTTGGTAAAAAGTCGTCACTGGAGGAGGCGGAGTCACGTTTTTCTCAGCATGTCATATCTGCAGATAATGATGGGGGTGGGGGTGGGGCAATGCCACGCAGGCCTCTAAGTGCCAATTATCTAACAGCAAGCTGGGCACAGATGACAAAATATCCTGATAGAATAACTGAAAAAAGTTTCTAATCAGACAAATGTTATCTATTTCCTGTACTTATAAATACCATAAATATGATGTTCTACCCAGTGCACCAGTCTCCGCACCACAAGAGCTAACAATCTACTGCACCAACACAGTCACACACTATTATTAGACATATACAGTATATATCTCTAACATATACCGCAGTGCTATACAGAGATCACTGAGCTAGTCACATCAGTCTCTGCACCAGAAGAGCTTACACTCTAATGTCCCCTCCCCCACAGTCCCATCAGTCTTTGTACCAAAGGAGCTTACACTCTAATGTCCCCTCCCCCACAGTCACATCAGTCTCTGTACCAGAGGAGCTTACACTCTAATGTCCCCTCCCCTACAGTCACATCAGTCTCTGTACCAGAAGAGCTTACACTCTAATGTCCCCTCCCCCACAGTCACATCATTCTCTGTACCAGAAGAGCTTACACTCTAATGTCCCCTCCCCCACAGTCACATCAGTCTCTGCACCAGAGGAGCTTACACTCTAATGTCCCCTCCCCCACAGTCACATCAGTCTCTGTACCAGAGGAGCTTACACTCTAATGTCCCCTCCCCTACAGTCACATCAGTCTCTGTACCAGAAGAGCTTACACTCTAATGTCCCCTCCCCCACAGTCACATCAGTCTCTGTAGCAGAGGAGCTTACACTCTAATGTTCCTCCCCCACAGACGCATCAGTCTCTGTACCAGAAGAGCTTACACTCTAATGTCCCCTCCCCCACAGTCACATCAGTCTCTGTACCAGAGGAGCTTACACTCTAATGTTCCTCCCCCACAGTAACAGCAGTCTCTGTACCAGAGGAGCTTACACTCTAATGTCCCCTCCCCCACAGTCACATCAGTCTCTGTACCAGAGGAGCTTACACTCTAATGTCCCCTCCCACACAGTCACATCAGTCTCTGTACCAGAGGAGCTTACACTCTAATGTCCCCTCCCCCACAGTCACATCAGTCTCTGTACCAGAGGAGCTTACACTCTAATGTCCCCTCCCCTACAGTCACATCAGTCTCTGTACCAGAAGAGCTTACACTCTAATGTCCCCTCCCCCCACAGTCACATCAGTCTCTGTACCAGAGGAGCTTACACTCTAATGTCCCCTCCCCCACAGTCACATCAGTCTCTGTACCAGAGGAGCTTACACTCTAATGTCCCCTCCCCCACAGTCACAGCAGTCTCTGTACCAGAGGAGCTTACACTCTAATGTCCCCTCCCCCACAGTCACAGCAGTCTCTGTACCAGAGGAGCTTACACTCTAATGTCCCCTCCCCCACAGTCACAGCAGTCTCTGTACCAGAAGAGCTTACACTCTAATGTCCCCTCCCCCACAGTCATATCAGTCTCTGTACAATTATACAGTATATAAGTCGATGAGTGTGTCCATCCCCTAGAATAGATCCCTGGGCCTGACAGGTGACCCCCTTTTCCCATCTCAGACAGTTGCTGGTATGGGGACACTCTGGGTGTATTTCATGGCAGTACACAATCTCTGTATTTCTGGCTCTGTGTTTATAAGAGGAATTCTCTGTAACTCGTGGATTGTTGATACTGTGGATAGAAATGTTTATCTCCGGGCATTTCTCCCCGACATCTCCGCACACCCGGGACGGGTCAAATGAGGCCAACAAGACCACCGCAAAGCTTCAATCACACCTGGCCCAGCATCGGCCGCTGCCTGCATAACACCTGCTGCACATACAGAGAAATACTCTGCACTGCTGGAGGACTCTGCTCCCTCCTCTATAACTCTCCTCTCCTGAAATACTCTGCACTGCTGAAGGACTCTGCTCCTTCCTCTATAACTCTCCTCTCCTGAAATACTCTGCACTGCTGGAGGACTCTGCTCCCTCCTCTATAACTCTCCTCTCCTGAAATACTCTGCACTGCTGAAGGACTCTGCTCCTTCCTCTATAACTCTCCTCTCCTGAAATACTCTGCACTGCTGAAGGACTCTGCTCCTTCCTCTATAACTCTCCTCTCCTGAAATACTCTGCACTGCTGGAGGACTCTGCTCCTTCCTCTATAACTCTCCTCTCCTGAAATACTCTGCACTGCTGGAGGACTCTGCTCCTTCCTCTATGACTCTCCTCTCCTGAAATACTCTGCACTGCTGGAGGACTCTGCTCCTTCCTCTATAACTCTCCTCTCCTGAAATACTCAGCTCTGCTGTAGAACTCTGCTCCTTCCTCTATAACTCTCCTCTCCTGAAATACTCTGCACTGCTGGATGACTCTGCTCCTTCCTCTATAACTCTCCTCTCCTGAAATACTCTGCACTGCTGGAGGACTCTGCTCCCTCCTCTATAACTCTCCTCTCCTGAAATACTCTGCACTGCTGGATGACTCTGCTCCTTCCTCTATAACTCTCCTCTCCTGAAATACTCTGCACTGCTGGAGGACTCTGCTCCCTCCTCTATAACTCTCCTCTCCTGAAATACTCTGCACTGCTGGAGGACTCTGCTCCCTCCTCTATAACTCTCCTCTCCTGAAATACTCTGCACTGCTGGAGGACTCTGCTCCTTCCTCTATAACTCTCCTCTCCTGAAATACTCTGCTCTGCTGGAGGACTCTGCTCCTTCCTCTATAACTCTCCTCTCCTGAAATACTCTGCTCTGCTGGAGGACTCTGCTCCTTCCCCTATAACTCTCCTCTCCTGAAATACTCTGCACTGCTGGAGGACTCTGCTCCTTCCTCTATAACTCTCCTCTCCTGAAATACTCTGCTCTGCTGGAGGACTCTGCTCCTTCCTCTATAACTCTCCTCTCCTGAAATACTCTGCTCTGCTGGAGGACTCTGCTCCTTCCCCTATAACTCTCCTCTCCTGAAATACTCTGCACTGCTGGAGGACTCTGCTCCTTCCTCTATAACTCTCCTCTCCTGAAATACTCTGCACTGCTGGAGGACTCTGCTCCTTCCTCTATAACTCTCCTCTCCTGAAATAGTCTGCTCTGCTGGAGGACTCTGCTCCTTCCTCTATAACTCTCCTCTCCTGAAATACTCTGCTCTGCTGGAGGACTCTGATCCTTCCTCTATAACTCTCCTCTCCTGAAATACTCTGCACTGCTGGAGGACTCTGCTCCTTCCTCTATAACTCTCCTCTCCTGAAATACTCTGCACTGCTGGAGGACTCTGCTCCCTCCTCTATAACTCTCCTCTCCTGAAATACTCTGCACTGCTGGAGGACTCTGCTCCCTCCTCTATAACTCTCCTCTCCTGAAATACTCTGCACTGCTGGAGGACTCTGCTCCTTCCTCTATAACTCTCCTCTCCTGAAATACTCTGCTCTGCTGGAGGACTCTGCTCCTTCCTCTATAACTCTCCTCTCCTGAAATACTCTGCTCTGCTGGAGGACTCTGCTCCTTCCCCTATAACTCTCCTCTCCTGAAATACTCTGCACTGCTGGAGGACTCTGCTCCTTCCTCTATAACTCTCCTCTCCTGAAATACTCTGCTCTGCTGGAGGACTCTGCTCCTTCCTCTATAACTCTCCTCTCCTGAAATACTCTGCTCTGCTGGAGGACTCTGCTCCTTCCCCTATAACTCTCCTCTCCTGAAATACTCTGCACTGCTGGAGGACTCTGCTCCTTCCTCTATAACTCTCCTCTCCTGAAATACTCTGCACTGCTGGAGGACTCTGCTCCTTCCTCTATAACTCTCCTCTCCTGAAATAGTCTGCTCTGCTGGAGGACTCTGCTCCTTCCTCTATAACTCTCCTCTCCTGAAATACTCTGCTCTGCTGGAGGACTCTGCTCCTTCCCCTATAACTCTCCTCTCCTGAAATACTCTGCTCTGCTGGAGGACTCTGATCCTTCCTCTATAACTCTCCTCTCCTGAAATACTCTGCTCTGCTGGAGGACTCTGATCCTTCCTCTATAACTCTCCTCTCCTGAAATACTCTGCTCTGCTGGAGGACTCTGCTCCTTCCTCTATGACTCTCCTCTCCTGAAATACTCTGCACTGCTGGAGGACTCTGCTCCTTCCTCTATAACTCTCCTCCCCTGAAATACTCTGCTCTGCTGGAGGACTCTGCTCCTTCCTCTATAACTCTCCTCTCCTGAAATACTCTGCACTGCTGGAGGACTCTGCTCCTTCCTCTATAACTCTCCTCTCCTGAAATACTCTGTACTGCTGTCCTTTGTAGATGGGTTGGAATGGATAGGGAGGTCTCTGGAATTCGATGCATGGAAGACATTTCATAGCTCATTGAGATTTCCTTGGAATGTGTTTATAGAAATGGGAGGGGCTTAGTAGAAGGATGTGCAGAGACCTCATCACCGGTTGTCTGGTATGAACCTGAATCCAGGAATTCCTGGAAAGACGTGGCGGGGCCCCTCACATCCAGATACCTCACAATGCCCAGCAGATTGTAATGCTGGACTCTGGCCTCAAAAACTTTCATTTAAATATATTCCTCACCAGACACAGAGAGTACGTGGGGTAGTGAGGATTCTGGGGGTGCAGAATGTGGGGTAGGGGGGGATGCAGGGAGTGCAGAATGTAAGGTTAGTGGGGGATGCAGGAGCTGCAGAATGTTGGGTAGTTGGAGATGCAGAGGCTGCAGAATTTGGGGGAGGCAGGGGGTGCAGAATGTGGGGTAGTGAGGGATGCAGGGTCTGGAGAATGTGGAGTAGTGGGGGATGCAGGGGCCGCAGAATGTGGGGTAGTGGGGGATGCAGGGGCCGCAGAATGTGGGGTAGTAGGGATGCAAGGGGTGCAGAATGTAAGGTTAGTGGGGGAGGCAGGGGGTGCAGAATGTAGAGTAGTGGGGGATGCAGGGGGTGCAGAATGTGGGGTAGTGAGGGATGCAGGGGCTGCAGAATGTGGGGTAGTGGGGGGTGCAGGGGCTGCAGAATGTGGAGTAGTGGGGGATGCAGGGGCTGCAGAATGTGGGTAGTGGGGGATGCAGGGGCTGCAGAATGTGGGGTAGTGGGGGATGCGGGGGCTGCAGAATGTTGGGTGGTGGGGGGTGCAGAGGCTGCAGAATGTGGAGTAGTGGGGGATGCAGGGCCTGCAGAATGTGGGTTAGTGGTGGCTGCAGAATGTGGGGTAGTGGGGGATGCAGGGCTGCAGAATGTGGGGTAGTGGGGGATGCCATTTGTAGGGGGATGCAGGGACTGCAGACTGTGGGGGATGCAGGGGTGCAGAATGTAAGGTTGGTGGGGGATGCAGGGGCTGCAGAATGTGGGGTAGTGGGGGATGCAGGGGCTGCGCTCAGCAGTGACATCATCGTTCTTAAAGGTATATGCGTACCACCTGAAGAGAAAGGTGGGACGCATTACAGAGAAAGTGGTGATTAAGGGTACCGGAGGTACCAGAATCTTACAATAGGGCCCCATGATTCCTGATTATGAGACATAATCGATCATTTGAGATAATTTGTGACATTTTTGCACAAACTCCCTCTGACGCATTTCGTCACGCTGCGTCACTGGTAGTGCAGTGGATTCTGGGTGTGGCCATGACAGGTGGCAGATGCCATTGGCTGTACAGAACTGCTGACCACTCTCACAGGTTTGCTCAAATACTGTGGCCCAATACCCCGTCACCCAATCAGGACCTCGGCCCGCAGATGCAGCAAGTTGTCAGCGTCGTCACCGAGGTGAAATTCTGCATTGATGCAGAGACTGCTGTCTGCAGGATTTGGTGGAAGTGACCTGAGCCGCAGAGCCCGGGGGTGTCTGGCGATAAAAGCGCCCATTGTCTGGCAAAGTACACAGAGCAGGAAGATGGAGCCCCTCTGCGGGCCCCTCCGGCTCTCCCAGCGCTGATTCCAAGCAGATGTGGATATTGGGAGAGCGGAGAGATGTCTGCTGTCCAGGAAGGGATATGGGGGAAGGCGAGAGCGCTATACATAATATGAAGGGCCTCCGCAGCGCACTCCATGGGGCCCCTTTACCCACAAAAATGGAGCAAAAGCAAAAAAATAAAGGCAAAAATTCCATCTGGGGCAACCAATGAGATCTCTGTTTTCAATTCTTAATTTGTAGTAAAAATATTTTTTCTTAAAAATTGTAAAACTGCCAATTATACCCTCTGCAAGTCTGATGTAGGCAGCAGTAGTGGAGGATGCAGGGGCTGCAGAATGTGGGGTAGTGGGAGTTGCAGAATGTGGAGTAGTGGGGGATGCAGGAGCTGCAGAATGTGGGGTAGTGGGGGATGAAGGGGCTGCAGAATGTGGGGTAGTGGGGGATGCAGGGGCTGCAGAATGTGGGGTAGTGGGGGATGAAGGGGCTGCAGAATGTGGGGTAGTGGGGGATGAAGGGGCTGCAGAATGTGGGGTAGTGGGGGATGAAGGGGCTGCATAATGAGGCTAGTGGGGGCTGCAGAATGTGGGGTAGTAGGGATGCAGGGGCTGCGGAGTGTGGGGTAGTAGGGATGCAGGGGCTGCAGAATATGGGGTAGTGGTGGATGCAGGGGCTGCAGAATGTGGGTAGTGGGGGATGCAGGGGCTGCAGAATGTGGGGTAGTGGTGGATGCCAGGGCTGCAGAATGTGGGGTAGTGGGGGCTCAGAGGCTGCAGAATGTGGGGTAGTTGGGGATGCAGGGGGTACAGAATGTGGGGTAGTGGTGGATGCAGGGGCTGCAGAATGTGGGGTAGTTGGGGATGCAGGGGCTGCAGAATGTGGAGTAGTATGGATGCAGGAGCTACAGAAAATGGGGTAGTGTGGGATGCAAGGGGTGCAGAATGTGGGGTAGTGGTGGATGCGGGGGCTGCATAAAGTGGGGTAGTGCGGGATGCAGGGGCTGCAGAATGTGGGGTAGAGGGGTGCAGGGGCTGCAGAATGTGGGCTAGAGGGGTGCAGGGAATGCAGAATGTGGGGTAGAGGGGTGCAGGGGCTGCAGGATGTGGGGTAGAGGGGTGCCGGGAATGCAGAATGTGGGGTAGAGGGGTGCAGGGGCTGCAGAATGTGGGGTAGAGGGGTGCAGGGAATGCAGAATGTGGGGTAGAGGGGTGCAGGGGCTGCAGAATGTGGGGTAGAGGGGTGCAGGGGCTGCAGAATGTGGGGTATAGGGGTGCAGGGGCTGCAGAATGTGGGGTAGAGGGGTGCAGGGGCTGCAGAATGTGGGGTATAGGGGTGCAGGGGATGCAGAATGTGGGGTAGAGGGGTGCAGGGGCTGCAGAATGTGGGGTAGAGGGGTGCAGGGGCTGCAGAATGTGGGGTATAGGGGTGCAGGGGATGCAGAATGTGGGGTAGAGGGGTGCAGGGAATGCAGAATGTGGGGTATAGGGGTGCAGGGGCTGCAGAATGTGGAGTAGAGGGGTGCAGGGGCTGCAGAATGTGGAGTAGAGGGGTGCAGTGTTATCAATAAATATTGCATTGTGTGCGCACCTTATGGGTGCAGCAATCCATTCATTTAAATAGCGTGCTGTACACGGAAACGCCGGTAAAGAGGCCCCGAAACGCTTTCCGATGCTTGGGGGTGCCATTGAGAATTATTTCCAGCGCTGCGTCTCCTATCTAGAGCGGCTCACTATCATTGTACACCGACTCCCATATATGTCATCCCAGGCTAAAAGTAACCACTTGACCTCCGGAAGATTTACCCCCCTTCTTGACCTGCCGCAGCCATTTGTCATAAGGAAAACCGGCTGCGAAGCCGAAACTGCGCGTGCGCTAAGCGCGCTGTGCTTTCCAATTGGCCCAGCGGCGAGGGGAGGGCAAACTTCCGGGGCACTGTCTCACGAAAGTGGGGAAGGGTACATGTCAAAAACAGGTACCCGTTCCCCCCTCCCCCCTGATAGGTGCCAAATGTGTCACCGGAGGAAGAAGATTAGCGGAAGTTCCAACTTTGGGGGGAACTCCGCTTTAACTCGGTGCATTATGCTTGTTGGACACATTCTCGGTATTTGGGATCCCAGTGAGTTCCTGGAAAGATGAAAGGACTGATAATTATTATCTAGCGCAATACAGTAACTACTAACATGGAAAGAGAAGAGGGAGGGCTCCGCGTTCCCAAACAAGACTCTCTTTTTAATGGTGACCCCCCCCCCCCCCCATGTAATGTCAGGGGCCCGGCCCCATGGCGATGTTCTGCAAAGTGACGTATCCTGTCATTACAGCAAGGATAAAAGAGCCAAGGAGAATTCTGGGCTTTGTGTGACCACTTCAAACAGCGAGCGGGCGGGACTCAAAGGACAGCGCGGTACGCACGCATCATCACAGTCCCACATTTTGTCCGATTGTCCTGATATTTCAGTAAGGAGGAGGGGCTTAAAGAAAGTGAGCGTGACACGACCCAATTATGAGGTCGAAGTTTAAAGGGTGTGTACCGCGCACCCCCAACAATGGACTTTGCTCTCATTGGTCTGGTAATACACCATTGAAAGTGTTTTTATGTCCGTCACATTGTCATCCCAACCTGCAAAAACTCATTTCAGGGAGGTGGCACTCTGCACCCCCCCCTCCCCCCCCCCCCCCCCCCACCAATTTAACACAACTAGAGGACGATGAAATGAAATGGAATCAATATACAGAGGATTACTTCTTCTAGGAGATATTAAAGGAACACTCTAACCACCATGATCATTTCAGTGATTTGAAGTGGTGATGGTGGGAGGAGTCAGGAACACAGCGCATGCTGGGATATTTACAGTTATGTGCTGGGGGATAGTTGCACACGCCTAGTACATGTGACTTCAGGAGCCAGAAAATGTCATGTTCTTATTTAAACATATATGAACAAGGACGTGACATTTTATTATGACAAAACACAACTAGGTATTAAAAAACATATAGCAACAATTTACACGCTAATGCACAGACCTTTTCTACTTATTTTGCAGACTGCTGGCAGGTACTGCTGGCGGCTACTGCTGTGGGTACTGCTGGTGGGTACTGCTGGCAGGTACTGATGGGGGGTACTGCTGGTCAAGACTGCTGGGGGGTACTGCTGGCGGGTACTGATGGTGGTTACTGCTGGCCGGTAATGCTGGTGGGTACTGCTGGCGGTTAAAGCTGGTGGGTACTGCTGGTGGGTAATGCTGGTGAGTACTGCTGGTGAGTACTGTTGGTGGGTAATGCTGGTGGGTACTGTGGGTGGGTAACGATAGCAGGTAATGCTGGTGGGTACTGCTGGTGGGTACTGCTGGTGGGTAATGCTGGTGGGTACTGCTGGTGGGTACTGTTGGTGGGTACTGTGGGTGGGTTATGCTGATGGGTACTGCTGGTGGGTACTGTTGGTAGGTAACGCTGGTGGGTACTGCTGGTGGGTACTGCTGATGGGTACTGTTGGTGGGTACTGCTGGTGGGTACTGCTGATGGGTAATGCTGGTGGGTAATGCTGGTGGGTACTGTTGGTGGGTAATGCTGGTGGGTACTGTTGGTGGGTAATGCTGGTGGGTACTGCTGGTGGGTACTGTTGGTGGGTAATGCTGGCCAGTAATTTTTTTTGAAAGATAAATAGTGCATTTTATATACAACTAAATAGATCAAACCAAAATGAGGGACAAATGAGGAGGAAAGAGGGACAGAGGGTGACAGTCCCTCCAATTCAGAGAAAGTTGGGAGCTATGTCATTGCTGCTCCATATTATACATTGAGTGAGCTTGGTCACTTTGGGACAAGAAGTGCTTTACTCAGGGCTGGGCCAAGGGGTGGGCAGGTGGGAAAGCTGCTCTGGGCGCAATGGTTTATTACAGGGATGGGGTGCCCAGACCCTTACCCTAAGGGAAAGGGGAGGGGGCACAGTTTAGCATCTTTGCCCTGGCCGCTGGATGACCTTGTCCTGGCACTGGCTTTACTCATACCTCCCAACTTTTTGAGATGGGAACGAGGGACACCTATTAACAAAAGCATGTAGGCATAGGACACACCCCTGCCACGCCCCTTCTTAAAGGAGAATTTTACAAAAAAAAAAGAATATTAGATAAACCCACAAGTGCTTTTACTTTTTTTTTTTTACCACCACTATTCCTTTATATTGGGTTTTAAAATGTAAAAATACAGCAATTTAGGAACTGGATGAAAGGTTTAGCACTGGGAAATTTTTTTTGGAAGATAAATAATGCATTTTATATACAACTGTATAGATCAGACCTAAATGAGGGACAAATGAGGAGGAAAAATGGACAGAGGGACTTTGTTCCAAATCACGGACAGTGGGGAGCGATGTTTACTGAAAGAAGGAAAGGGGAACCTTAAAAAAGAAAACTTAGGGACAGGTAAGCTGCTATATATATATACTGTATATACTGTATAGTTTCCCGTTATCAGTGAGTCTCAGGGAAGACAGCCTGACCACAGAGGAGTGCGGCATGTCATGTACGTCATCTTCTTCCATATATAATCTATAGAGAAGACAATACTGGGATATCCTTATTAGATAAACTCATCTCCTGAGTGACCCCAACAAGTTTGTTTTTCCGGGCGAGAGTGCGTGCACGTGCCAACGACTGCGCAGCAGTGTGCGTCTGCAGGGGCCTCCCTGAAGGGGAATCTATATATTAGAAAAGGTAACCAATCAGAAATGAGCATCCCAGTTGGCTAAAAATATTTACAAATACACAGTATATGCTGTATATACAGTACAATTTTTATAGCCACATTCAAATGAATCATTATTTTATACCATGGAGTCTACCCACTGAATGACAACAATTTGTACCGTCATCTACTGCAGCTTTCTGACAATATTTTTAGTTTTTTTGTATTCTTTTCTTTTTTTTTTCTTTTCTTTTCTTTTCTTTTCTCGGCCTTTAAAAATATAGACAATGTGTTTCTCTCTGGGTCCGCTGCTTAATTTGAGTGATTCTAGCATTTATTTATTTTTTCTAACACTATTTCTCTCCCTTTCTTTTTTCTTCCTTTTTTCCTTTTTTACTTCTTTCCTCATTCTCCTCCCTCTCTTTCTTCCTTCCTTCTCCCATTCCTTATTCTTTCCTCCTCCCTTCCTTTTTTCCTCGCTCACCCCATCTTACTTCCTACCTTCCTTTACCCCCCTCCCTTCCTACCTCCCATCCCTCCTTTCTTCCTTCCTCCCTTCCCTGCTTCCTTCCTCCCTCCCATCTTTCCTTCTGTTGTTCCTTCCTTCCTCCCCTAATTTTTTCTTTCTTCCTCCCTCTCTCCGTTTACTTTCTTACTCCCTCCCTTCCATCTTTTTTTCCTTCCTTGCTCCCCCCCCCCCCCCCATCCATTTTTGTTACTTTCTCTCTTCCTTCCTCCCATCTCTCTCCTTCCTCCCTCCCTCCCTTCCTTCCTTCCATCTCTCCTACCTTCCTTCCTCCCTCCCTCCCGTTCCTCCTTCTTTCCATCCCCTTTTCCTCCCTTCCATCTTTCTTTCTTTCTTTCCTCCTTCCTTCCTCCCTCCAATCCCTCTTTAGTTCCTTCCTTCCTTCCTTCCTTCCTTCCTTCCTTCCTTCCTTCCTCCCTCCCTCCCATCCCTCCTTCCCTCTTTCCTTCATCCCTCCCACCTTTCCTTCCTTCATTCCTTCTTTTTTTCTTTCTTTTTTCTTTCTTCCTCCCACACTTGCATCCTTTTTTCCTACCTTTCTCCCTCCCTCCCCCATATTTCTTCCTTCCTATCTTCCCCTTCCTCCCTCCCACTCCTCCGTCCTTCCTTCCTTCCTTCCTTCCTTCCTTCCTTCCTTCCTTCCTACCTTCCTTCCTCCCCCCGTCTTTCTTTCTTCCTCCCTTGCATCCCTCCCTCCTTTATTCCCTTCCTTCCCTCCTTCCTTCATTCATCTATTCCACCTTTCTTTCTGTCGTTCCTTTCTCCCTCCCTCTTTTTTTCCTTCCTCCCTCCCTCCCTCCCTTCCTTCCTTCCTTCCCTCCTTCCTTCCTTCCTCCTCAATTTCTTCACCTTTTCATCTTCCAGTTACAAGGCAGACAATCTTATTGTGGGAGATCTAATTAGTAGATGAGTGTGTGGAGATGAGAGGAGATCAGGTTCCTGCTCGGCTATGTATGAAATAAACACTTAGTTCCATGTTGTGTGACACCGGGAATCCCATTACATGGCAGACACTGTGGAGATGACACACAGCACATGAGAAAAAAATGATCTGTCCCCCCCCCCCCCCCCCCAGCTACTGAATACCAGAACACAGAATCTCCCAGCAACCAATCAAGAATCAGATTCCAGAGACTATAAGTATATAGAGACCTGATTATACTACAAAGAAATATAGAAGTGTGGAGGTTTATGTATACAATGTTGCAGTAATTATAAGTATACAAACATGGAAATGTCTTTGTCATTCGATTGTCATTCATTATCAAGTCTACAATAGTCCACAAAAAAATTACACATGAGCCTTTAAATCAGAATGTGGATTTAGAGCCCTCCAAGAGTTGGAGCTGGAACCCTCCAATCACAGTTGGAGCTAGAGTACTCTAATCAGAGTTGCAGCCAGCACCTTCCAATTAGGGTTGGAGCTAGAGTCCTCCAATCCAAACTTTTCAATCAGAGTTGGAGCTAGAGTCCTCCAATCAGAGTTGGAGCTAGAGCCCTCCAATTAGAGTTGGATCTTGAGCATTTCAAATAGAGTTGAGGCTAGAGCCTTCCAGAGTTGGAGCTAGAGCCCTCCAATCAGGGTTGGAGCTAGAACTTTTCAATTCGATTTTGAGCTTGAGCCCCATAAATAGTGTTGTCCTCCAATCAGTATTGGAGCTAGAGCCCTTAAATCAGAGTTGGAGCCAGAAACCTCCAATCAAGATTGGAGTTAGAACTCTTCAATCGGATTTTGAGTTTGAGCCCTCCAATCAGGGTTGGAGCTAGAGCCCTCTAATCTGAGTTGAGACTAGAGCCCTCCAATCAGAATTTGAGCTAGAGCCCTCTTGAGTAGGAACTAGAGCCCTCCAATCAGGTTTGGAGATGGAACTCTTAGATCAGATTTGGAGCTATAGCCCTTCAACCCAAGTTGAGGCTAGAGCCCTCCGATCAGATTTGGAGCTAAAGTCCTCCATTCAGAGTTTGAGCTAGAGCCCTCTAACTAGAGCTGGATCTAAAATCCTCCTTGGAGCTGAAGCCCTCCAATCAGAGTTGAAACAAGAACCCTCCAATCAGTGTTGGCCCTAGAACTCTTCAATCAGATTTTGAGCTTGAGCCCTCCCATCAGTGTTGGAACTAAAGCCCTTCAATCAGGGCCAGGACAAGGGGTGGGCAGGAGGGATGGCTGCCCTGGGCACTGTGGTATCATGTGAGGTGGGGGTGCTCCACAAGAAGATTGGGGGGGTTGTGTTGGAGGGTAAGTAATGTTCTAGGAGGGGAAAATTGGTGGAGGGGGTGCTAAGAGAGGTGATTTAGGAGGATTTATGTTGGGGGAGGGATGGGGGGAAGAGAATTTGTGCTAGGAGGGGGGATTTGTGCTGGGAGGGGGAAATGGGGGGTTGGATATGTGTGCTGGGAAGGGACATTTTAGCCGTAGAGGATTTGTGCTAGGAGGGGGGAATTGTTTTTTTTTTTGGGGGGGAGGGGTATTTGAGCTTGGGGGATTGGGGGGGGGGCAAACATTTGTGCTGAGAGAGGGGATTTCAGCAGGGAGGCAGATTTGTATTTAGAGGAGGATAATTTATGCTTAGGGGGTAGATTAGTGCTCAGTGTTTGGCATTTGCCCTGGGCTCCAAATGACCTCCAGCTTAGGCCCTCCAATCAGAGTTGAAGCTAGGGCCCTCCAATTTGAGTTGGATCTAGTGCCCTCCAATCAGGGTTGGAGCTAAAGCCCTCCAATCAGAGTTGGAGCTAGAGCCCTCCAATCAGAGTTGGAGCTAGAGCCCTCCAATCGGGGTATGAGCTTGAGCCCTCCAATCAGTGTTGGAACTAAAGCCGTCCAATCAGAGTTGGAGCTACAGCCCTTCAATCAGACTTGGAGCAGGGGCCCTCTAATCGGAGTTGAGGCTAGGGCCCTCCAATCAGAGTTAAATCTAATGCCCTCCAATCAGACTTGGAGCTAGAGCCCTCCAGAGTTGGAGCCAGAGCCCCCCAATCAGCAAAGCTTACATGTTTTACTTGCTGATTGAAGAGACCTGACTCAGCAAGCGGTGTTGGACCTCAGTAGAGAGACCACTGCTTCCACCCAGAGAGAAATGGTCCAGTCTTCTATACATCATTTGGACATCAAAGTTGCATGACATGTGACTCTCTATGTTTTCCAATGATAACTATTCATATATGCGCGACTTAAAGTTGCAGTGACTTCAAAGTAATTCATGCACTACTTTGATCCAACTTTCATGCAACTTGAGGGCCATAGGCTTCAATGTTAACCCTCAGAAGTTGCGGGAGTTGAGGCTAGGGCCCTCCAATTAGAGTTGGATCTAGAGCCCTCCAATCAGGGTTGGCCCTAGAACTCTTCAATTCAATTTTGAGCTTGAATCCTCCAATCAGCATTGGAGTTAGAGCCCTGTAATCAGAGTTGGAGCTAGAGTCCCCCCCAACCAGGCTTGGAGCTGGAGCCCTACAATCAAAGTTAAGGCTAGGGCCCTCCAGTTAGGGTGGGATTTAGAGCCCTCCAATCAGGGTTGGCCCCAGAACTCTTCGATCAAATTATAAGCTTGAGCCCTCCAGTCAGTGTTGGAACTAGAGCCCTCTAATCGGAGTTGGAGCTAGAACCCTCCAATTGGAGTTTGAGCTAGAGCCCTCCAATCAGAGTTTGAGCTAAAGCCCCCCAATCAAAGTTGGAGATAGAGCCCTCCAATCAGGCTTGGAGCTGGAGCCCTCCAATCGGAGTTGAGGCTAGGGCCCTCCAATTAGAGTTGGATTAAGAGCTCTCCAATCAGGATTGACCCTAGAACTCTTCAGTCAAATTTGAAGCTCGAGACCTCCAATCAGTGTTGGAAGTAGAGCCCTCCAACCAGAGTTTGAGCTAGAGCTTTCCAATCAGACTTGAAGCTGGAGCCCTCGAATTGGAGTTGAGGCTAGGACCCTCCAATTAGAGTTGGATCTAGTGCCCTCCAATCAGGGTTGGCCCTAGAACTCTTCAATCAAATTTTAAGCTTGAGCCCTCCAATCACAGTTGGGGCAAGAGCCCTCCAATCAGAGTTGGGGCAAGAGCCCTCCAATCAGAGTTGGGGCAAGAGCCCTCCAATCAGAGTTGGGGCTAGAGCCTTCCAATCAGGCTTGGAACTGGAGCCCTCCAATCAGAGTTGAGGCTAGGGCCCTTCAATTAGAGTTGGATCTAGTGCTTTCCAATCAGAGTTGGAGCTAGAACCCTTCAATAGGAGTTTGAGCTCAAGCCCTCCAATCAGTGTTGGAACTAGAGCCCTCCAATCAGAGTTGGAACTAGAGCCCTCCAATCAGAGTTGGAACTAGAGCCCTCCAATCAGAGTTGGAGCTAGAGCCCTCCAATCAGAGTTTAAGCTAGAGCCCTCCAATCAGACTTGGAGCTGGAGCCCTCCAATTGGAGTTGAAGCTAGAGCCCTCCAGAGATGGAGCCAGAGCCCCCCAATCACTAAAGCTTACATGCTTTACCTGCTGATTGAAGAGCCCTGACTCAGCAAGCGGTGTTGGACCTCAGTAGAGAGACCACTGCTTCCACCCAGAGAGCAATGGTCCAGTCTTCTACAGGCTGTGGCTGCTTTTTAAAGGAAACCACCTGACTTTGTATTCAGCGGGTTTAGACTGAGAATTCAATTCATAAAAACCAAAAGTAGACTTCAATTCAACACATGGAGGACATTTATTTTTAGCCATGTGACTTCAATTCTCAGATCTCATTGGCTGAGAGTAAGTTTTAAATAAGATTCTTCTCCCGGGATGAGATTTGTGAATTGAGCCTGCAGGGTGTTAAATTGTGGGCTTAATTCACAGGGACGGCGATCGTCCTACAGAATAATGTGACGGTCCGTTCGCAGTGCCGCCGCCGTGATTCTTCGCGGTGCAGCAAAGTTAACTCGTTTGGCAAAGCGCGTATGCAGATATTTATTTGATCAGAAGGCGATCAATGAAACTCTTCCATGGCCGATCGACTTATAATCCCTGTTCAAGTTAATCATTTAAAGGTGACCACACACCTACCGACATGATCATTGGATAGGACCTATGGTGGCCACACCCGCTTTTCTATCACTATCCAATCGATTGGATCCGAACGGATTGGCTAACAATCGAATTGCCAAAACTTCTCTTCAATTTAGGTTGAAATCGATCAAACTGATTCGATCGGCCAGGGTGGAAAATTATTGATCGCGTTGCATTGATCAGCAGCTTTCTTCACGTATACCGTCATATTTTGATCGATCAGACATGTGATCGGTAACTTGCGATTGTATCTTCCAACTATCGATCAAACTCCTCTAAAATTTGATTTATTGATTATAGATTGATTATTGGAAGTGATCAATCAAAAAATAAATTGATTATTTAGGAGGGGTGTATGGCCACTTATATTTGTTAGTTGGTCCATGGAATGACATTGGTGGGTGTGTGGCCCCCATTATGTGCCCAGAGGGGACCCCATAGAAGATATCACACAGTATGATTGGTGCCCCCTGGGCCCCGCCTCTCTCAGCCCTCCATGTGTTCTCTAACTCTGGTTACTAAGGACATGTGCGTCCATGGCAACCGTCCTCAGATGCGCTCTCTGTCCCGCCCAGCCTCGGCCGCCACTGGCCGGCTGTCAGTCAGGAACCGCCCTATTCTGGAAGGGCTGTCCGCTGATTGGTTGGGAGGAGTGTCAGTCGCCGGGACTGAGAGAAGCCGCGGGAGGGCTGCTGGCTGCAGACTGGGGAGATGATCAGAACTGCTGAGAGCAGAAGGAGCGGAGAGAGGGGGAAGAGCGGCTCCAGCACCTGACTACCTACCTGAGGGTGACTCCTCCCACCTACCTCACTACCTACCTAAAGGGTGAGTCCCCTCCCCCACCTCACCTGACTACCTACCTGAGGGTGAGTAATCCCTCCCACCTCTCCTTACTACCTACCTACCTAAGGGTGACTCTCTCCACCTACCTCACTACCTACCTGAGGGTGAGCCCCATCTACCTGTCTTCACTACCTACCTGCACATGAGTCCCTCCTGACTACCTACCGGTAAGCCTCAACCTACCTGTACTGACTGCCTAGCTGTCCTAATTACCTACCTGCAAGTGAGCATCACCTGCCTGTCCTGCCTACCTACCAGCAGGTGAGCCCCAACCTGCATCTATCCTGACTACCTACCTGAGGGAAAGTCTCAGCCTACCTGTCCTGGCTACCTACCCAAAAGAAAGACTCAGCCTACCTGTCATGGCTACTTACCTGAGGGAAAGTCTCAGCCTACCTGTCCTGGCTACCTACCCGAGGGAAAGTCTCAGCCTACCTGTCCTGGCTACCTACCCAAAAGAAAGACTCAGCCTACCTGTCATGGCTACCTACCTGAGGGAAAGTCTCAGCCTACCTGTCCTGGCTACCTACCCGAGGGAAAGTCTCAGCCTACCTGTCCTGGCTACCTACCTGAGGGAAAGTCTCAGCCTACCTGTCCTGGCTACTTACCTGAGGGAAAGTCTCAGCCTACCTGTCCTGGCTACCTACCCGAGGGAAAGTCTCAGCCTACCTGTCCTGGCTACCTACCCGAGGGAAAGTCTCAGCCTACCTGTCCTGGCTACCTACCTGAGGGAAAGTCTCAGCCTACCTGTCCTGGCTACCTACCCGAGGGAAAGTCTCAGCCTACCTGTCCTGGCTACCTACCTGAGGGAAAGTCTCAGCCTACCTGTCCTGGCTACCTACCTGAGGGAAAGTCTCAGCCTACCTGTCCTGGCTACTTACCTGAGGGAAAGTCTCAGCCTACCTGTCCTGGCTACCTACCCGAGGGAAAGACTCAGCCTACCTGTCTTGGCTACCTACCCGAGGGAAAGTCTCAGCCTATCTGTCTTGGCTACCTACCCGAGGGAAAGTCTCAGCCTACCTGTTCTGCTTACTTGAGGATCTCAAGTGCCAGCCTGCACTTACCTGTCCTTGTTACATACCTGGGTGTCCTAGCATGTCCTATTTGTTTTGGCTATCTACTTGCAGCTGTGTCCTAACCAACCTGTCCTGGCGGGGGGGGGGGGGGGGGATATTAATCTACTTGTCCTGATTACCTACCTGAGGAGGGTCCCAACCTACCTATCCTATCTACCTATAGGGAAGTCACAGCCTACCTGTTCTCCCTGCAGGTGAGTCCCAGCCTGCATCTACCTAACCAAGGGTGAATCCCTTCTTTTCTGGCTACTTACCTAAGGCTGGCCATATATTATACAATTTTCTTCTACAACTTTCCTTTAGATTTACCAAAACCGTATAATACGAGGTCACACCTAAACACTTCCAATATTGTATGAAATCAGCAGACCCTTCTACTACATGGTTGAAGGTAAATCTAAAGGAAATTAAACAAGAAAATTGTATAATGTATGGCCAGGTTAAGAGGGGTCCGATCCTACCTAGCATTCCTAACTACCTACATGCAGGTGAGCCCCAGCCTGCACCTACCTGTCCTGACTGCCTGTCTGCAGGTGAGCCCCAGCCAGCACCTACCTGTCCTGACTGCCTACCTGCAGGTGAGCCCCAGCCTTCACCCACCTGTCCTGACTGCCTACCTGCAGGTGAGCCCCAGCCTGCACCTACCTGTGCTGACTGCCTACCTGCAGGTGAGCCCCAGCCTGCACCTACCTGTGCTGACTGCCTACCTGCAGGTGAGCCCCAGCCTGCACCTACCTGTCCTGACTGCCTACCTGCAGGTGAGCCCCAGCCTGCACCTACCTGTGCTGACTGCCTACCTGCAGGTGAGCCCCAGCCTGCACCTACCTGTCCTGACTGCCTACCTGCAGGTGAGCCCTAGCCTTCACCCACCTGTCCTGACTGCCTACCTGCAGGTGAGCCCCAGCCTGCACCTACCTGTCCTGACTGCCTGCCTGCAGGTGAGCCCCAGCCTTCACCTACCTGTCCTGACTGCCTACCTGCAGGTGAGCCCCAGCCTGCACCCACCTGTCCTGACTGCCTACCTGCAGGTGAGCCCCAGCCTGCACCCACCTGTCCTGGCTACCTACCTGTCCTGACTGCCTACCTGCAGGTGATCCCCAGCCTGCACCTACCTGTCCTGACTGCCTACCTGCAAGGTATATCCTGTGCTGTATATCCATATGTTTCCCTGCCACTGATCCGTAATACTGGAGGGCCAATCACCCCATTACCAGCACAGGCAGGAGAGCATCTCCCAGAACACGCAACATGTCATGACCCAATCATCATCCCTGGAACATAGTGGCCCTGGAAATGGATAAGTGACCCATGTGTTGCGCCCTACTAATTCCCAGAGTCTCATACAGAGAACATTTCTATAGTATGGGGGATAATTCTATCTTTCTATCTATCTGATTTTCTCTTCCCTGGGATTTAAATGGCCAAAAATCTCCCCATTGTTTTATTTATTTGTTTTTTTGTTACAGAACAATCAACAGAAAGCAAAAGTAAAATGTAACATTACACAATAATCAGATTACACAACACAAGGGGGAAAAATACAAAACATGACTACAATCAATGCACAATTTACCCCCATAAAACCTAATGTAGGGTATACTGTATATACTATATACTGTATGTACTCACTATACTATACTTTTTGTATTATTATTACACCATTATTTGTTCCTAAAGAGACAACAAATAGAATACAATTCCCATTCAAGTAATTTAATATATCTTAGAGAATGGCATAAAAACAGATAAAGAACAGTAAATATGTGTACATAGAAACATTTCATCTATCTATATCCATTTCTCCCTCCTCCAAAAAATAAATAAATAAATTATATAATGTCTTTTTTTTTTTTTTTTGGAGGGAGAAATGGATATAGATAGATGAAATATTCATATATATTATTATTTTTTTTTTCAAGTATTGGTTGATAAGGTGTATATTGGTTTATAGTTTGTCCCCCCGGATATAGATAGATGAAATATTTATATATATTATTATTTTTTTTCATGTATTGGTTCAACTGATTATAGAGTGTAAGCCCCTCTGGCAACTCAGTTGAGTATTTTATTGTTTTGTGAGATGATAAATGAGTGCCCCCCCGGGGTCTGTGGTTCAGGTTGCGTTGCCTACCTACATACCTCACACTGCAATACCACAGGTGCCATGGTAACCAATCAGACGTTTGCTTTGATCCTCCTGTTAGGTATGGAAATACCTGATTGGTTGGTATGGGCTACAAACTTGGTACATAAACCTGTCAAGTCTGGGTTGGTTGGCTAGGAGTGACTTAAAGGCTCAGTCCACCCAAAACTGAAATGTCCGTATTTGGCAGATGCTGTAGAGAGAAAATATTATTATAATACAGAAAATGATTTAGCGCCAAATCACGCTAAGGTCGAAGCTCACAAAGATGCATGAGCTATTATGTTGCTCATAGAGCAGACATTAAAATAAAAAGAATACCGCGTGATGCAAAAAAAAAAAAAAAAAAAGCACATAAACGCACAAGCACGCAACATAATGTGAATGGGGCCTTAGTCTAGGTTCACAGTTGTGTGTGCGTGTGCTCGTTGCTGGTAGAGCAGGCTATTTATTGGAATAGGTTGGGGTACCTGCAAGAAACGCGGAGAAAGAAGTCCTCAACCCCTTTTTAAAATGTGCCACATGCAGCGCTGTATTTTGGCCTAGGCCAACAAGGCCCAGGCCTAGGGCGGCACTTTGCAGGGGGGGCAGCAAAAAAGCCAACCCCCCCACCTGAGACTCTATTAGCCTCTGGTTGCTAGAGCCACCTCTCTCAACCCCCTCTCACCCCCCTCTCTGGCTCTCACTCACCCTCTCTCACCCACCCCTCTCTCTCTCTCTCTCTCTCTCTCTCTCTCTCATCCCCCTCTCTCTCTCTCTCTCTCTCTCTCATCCCCCTTTCTTATCCCCCCTCTCTCTTTCATCCCCCTTTCTCATCCCCTCTCTATCCCCCCTCCCTCTCTCTCTTTCTCTCTCACCCCCCCCCTCTCTCTTATCCCCCCCTCTCTCTCTCAACCCCCTTTCTGTTAAAAAAGAAGTGGGGTAAATTTACATGGGGGGGGGGCGCCCAATTTTAGTCTTGACTAGGGCAGCACAAAACAAAAATACACCACTGGCCACATGGTGTCACGCACGTGAAAATGCCAACATTGGGAATTTCTTGACCCTCTGCATATCATGCGACAGAGCCTTTTGCCTGTGAGTCAGGAATACGCCTGGTTAAGTATGTGTTCCTGACCCGTGCATATGTGATCCTAGCCTTAAAGTGGAGTTCCACTCAAAAGTGGAACTTACGCTTATCTGTCTCCTCCCCCCTCCCCACCCTGTCCCCACTTCCATTGGACCTTGCCGCGGCGAGGTACATCAGAAGTTTGGCCCCCTACTCCTTCCAGGCCAATAACTGAGTGCAGCGCGCTTTGCGCATGCGCAGTAGGGTACCTGACCGTGAAGCCGCAAGGCTTCACTCCTGGGTTCCTTTACTGGCAATGGCGGTGGCAGCACCCGACAGCCGATGGAAACATTGACTTAGGTGCCGACATCGCTGGATTCCAGGACAGGTAAGTGTCCTAATATTGAAAGTCAGCAGCTACAGTGTGTGTACA
This sequence comes from Pelophylax lessonae, assembly GCF_965119305.1. Classification (NCBI taxonomy): domain Eukaryota; kingdom Metazoa; phylum Chordata; class Amphibia; order Anura; family Ranidae; genus Pelophylax; species Pelophylax lessonae. The sequence continues at coordinate 4,280,847 of NC_138778.1, forward strand.
GTGTGTGTACAGTGTGTGTACAGTGTGTGTAGTTGCTGACTTTGAATTTTTCGCTGGGGGCGGAACTCCACTTTAAGGCGGGGTTCACATTGGATTGTGAAGCGGCTCGCAGCAGGACTTCCGGTGCGTCCCGTTCACCGTTTTCAGGTCCGAATTCGGTCTGAATTTTTGGCTGTAAAAGGACCAGAAGACTCACACGAATTTCCTGCAAACCGCATGAACACCGCTGTATGAACCGGCTCCATTGAGCGCTGGTCACACTCTCCTGACATGCGATTTGGATGCGGGGAAACCCTCATCCAATTCGCACCAGTGTGAATTTTTTATACGTACATTAAATGCAGAATATGTATTTTTATTACTAGATTTGCGTCAATTCGGACTCAAAATTGGTCACAATGCCCCATTCATGGCTTTGCACTTGTTAGTGTAGCAAATAAACATCTACAAACAAGTCGCTCCGGCGTCTATATTTGTGTGCAGGGAGTGCGGAGATCCCCGTGGGTGGCCGCTGAATCTGGAGGGAGAGGGTAACCCGATAGGAGGAATGCGATCTCTTATTATTTCACAGTCGCGCACAAATAATAAGCACTGACACTGGTTTTATCGGCAGGTAATTGCAGCTATCGCTTTCCAGTGGGGACGTCACTCTTCCAGCCTATTATGGGCTGACAAACAGTCAGCTCAGAAGGCGAATCGTCTCAGTCACAGTAGAAGCGCTCGCTGTATCCGCAGGTTTTGTTTTCCAGTCCTTTCTAATCACTGGAACCCATTCATAAAATAAAATGTTCCACCACGGATCTCCCTTACATTGCTACACTGAAAGCTGCAAGATGATTGGTCAGAGGGCCCAAATGGACTTCATTCACAGGGAAAAAATAAACAAATAAATGGTTACAATTTATCACATTTAAAATGTATGTATTGCTGAGTTGCACATTGTCTTGCACAGTTGTACCGGCTCCTCTCCTGGACTGAAATGGCTTACTCTGATTTCCCTGCACACTGTGAGCTTCTTACAGTGTGCATAAGAAGCTGCAGCAAGTCAGATAGAGCCCGCCCCATTTCCTGGCTGGAGGACGCCCAGCACCATCTAGCTAAGTGGTCTCCAAACTGCTTGTTTTTATCTGGCGGCCTTGGAGTACTTTTTCATTCACTGACACCAACGATGGGGCACAATGCCTCCCAATGATACCAGTGATGGGGCACTCTTCCTCCCAATGGTACCAACGATGGGGCACAATGCCTCCCAATGATACCAGTGATGGGGCACTCTTCCTCCCAATGATACCAGTGATGGGGCACTATTCCTCCCAATGGTACCAGTGATGGGGCACTCTTCATCCCAATGGTACCAGTGATGGGGCACTCTTCCTCCCAATGGTACCAGTGATGGGGCACTCTTCCTCCCTATGGTACCAGTGATGGGGCACTCTTCCTCCCAATGGTACCAGTGATGGGACACTCTTCCTCCCAATGGTACCAGTGTTGGGGCACTCTTCCTCCCAATGGTACCAGTGTTGGGGCACTCTTCCTCCCAATGGTACCAGTGATGGGGCACTCTCCCTCCCAATGGTATCAGCAGTGCTGTATCTTGGCCTAGGCCAACAAGGCCCAGGCCTAGGGCGGCACTTTGCAGGGGGGCAGCAAAAAAAGCTGCACCCTGCACAAATAAAAAAAACAGCCTCCTCCCGGTTCCCGCAAGAAAAGGGTCTCCGCCGGCTTGCGCTACACTTTTAATATAGTGCCAGTCTTATGGGGTGAATAGGGCCAGAGGGCAGAGTCCAGGAGGCAAATCGGTCTGGCACCCCCATAAAGCGGTCAGTGATGAGGCTGCACTGATGGGCAGTAATGAGGCGGCACTGATAAGGCTGCACAGATGGGCACTGATGAGGCTGAACGTGTGGGAACTGATGAGGCTACACTGATGGGCACTGATTGACTTGTGGTCTGTGGTTCACAGGTGACAGTGCGGGTCGTTAACAGTAAAGGGCATGGCCTTTACAGGAAGGGGTTGGTCATATGTAAATTAGGGGGTGCACAAGTTTAGTCAGGCCTAGGGCAGCACAAAACCTAAATACACCACTGGGTATCAGTGATGGGGCACAATGCCTCCCAATGGTACCAGTGATGGGGCACTCTTCCTCCCAATGGTACCAGTGATGGGGCACTCTTCCTCCCAATGGTACCAGTGATGGGGCACAATGCCTCCCAATGGTACCAGTGATGGGGCACTCTTCCTCACAATGGTACCAGTGATGGGGCCCTCTTCCTCCCTATGGTACCAATGATGGGGCACTCTTCCTCCCTATGGTACCAATGATGGGGCACTCTTCCTCCCAATGGTACCAGTAATGGGACACTCTTCCTCCCAATGGTACCAGTAATGGGACACTCTTCCTCCCAATGGTACCAGTGTTGGGGCACAATGCCTCCCAATGGTACCAGTGATGGGGCACTCTTCCTCCCAATGGTACCAGTGATGGGGCACTCTCCCTCCCAATGGTACCAGTGATGGGGCACTCTTCCTCCCAATGGTATCAACGATGGGGCACAATGCCTCCCAATGGTACCAGTAATGGGGCACTCTTCCTCCCAATGGTACCAGTGATGGGGCACTCTTCCTCCCTATGGTACCAGTGATGGGGCACTCTTCCTCCCAATGGTACCAGTGATGGGGCCCTCTTCCTCCCTATGGTACCAGTGATGGGGCACTCTTTCTCCCAATGGTACCAGTAATGGGACACTCTTCCTCCCAATGGTACCAGTGTTGGGGCACTCTTCCTCCCAATGGTACCAGTGTTGGGGCACTCTTCCTCCCAATGGTACCAGTGATGGGGCACTCTTCCTCCCAATGGTACCAGTGATGGGGCACTCTTCCTCCCAATGGTACCAGTGATGGGGCACTCTTCCTCCCAATGTTACCAGTGATGGGGCACTCTTCCTCCCAATGTTACCAGTGATGGGGCACTCTTCCTCCCAATGTTACCAGTGATGGGGCACTCTTCCTCCCAGTGATACCAGTGATGGGGCACTCTTCCTCCCAGTGATGGGTCACAATTCCTCCCAATGACACCAATGATGGGGCAATCTTCCTTCCAATGACACCAATGATGGGGCACTCTTCCTCCCAATGACACCAATGATGGGGCACTTTTGCTCCCAATGACACCAATGATGGGGCACACTTTCTCCCAATGACCCTAATGATAGGGGATTGTTTGTTCCCACTGATGTGGCCCAATGGCCACAGTCTGGCCCCTTTTAAAGTCTGAAGGACAGTAAAGAGTAAAAAAAAAGGGGGGTTTCGAAACTGCGGCCCTTTGCTTGCATACACCAACAATGGGGCCCAATGACACTAATTATGGGGCACAATTCCTCCCAATGATGCCAACACTGGGGCACTTACCCCCCCCCCCCCCCGATGACACTAAAGATGGGGCACTCTTCCTCCCAATAAAGCTAATGATGGGTAATTTTCCTCAAAATTACACCAATGATGGGGCACAATTCCTCCCATTGACACCAATAAAGGGGGATTTTTTTTTACTTCCACTGATGCTGGGACATTTTGTACTCCCAATGGCCACAGTCCAGCCCCCTTAAAGTCTGAGGGACAGTAAACTTGGCCATTTGTTTAGAAAATTTGGAGACCCCTGATCAAGCTCTTTCCTCCCCCAGCCTGATTGTCCTTGGACCCACCCCTTTCATTCAGTTCTCTCCGCAATGGAGGCTCAACATCAACTGTGACCGTTACCTAGGTTGGTTTTTACACCCTAAGAATGCCCATTCCTCCAGACTGACATCCACCTATCAAGGCATTTTGATATTTGCATACTTCCACCCCAGGGCCAGCTCACTGCTTGCATTAGGACTGGGGGCTTTTAAGAAGAGTACTGAGGCAGGGGGCTGTGATGTTTTCAGGAAGCTATTTCCATTCTCTGATTGGATGAAATGGAGAACGTGATGTCACTGCCCCGCCTCTTCGCCTTCTCCAATGAAGGAATGCTTTGCATTCATTGAGCAAATGCAAAGTGTTCTCTGACTGGTGCTCATGTTGAGTCGCCGACCTCCGGTCTCCACAATGCAGCAGGGCGGCTGCTTGGTTCTTGCTCTGGAAGCTAGTGGAGGTCACTGTAGTAGTCATAGCTCCAAACTGTACCTGATTTGGAATAAAGTCCCTCTGTCCCCCTCATTTGTCCCTCATTGTGGTCTAATCTATATAGTTGTATATAAAATGCTCTATTTATCTATGAAAACGTATGTACCAATGTCTGAGGTTTACAACCACTTTAAGCGAGTCACCCCTACAAGTTTGGAGACCATTTTCCTCTGGGATGAGTTGGCCCCCCAGGCCTCAGTCCTACAAGCCTACCCCAATACCCAATATTCCAGTCACCTCCACCCCAATATTATGTATTGCTTCTATGATGTAACCAGGACAGACATTGCTTACTTAGGAGATAAACAAAGGTCTATGGCAATGGGCCAGTCTTAGCATAGTGATAAGTCATAGTGTAAAGGTACTTGAAGCAGTTAGAGATAGCAATACTTGTACATTTGGAGGTTTTTATTGCTTGCACAGTCATTGACTCTTAAGCCGGCCATACATAGATTGAAGTTCGGCTGGTTCAGCAGGGACTAGCTGAATTTCTCTCCATCTATGGGCAGGTTGGTTGTACAGAAGTTGATATCTCAGTTGACTTCTGTTCAACCAGCCTGTAAGTTTTTTTCAGTACCTAGTGGGCCACCCATTAAGCCCCGTACACACGTACTGATCGTCGGCCGAACGATCGGCCTTCTTTTGTCCAGGGCTGTCGTGTCTGTTGAAAACTGCAAAAGACTGCACACAAATTTTGTCGGCCAACAAATATTTTAAAGTCTGCACGACAGATTCTGTTCGGCCGAAAATGCGCTGTCGGCTGTCGGAAGCATCATACTAACAAGCCTACAATCGGCCGATCGGTCGGCGGCCGAATATTTACGGCCGACAATCGGTACGTGTGTACGGGGCTTTACTCCTTTGATGTATTGCAGGACATCTGACATCTCACCAAATGTCATTCTCAAGGAAGCATTTGCCATTCCTTAGCCACTCCCACTTTATTAAGGCCCTTTCATTGGGTTTCTTTAGGGTTGTACCTCATATAGTTGATTGGGGGTATATAGGACTCATAGGTTTTCTGGTGTTGCTACCATTTCTGTTAATTCATTGTCGATGTTTAAGCTGCCATGTTTTATCTTCTATCTACTTTTTACAGAAAACGGTGGTGACTCCACTCCATCCACCATGGAAATCCTGGGCTCAACACTAACGTCTACCTATGCCCGACCTCGGCCAACTCCTACCAACTTTCTGCCAGCCATATCCACAATGGCATCGAGCTACAAGAACCGGTTTCCCCACTATACCCTAAGCCATAGTTTGAGTCTACCATGGAGGCCCAGCACCTACTACAAAGTTGCCTCAACCACCCCGACGTTGGCTCCCCTGTCCAGGAGCGCTCCTGGACTCAGTCCAGCTCAGATTCTTCCCTTCGCCTCCAACAGGACTGCACTTTTCACTAGGTACTCCCCCGATGACTGGTACAAGTCCAACGAGAGCAATTATAGGGATTCTGAGTCTTCCAGGCGCAGTGCCGAGAGGCTTCGAGTGGACACCAGCCGCCTCATTCAAGAGAAGGATCAGAAGACCAGAAGGATTCAGAGCGACACCAGCAAAGATCTGGGAGAACGGATAAATGATATTGCCTTCTGGAAGTCTGAGATCGTTCACGAAATCGACCAGATGATCGGTGAGACAAATGCTCTGTCAGAAGTCAAGAGGCGCTTGGAGAGGGCACTTGCAGAAACAGAAGGACCTCTACAGGTAAGAAAAATTGCTGGGCTCCCAGGAAATGTATGCAGTGGACTGATGTACCTTTACGAAAATTTTGGATAACTTGAACATTTGGTATCGCATTCTAATGAAATACTAATGAAATAAGAAAATATGTCTGCCCCCCCCCCCCCCCCCATGTACATAAAAAAACACCTTGTGGTGGATCCTCTTCGCCTACCATATGGAAAGCTAATATAAGAAGGTGTATACCTTATGTCATTTGCCTAGGTCTGTGTAGAACTACCAGGGAAGTAATGGAAACCTTCGACCTGGGGCAGCCAACAAGTCCAATAGTGATAGGATTCTGCCCTTGTACCTCTGTGTTTGGTCACATGATTTCAGGAGTTGCAATCACAGATCTGAACAAGGAGCAGGTAGCTAATAAGGATGAGCTTGCATTTGTTCAGAACCAGGTTCGGGTCCAAACCTGAAAGCTAACTGTCATTCTTGATCTAATGAGCTGCGGGTGGGGAATTCAGTTAATACAGTGGAGGGATGCTCAGGACATCATTGACCTAATATGCCATCCCGACCCTTTGTAATGTTAGCTGCAGGTTGGGGAATCTCCTCTCGGCAGGTTATTGGCACAGGAATGATAGCTGGCTTCTGGGTTCAGACTCAAACTTGGTTCCAAGCAAACGTTATCTGATCCTTTGCAGCTATATATTACCCAGCATGTGTCATTGACTGCTAGTCCTGCTCTAACTGATGCCTAATGCATAGACCTCTATAACTAAGCCCCAGTGGGTGGAGTAAAATGCATTGGGGAGGCATAGTTAGCAGGGCAGAACTTGCTGAGGCCTCCTAATTTTTTACTTTGGTCCAGTTGGGAGAGCAGTGTCCTGGATGCAGCAACACTGTCACCACTGGGTGAGTTATTTGAATGCCAGCACCCCTTACACCTGAGGACCGGGGGTGGGCTCTTGCTTTAGGTGGCGCTACAAGCATTTTGGTCACAGTGGTGCCTAAAAATGTGAAGTATATCTCATTAGGGGCCACCAGACCAACATATCTTACAAGTACTTTTTGTCCCCTAACTCCCCTGATGAACACCCGTAATCTGCCTACGATAGACACATATTTCCTAAAATGGGCCAGTGGTTCTTGGAAGAGTGAAGGACTGAGTCCTAATCCAAGGTCTCCTAAATCCTTTACTTTTCTAAGCACCAACATCAGCACCAGATGTGGATGATGGCAGGTCCCATGTTCATGTAAGGACAGGAAAATATGTTACCACCTGTCCATCTTCAGAAATACCAAGTGACTTCGGCTGCCTAAGGTCAGAAATGGTGCTAATTGCAAGAAATGCTCTAAATCAGTGGTCTCCAAACTGCGGCCCGGCACCCGAATGTGGCCTTTGCTTACCCGTATCTTACCCTATAACTGACACCAATAATGGGGCCCCATTCTGACAACGTCAATGTTCTTCTCATTGAAACAAACCATGGGGTACTATTTCTCCAATTAAAATAAATGATGGGACACTAATACTATAACATTTTTTACTCCCACTGGGCACAGTCTGGCCCCCTTAATGCCTAAAGGACAGTAAACTAGCCCTTTGCTTAGAAAGTTTGGAGACCCCTGCCCTAAATCAGTGGTTCTCAATCGTGCCTCCCCCCCCCCCCCCACTTCTCCTGGCCACATCCTCCCTCCTCCTGGGCCTTCAGCCAGCTACAGATCCCCTAGCTTTCCATATACCTCCCAGCTCCCTTAGTGCCCCCGACCTCCCATAATTTTTCACACTCCCACCCCCTACATCCTCCTACAGTGCCCTCCAGCCTGCTGCAGAGGTCCCCCCCTCCAGTCCCCCAAAGTGCTCACAACCTCCACAACAGTGTCCCACTGTGCCTCCATTCTCCCACAGTGCCCCTGCAAAAGCCCCCAGACACCTGTAGAGTCTCCTCCAGAAACCCCATCCCCCCTCCCCCCCCACCACAGTACCATCCAGCCCCATCCAGAGCCTTCCAACATTTCAATACATATTTTGCATTCCCGACCTTCCATTGGGTGAGTATGAATGTTCTTTTTCACTGTTGGGGCATGGAAGGTGTGGGAAGAATTTCCTGGGTCCTGCTCTCAACAAGATTGAGAACCACTGATATAAATCAGGAGCAGTGTTTGCCTATATCCAGCAATCTGTGACCTTCCTTGGCCTGATCTTCTGAGGTCCTGGAGGAGAAATGATTTTGTTGGTGATTATTATCAGTGTCCAAGTGTTTTCCTTGTATCTGAGTGTCTGTGAGAGCTTTTCTAGTGCCATTGTCACCTAATCCATGTGCAAACACAACTTAGGCTGGAATATTAGGTGGATCTCATGAAGCAGTCGCAGAACTCAGACAAACACGGTGCGCAGTCAGTTTGTTGACACAACGGTAATCCCCAGGTAGTTGCTGAGGGACCTGCAGTACAACAGAGACACAATGGCCTACTAATTGTCTTTATAAAGTCGCAGGTGTGCATAAATTCACCGCTCTTCACAGGAGGAGGTTGTCTTGGAGTAATGCTGCCGGTAGACTTGAGGTTATATTCCGCTGGGTGATGGCCTTGTGCGAATGGCTGACCTCTGACCTGAGATAAGGGGTGCAGGCAGGGCCATCTTAATGCATGGGCACCCCTGGGCACTGTTTAGGAGCCTCAAATGCATGGGGGCCCCATGATAATCTTGCAACTGTCGCGGATTTGCATGGACAGTCACGGTTTTTCCTAATCTGTCCCGGGATGGTCATGTCCCAGGTGGTGTCCCATAACCTGTACTGTGCCATCCTTATTCCAGTATTGTGCTCTCCTGATTCCCCCCTGAAAGTACTAATATATGTTTAATTCTATCAGCAATTTATACTTTATTTTTGAGAGTAGGTGTGTAAGTTGGGGCAGGCTGGTAGGGACCCTTAGTACATTACTTTGCCCAGGGGCCCATGAAGCTATTGAGATTACCCTGGGTGCAGTACCCTCTTGTATCCTCCTCCCATCTCTATTCACATGAACATCATCACAAAGCTTGGGTTGGGTGGGTCTTACATGATCATCTGACCACCCTCCTACGTCTTTGGATGGCCATTGGTTGCCCAATCCCATCAACGTAGCACTTGAGTCAGGATTACGGTGTTGAGAGTTGCCCCAGTCATACCGTCCATATGTAAGTTTTTTTGCACTGTTTGCCCATCACAGGACTTAGAGTTGTGCTGGTATTTGTGTCCCTTTTTAAATATAACCTATGGCTGCCACTTAAGGTGGACCTGTCCTCAGATATATTTTAAATGGTAAAGCAGATCTTCACTCTCTTAAACAAGTTCCGTCTACTTCACCCATTCTCCCATCCTGTGCATGTATAGGGCTAAGTTTAATTTTTTATTTTTTTTTTCGTTATTTTTTTAGAAAGTTGCCCTGCCCCGCCCCCATTTTCATCATTTGCCTTGGCCAGTGGTGTCCAAACTGTGGTCTGGGGGCCAAATGCAGCCCTTTGCTTGCATTTATCTGGATTTTGGGACACTATTCCATCCACTAATACTAACAATGGGGCATAATTCCTGTCGCACTATTTCTATCACTGACACCATCAAAAGGGCACTATTCCTCCCACTGACACCAATGATGGGACACTATTCCTCCCATTGATACCAATGATGGGGCACTATTCCTCCCACTGACACCAATGATGGGACACTATTCCTCCCATTGATACCAATGATGGGGCACTATTCCTCCCACTGACACAAATGTTCGGGCACTATTCTCCCACTGACACCAAGGATGGGGCACTATTCCTTCCACTGACACCAATGATGGGGCACTATTCTTCCCACTGACACCAATGATGGGACACTATTCCTCCCACTGACACCAATGATGGGGCACTATTCCTCCCACTGACACCAATGATGGGGCACTATTCCTCCCACTGACACCAATGATGGGGCACTATTCCTCCCACTGACACCAATGATGGGACACTATTCCTTCCACTGACACCAATGATGGGACACTATTCCTTCCACTGACACCAATGATGGGACACTATTCCTCCCACTGACACCAATGATGGGACACTATTCCCCCCACTGACACCAATGATGGGGCACTATTCCTCCCACTGACACCAATGATGGGACACTATTCCTTCCACTGACACCAATGATGGGGCACTATTCCTCCCACTGACACCAATGATAGGGCACTATTCCTCCCACTGACACCAATGATGGGGCACTATTCCTCCCACTGACACCAATGATGGGACACTATTCCTCCCACTGACACCAATGATGGGGCACTATTCCTCCCACTGACACCAATGATGGGACACTATTCCTCCCACTGACACCAATGATGGGACACTATTCCTAGTTCGGCCCCAATAAAGTTTGAAGGACAGTAAACTGGGGGAATTTGGGAAAGAGAGGATTTGAGCTGGAAGGGGTTTAGGGCCAAAGATTTGTGCTGGGAGGGGATTTTAGCAGGGGGGTGGATTTGTCCTGGGAGGTGGGGGAATTTATGTTTAAAGAAGTTGTAAACCCTCTCTTATAACTTGTACCTATAGGTAAGCCTATAACAAGGCTTACCTATACTATAGGTCCTGTAAATATCTCCTAAACTTGCACCGTTTAGGAGATATTTACTTTTCGTGCTGCAGATGATGTCATTGGCGCATGCGCTCTGAAGGAACAGCCACCTGTGCCGTTCCTTCAGAGCCCTGTGCCGTGAGCGGCGGAGTGATGTTATCGTGTCTCCAGCCAATCAGATGGCCGGAGGACGCGAACCAGGAAGCAGGAGGCCGAACATGTCGGCCGTCCTGTCACTGAGCGGACGGCACTGCGGGGTCTTCGTTCTAAGGTAAGTATTTCATAATGAGCTACTATGCGATGCATATGCATACAAGCTCATTATGCCTTGGTCTTCCAGGGTTTTTTTTTTTGTTACATTTTTTTGGGGGGGGGGGTTACTTCCTCTTTAAGTGGTAATCATGCAGATTAGTGTTCCACTTTTTTTGGAGGGGGGAGGGGATTTTTGCTAACACATAATGCTCATACATCTTGGGGTTGCGCAGTTTGGCATGTTCGCCCTGGGCTCTAGATGGCCTTGACCCGGCATTGGTGGTAACGCATCTTTTAACAATGCACAGTAATGCATGAACGGAGTTGCATACACACCTCAATGCACCTGTGTTTCAGGATACCACAATGGGAACCGTCTGTGTGTTGTGGGGGGCTTCATTAAAAAAGACCACTAACCTTTGTGTGTTGTGGTGTATAAGCAGTCCATTTACAAACAAATTGTCTGCCCTTAATGCAACGCACAATATTATTTATTTTATTACAGGTACCTATATAGCACCATCAGATTACACAGCGCTTTACATATATATTGTACATTCACACCAGTCCCTGCCCTCAAGGAGCTTACAATCTAAGGCAGTCTTTTTCAGCCAGTGTGCCCAGGCACCCTGGGGTGCCATGAGGTTTCTTCAGGGGTGCTCTAGCAAAATGCTTAAAAATTGCCAAAAAAATGTATAAAAGGCGGCGGATGGATGAAGCCTTCCTTTTTAGTTACACAAAGCCACAGATTTCTTTTTGTGCACCATTACAAACTTCTAGCTGCCAACCTCCTAATGACCAATGACATTATCAGTTGATAAGGAGGACGTCCGTCGCCTGTAAAGCATCCTTGTTTGACCCTCTCTTGTCTCTCTCCATCAGCTTTGGGGTCACATTAGTGTTGGGGAAAAACTGAGGAAGAAGAGAAACATTGGAATACTAGACAGTACCAATTTGCAACTCTAATGTTGGGTATCCTCTGTGCAGAGCTGCTGTTAGAAATCACGGGGCCCCTTACAGCCTGACGCCCCCCCCCCCCCAGGGGCTGCCACCAGCACCCTGCTCCCCCCCCCCCCAGGGCACGCCACCACCACCTTGCCCCTCCCATGCGAAAAGGTCAAAACAATATTTTTACAAAAAATACATGAAAATCATTATAAGTGGACACAAACATTCCATCATACATAAAAAAACATAAATTCCATCTTCAAGCCAAAATTCTCCTCAAACAATAATGCGCATATTCCACCAACTCCCAGTTCCAATCTCCCCTCCCAGCACAAATCACCCCCCAATCCCACCCCTAGCTCAAATCCAACCCCCCCGCCTCCTAGCACACATACCCTTTCTTCTCAAACTTTCTATCCTAGCACAAATCTTCTCCCCCAAACCCCCCCCCCCCCCACAATCCCTCCTATTAGCCCAAATGGCCCCACCCCCTCCTGGCACAAAATCCCCCAATCTCCCCTCCCAGCACAAATCACCCCCCCAATCCCACCCCTAGCTCAAATCCAACCAACCCCCCCCCCCCCCGCCTCCTAGCACACATACCCTTTCTTCTCAAACTTTCTATTCTAGCACAATTCTCCCCCACCCCCACAATCCCTCCTATTAGCCCAAATTGCCCCACCCCCTCCTGGCACAAAATCCCCCAATCTCCCCTCCCAGCACAAATCACCCCCCCAATCCCACCCCTAGCTCAAGTCCAACCAACCAACCCCCCCCCCCCCTCCTCCTAGAACACATACCCTTTCTTCTCAAACTTTCTATCCTAGCACAAATCTTCTCCCCCAAACCCCCCCCCCCCACAATCCCTCCTATTAGCCCAAATGGCCCCACCCCCTCCTGGAACAAAATCCCCCAATCTCCCCTCCCAGCACAAATCCTCTTTCTTCAATCCCCCTACTAGGACAAATTCTCACAAATCTCTCCTCCATCCCCTCTAAATTACCATTCCCAGCACAAATCCCCCCAGCACTAACCCCCCACCCCCTCAAACATCTCTTCTCCTGGTTCAAACCCCGCCCCCTCCTCCTCCTAGCATATGCGATGCATACTAGCACATTATAAAATTGCCTTACAAGTGCTTCTGTTTTGTTTTTTAAACATCCACAGTTTAACAAAACAGTCTGATACAGTCCAATCATTGAAAAAGGAAAGGACTGGGGAAATGCTTCCTCCTGCCTGCAGCAGACTGATGACGAAGTCTCTGCATGCGCACTACAGAAAGTGAAAGTGTAAACAGAGTAAAGGCAAAACTGTATGTTTTTTAATAAAATAAAACATGCAATCCTATTTTACATACAGTAATATTAGAAAATAAATGGCAGAAAAAGACTGAGTGCTCCGTGGAATTTGCCCCTAATAGGAATTTTCTTATTTTGCTCCTTTGTTAAATATTCAGCATCATCCAAATTCTTCCAAACTCCATTGAGGGGCCCCGTATGACCCCAGAGACCGACCTGTCAGGGATTACAGATGGGGCACAGATGGTGCAACCTGCTGGTTCTCACCACATTCACCAAATTCCCACCATCTAGGGTGAAGGTTGTCCCCGCAGCTGTTCAGGAACCACCAGTCCCAGCATGCTTTGCTGGACACGTTACATAGTTGGCATACTTGGAACTATGGGCAAAACTGACATATACAGTACTATGCAGTGATCAGCCACCATCACTAACATTGCAGTTGATTTTTCTGACTCCTCTTTGTAGCAGTTTTATTACTTGTTGAGTCTACCAGGAGATTTTCTGTTTCCTGTAACGGGTTCAGTAAAACCGTCCTCTCTTTTATTTGTTTGATTTATACCTTTTTTCCAAAGAATATATAACCTGTTGCTGTACCTACTTATAACCTCGTGCCACCCAAGTAATGCATATGTGTGGCGGCAAAGAGGGAGGGCTTTAACACCGACTTTCCAGTGCCGAGACCGCACTCGCTGCTTGCTCCCAGCATAGACCGGGGGGGGGGGGGGGGAGAGATTTAAAAAGCATTAGCTGTAGTTCGGATTTAATTTGTTCATCTCTTAAAGCGGGCCTTCCTCCTCCACCCACCAATTTCCACCATCTCATTCCTATTCCCTTCTTCTCTCAAAATCACCAACTACACTTTTATAATTTTTTTTCCCCGTGTTGGAGAAATCTTACACTACTTTCTAAGCACGAATGATGTTATACTTCCTGCAGCCTCCTAGGAAACCCCCATCACACATGTCAGGAGGCCACAAGGTATGCTACTGTGCCTCATGGGATACCCACATCACACATGTCAGGAGGCCACAAGGTATGCTACTGTGCCTCCTGGGCTACCCATATCACACCTCCCAGGGGGCTGATAGATATACTACTGTGCCTCTTGGAATACCCGGAATACCCTGATCACGCATCCCAGGGGGATGCAGGGTGTACTACTGTGCCTCCTGGGCTACCCATATCACACCTCCCAGCAGGCTGCAGGGTATACTACTGTGCCCCTTGGGAAACGCACATCACACATCCCAGTTACCCGAAGGGTATATTACTGTGCCTCCTTGAATACCCACATCACACATCCCAGGAGGCCACAGGGTATACTACTGTGCCTCCTGGGCTACCCATATCACACCTCCCAGGAGGCCGCAGGGTATACTACTGTGCCCCTTGGGAAACGCACATCACACATCCCAGTTACCCACAGGGTATATTACTGTGCCTCCTGGAATACCCACATTACACATCCCAGGAGACCGCAGGATATACTACTGTGCCTCCTGGGCTACCCATATCAGACATCCCAGGATGCCGCAGGGTATACTACTGTGCCCCCTGGGATACCCACATCACACACCCCAGGAGGCCGCAGGTTGCACTACTGTGCCTCCTGGAGTAACCACATGACACATCCCAAGAGGCTGCAGGGTATACTACTGTGCCTCCTGGAATACCCACATCACACATCCCAGGAGGCCGTAGGGTATACTACTGTGCCTCCTGGGATACCAAATTACACATCCTAGGTAGCCACAGTCTATACTACCGTGCCTTCTGGGATACTCACATCACACATCGCAAGAGGCCTCAGGGTATACTACTCTTCCTCCCGGGATATCCACATCACACATCCTAGGAGGCCGCAGGGTATACTACAGTGCAAGCACTATGGGGGGTGGGGGGGGAGGGGGCAGGTGTCTTTTCATATAACTTGTAGGCAGCACTCTGATAGCAGACCACAGCATATACATGTCATCAGAGGGGCAGCTTCATGAACCTGAAAGAGACAGCTGCCCTTCTGGTGATGTCATAGATAAAAATAGTGGTATGGGGCAAAGCAGCATTGTGGCGGATCCCAACGGAACATCACTGGATCGCTGTTTTATGTGAACTACTCAGCTGAAAAAGTAAGGAGGAGTGAAGTTCCTATTACAAGTCCATTAAAAACTACATTTCCATCCATGACTACCTTGACAACGCGGCTCTGTGATTTCACTCCAGAACAATCAGTGTTGTCACCCTATCACAGGAAGTGAAGATAAATGGGTCGACTGGCAGGATCACCGGATAACTGAAACTATGTTACAAGGGGGGGGGGGCAGATGTGATCGTTATTTCAGAATAACTTTCAGGTGAATTCTAAAAAGATAATTTTTTTTTTTTTTTTGTAACCACAGAAATGATGTCATACTTTCCCTTTATTATTTGTAGTGTGTTTAGTGGATATCATTTATATAAGTTTGGTTGGTGACACTCATCGCACCTCAGACCCCCCCCCAGGCTGCTTTGTAGCAAACAGTGTATCCAGGACTTTCTATAGAAAACCATGCACAGAACAATGGACGGAGATGTATAGACAGCCGTTGCTACAAACATTGTAACAATGTCATCGTAAGGAATGGCCAGCTATATAATAAAACACTGGCCTCAGGACAGGGATACATTGTATCACACAAAACATTAGCTGGCCATTCGCAGGCAAGGGTGTGTGCGCCAAACACTGAACATTCCATAAACCGCAGAGAGTACATTCCATCACAGACAATGGAACATTCCCAATCAGACTCTTATAAAAGGCTCCTTGGGAAGAGGATTCAAGTGAGCCGATAAAGCCAAGGTGAGAATGTTCTTCATCCAAAGTGGAGCTGTCATTACCACACCGGACAAACCATGTTCATTAGGAGCTAGAAACATCAGGACTATGTGGAGATTTATAGATTACAAAGGATAAAGGTTGATGATTAGATTGAAAGCTCTTGGGGCAGGTTCCTTTTTTTCAATGTTGTTGACTCCTATTTGTTTCTGCATTATACTGAAAGGGTCAATCTACTTAGATCTAGTATGTCAACTTTTGGTGTATGTTTGAGTCTCTTCTATCTTTGGGGACTCTATAGGTGAGAGCTTTGTGCTGAGTCGCATCTTCACTCCTGTTGTGCCCATTATGAGGGGCTCCCACCATCCCTGAACTGAGTTGCCTGGGTCTGTACACCCGCTGTGCCCATTATGAGGGGTTCCCACCATCCCTGTGCTGAGTTCCTAGGTTAATACTCCTGCTGTGCCCATTATAAAGGGTTTCCACCATCCGTAAACTGAGTTCCCGGGTCTGTACACCTGCTGTGCCCATTATGAGGTATTCCCACCATTCCTGTGCTGTGTTCCCAGGTCTGTAAACCTGCTGTGCCCATTATGAGGTGTAGCCACCATCCCTGTGCTGAGTTCCCGGGTCTGTACACCTGCTGTGCCCATTATGAGGTGTAGCCACCATCCCTGTGCTGAGTTCCCGGGCCTGTACACCTGCTTTGTCCATTATGAGGGGTTCCCACCAACCCTGTGCTGAGTTCCCGGGTCTGTACACCCACTGTGCCCATTATGAAGGGTTCCCACCATCCCTGTGCTGAGCTCCTTGGTCTATACAACTGTTGTGCCCATTATAAGGGGTTCCCACCATCCCTTTTCTGAGTTCTCAGGTCTGTATACCTCCTGTGCCCATTATGAGGGCTTCCCACCATCCTTGTGCTGAGACCCCGGGTCTGTACACCCGCTGTGCCCATTATGAGGGGTTCCCACCATCCCTGTGCCGAGACCCCGGGTCTGTACACCTGCTGTGCTCATTATGAGGGGTTCCCACCATCCCTGTGCCGAGACCCCGGGTCTGTACACCTGCTGTGCTCATTATGAGGGGTTCCCACCATCATCTAGCTATTCTATTCTATCTATTCTATCTATTTTTGTGCTGTGTTTTGAATTTGTCACTACAACAGGGAAGTCTAATTGGTCTCATAATTATTATGCATTGGCTGGCAGGTGGCTCAGGAGTGTCTGTATCACCGGGAGAAGAGGATGTCTATAGATCTGGTGCACGACGATGTGGAGAAACAACTTCTGCAGGTAAGATGAGGACTCTCCTACAGTAAAAAGTGCCAGCGGCCTAAATCAGTAAGGGACACGGGACTAACTGATGAAAAAACTTAGAACAAAATAGAGGGTGCAGACAATGCAAATATTTCCCATGCAGGTTTGTGCACTTTATGGCCAAAGTTGATGGACACTTGACCTATAGGAGTTTGTTGGACATCCTATTCCAAAACAATGGCCATTAGTATGGAGTTGTCTCCTCGTATCCGCCAATATTATGGGAAGGCTTTCCACATGATGGATGAGAAGACCTGATTCACAATCAGTGTTCCTTAATGTATGCATGCAAGCAGCATTTCTGGGTGTGGCTTGCTTTCCATTCACATTAGTTTGACAGAGCACATATAGGTCCATCAATTTTCTTGCTGAGCTGCTGCATGAAAATTCGCCCTTCATAAGTTCCTTCATTATGACCATTTAATGCCTTAGTGCTGAAACCCCAAGTGCATATACAACCTGAAAATTTGCCCTTCTTGGGTCGCTTCACTATGACCGTTAATGCTTTAGTGCTGGAACACCAAGTAGATAGACGGTCCGAATCGGTACATTTTCTCTTCTTAAAGTCCCTTCACTTTGACCAGTAATACCTTAGTGTGGTAACCTCAGATAAATGATTGACCTGATATGGTACGTAGAGACCACAGGCAGGTGCAAGCTACAAAATAACTGCTAAAAAGTTCTTCAGTCTGGTAACTGGGTCCCTAAAAACAAGCCACAAACCCTGACACTGCAAATATGCCACAGTGGGGTTACAAGTCTCCAAACTAGATAAACCTCAAAGGGCCATAGCCCCAAGTGGATGGACGGCCTGAATTAGCACATTCACCCTTCTTAAGTCTCATAGCTACAACCATTAATGCCCTAAGGCTGTAACCCCAAGTGGATGGACGGCCTGAATTGGTAAATTTGCCCTTCCTGAGTCTCTTTGCTATGGCCAGTAATGTCTTAGTGCCATAACCAGAAGTGGATGGATGCCTTGAATTGGTACATTCGTCTTTCTTGAGTCCCTTCACTAGAACCATTATTGCCTTAGTGCCGTAACTGCAAGTGGATGGTCGTCCTGAATTGATACATTTGCTCTTCTTGGTGCCATAGCTCCAAGTGGATAGATGGCTTGAATTAGTACATTTGCCCTTCTTGAGTTCCTTTACCACAACCGTTAATGTCTTAGTGCTGTAACACCAAGTGGTTGGATGGTGTGAGCTGGGACATAGTGACCACAGTCAGGTTTAGGCTAAATAATAGCAGCCGAAAAGTTCTTCAGTCACAAAAGTGGGTCCTAAAAACAAGCCGCAAACCCTGACCCTTCAAATATACCTTAGTGTGGTAACAATTATTTAAATTGCATAAACTACAAAGTGTATGATAAAGACAATGCTTCAGTCCTAAACCTCTAAACCCATCATGGACTTTTGAGGTGCCCCAGCAGAAAGTCACACAGATACAAAATAAATAAAAAAAAAAAGGGGGAGAAAAGGTATACTCCCCCTTTTTTATTATTATTATTATTATTATTATTATTATTACAATGTTATTCATATAAATGTTAAAAGCTAGACAGAGAACCAATAACAAATACATAAAAAAGACAAAAATGCTTGAATGACAACTCCACTATGCTTCAGTCCTGTCAGTGAATAGGACACATGGTGGTCAGAATTCACCATCTTAAGTCATTCTAGCAAAAGTATACTGTATGAGCAAAATAGCTCAGTAGTGTCACCAGAGAATTTAGAGAGGCAGATTTATTTATTTTTTTGCCTTCTTGGAGCCATTTATTATTTTGTAATTTGTAATAAATAGGAAGTGGATTGCATCAAGTCTTGCCAGGAAAGAATGAGGAGACACCTGGACAGGACAGCGGCACAGCTTGCGTAAGACACCTAACCTCTTCACCCTTGCATGTTTGTATATGTGTATTGGGGGTGGGTAGAGTTGGATTATCCACAAGGCAAACTATTTAAGAGCTTAGAGTCCAGTGGCCATCCAAGAGCCCCAGCTACAAGCGTCATATCCTGCAGTAAATGAGGGGAGTAGTGCCAATTGGTCAAAGCTTTGCACCTCTCCTTTTAGACAGTTGGTATCTGATGGGGCCATGCTAGTACAGACACTTAAGGGGGCAGGTTCTTTGGACCTATTGCAATCTTTAATAATGTTATTCTAAGGCAGGGCCACTGATAGGGGGGGACCACCAGCCCTCTTGTAGGGGGCCCAAGCACACAGAAAATGGGATTAGTGATGGACAACAAATACAGAAATCTTCCTCCAGCACCTGAATCTGATCTGTCCCTCTCCCTGCTATCAGCATTTATCTGTTGAGAAAGAGACAGTCGTCCCTCACTAATCCCCCTCCCTTGTGTGGGCCCCCCTCCCAGCCCTGGCTCTAATGTTATCTCTGCTCAGGAGTTTATTTGTAAATTGTAACTTTGTTTCTCTCTCTCTCTGTCTCTCTGATCACTGAGCTCCAACTGCCCAGCCTGTATATTTTTCTCATCTAATCTTCTTTTTTATTTAACATAGTTTTTTTTTTTAGATTTAGCAGGAATAATGTGAGTTCTGTTATATTTGTGTCTGATAATAGTGATTTTGTTGTAATTGTAGCTAAATATATATTTTAATATTTTCTTGGGGGGGCCTGCAAGGTAGTCTGTATGGGGCCCCGCGATTTCTAACAGCAGCCCTGTTCAAAGGGATAAGGGGGTTCAAAGCTTCTACCATGCTGAAGGCTAGAATTAAACTTGAAATCATCCACTCCTTTTCTACATCCAGTTATTGCTTTTGCATTTATTTCTTTATGAGCTGGGTCATTCCTCAGCCTAACCACTTATATCATAGCCTGTGCTAAGCATTAATAAACAATCTCTTCTCTCTATCTCCCTCAGCATGTGCCATAAACTTTGTTTTCTGCTGGGAGCCTTGCCTTCCTGTGCCTAGAAGTACTTTTCCCCCAGCAGCTATGTTCTCTGGTAAAAATTGTTATAGTCTGAAACATAAAATTTTCAGTTAGGCAGGTCTATGGGTGTCCAGTATTCTGCATGCACATTCCCAGTAACACTAACACCCATCAAATTATATTTACCCCATCTGTGAGTATTTATTTATTTGTAGTTCTGGAACTTGATTTATGCTCCTAAGATCTCGTCTGTGTCTACAGTTCAAATAGAGCAGCTCAGCACGAACTGGAGAGGGACATCAGTGACAAGCAAGCGGCCTACCGCATCGATGACAAATGTCAGAATCTGAGGAATACCTCTGACGGTATTGGCCACTACCGAGGAGTGGAACGGATCGATGCAACGTATGTGAATATTCTCTGTCTGGGGACTGTTCAGGAATGTCTGCAAGTTACTCAGCATCTCTGATCTTTGTGTCCCTCAACATCTCTTTGACATGGAGTCCTTCAGCATCTCATGTCTTTGTGTCCCTCAGCATCTCATGTCTTTGTGTCCCTCAGCATCTCATGTCTTTGTGTCCCTCAGTATCTCATGTCTTTTTGTCCCTCAGTATCTCATGTCTTTTTGTCCCTCAGTATCTCATGTCTTTTTGTCCCTCACCATCTCATGTCTTTTTGTCCCTCAGCATCTCCTTGTCTTTGTGTCCCTCAGCATCTCCTTGTCTTTGTGTCCCTCAGCATCTCCTTGTCTTAGTGTCCCTCAGCATCTCCTTGTCTTTGTGTCCCTCAGCATCTCCTTGTCTTTGTGTCCCTCAGCATCTCCTTGTCTTTTTGTCCCTCACCATCTCATGTCTTTTTGTCCCTCAGCATCTCCTTGTCTTTGTGTCCCTCAGCATCTCCTTGTCTTTGTGTCCCTCAGCATCTCCTTGTCTTAGTGTCCCTCAGCATCTCCTTGTCTTTGTGTCCCTCAGCATCTCCTTGTCTTTGTGTCCCTCAGCATCTCCTTGTCTTAGTGTCCCTCAGCATCTCCTTGTCTTTGTGTCCCTCAGCATCTCCTTGTCTTTGTGTCCCTCAGCATCTCCTTGTCTTAGTGTCCCTCAGCATCTCCTTGTCTTTGTGTCCCTCAGCATCTCCTTGTCTTTGTGTCCCTCAGCATCTCCTTAATTTTGTGTCCTTCAACATCTCTTGCCTTTGCTTTCCTTGGTATCTCTTTGTATTTGTGTCCCTCATCATCCCCAGTCTGTGTCCCTCAACATCTCTTTGAGTTTGAGTCCTTCACCATCTCCAGTCTTTGTGTCCATCAGCATCTTCTGTTGTGTCCCTCAGAATATCCTTGTGTTTGTGTCACTCAACATCTCCTGTCTTAGTGCCCCTTAGCATCTCCCTAATTTTGTGTCCTTTAACATCTCCTGTCTTTATGTTCCTTGGTATCTCTTTGTATTTGTGTCCCTCAGCATCTCCGGTCTTTGTGTCCCTCAACATCTCTTTGACTTTGAGTCCTTCACCATCTTTGGTCTTTGTGTCCTGCAGTATCTGATGTCTTTGTGTCCCTCAGCTTTATCTTGTCTTAAGTGTCCCTTAGCATCTTTTTAATTTTGTGTCCTTTAACATCTCCTGTCTTTGTGTCCCTCAGCATCTCCATGTCTTTGTGTTCCTTGGCATCTTCTTGTCTTTGTGTCCCTCAGAATCTCCTGGTCTTTTGTGTCCCTTAGCATCTCCCTGTGTTCGTATACCTCAGCATCTCCTTGAATTTGTGTCTCCCAGCATCCCTTTGTCTTTGTGCCCTTCAACATCTCCTTGTCTTTGTGCCCTTCAACATCTCCTTGTCTTTGTGTTCCTCAACATCTCCTTGTCTTTGTGCCCCTCAACATCACCTCATGTTTGTGTCCCTCAGCATTTATTTGCTTCTGTGTCCCTCAGCATCTCCTTACGTTTCCGTCCCTCAGTGTCTTGTATTTGTGTTCCTCAATGTCTCCTTGTGTTTGTGTCCCTCAGCATCTCCCTATTTTTGTGTTCCTCAACGTCTCCTTGTATTTTTTTTGTCCATCAGCACCTCATTGTCTTAGTGTTCCTCAGCACCTCATTGTCTTAGTGTTCCTCAGCACCTCATTGTCTTTGTGTTCCTCAGCACCTCATTGTCTTTGTGTTCCTCAGCACTTACTTCTTTTCATGTTTCTCACCATCTCCGGTCTTTATATCCCTCAGCATTTCTGTCCCTGAAACTTGGGCCAAATTCACAGATGACAACATCTTGAGGTCACAGAGTGAGAGAGCCGCCTCCGCCAAGCTCAGAGAGGATGTAGAGAATTTACTAAATGTCACTTCCAATGAGATGTGGAACCAGTTCAACCGAGTGAACGTCATGTTCACCAGCCGGATCTCTGAGACTGCGGATGCCAAGAACAAACTCCAAAGTCACCTAGCAAAGGTACAAAGCTGGGCTTGTGTTCAGTTATAAAGTGCTTGGCAGAAGATTATCTATAGCCATTCATTCTTGGTGGCCAAAAGACAGCCCAGCATTCACAAGCGATGCTCCTGATTTTGAGTATGTTAGTAAATCTCCCTTTGATCAAACCTTTATTATTTAATGGAATAACTCAAGGATCAGAAGTCTTGCATGGGTAGTTGTTTTAAAATGCAGATTGTGGAGAGTGCAAGGGCTTGAGAAAGTCTTAGAAAACTCTTTCTGCCCATTGCTTTCAGGAAGATAACTGTCTGCCTTTGATCACACCACTACATAGAATTTTATGACAGGCGTGTGCATGTCTTGTGGGGGCTGCATTTGCCTGTCCCCTCGTAGTTTTATCAAGACAGGTCTGCAGATGACAGAGGAAGCATAGTGTTGAGAAGAGGGTAATGGAGAGTAGTAGGAAGATGGACCAGAATCCTTCTGTAGCTCAGAGTATTTCAGGAGAGGAGAGTTGTAGAGGAAGGAGCAGAGTCCTCCAGCAGAGCAGAGTATATCAGGAGAGGAGAGTTATAGAGGAAGGAGCAGAGTCCTCCAGCAGTGCAGAGTATTTCAGGAGAGGAGAGTTATAGAGGAAGGAGCAGAGTCCTCCAGTAGAGCAGAGTATTTCAGGAGAGGAGAGTTATAGAGGAAGAAGCAGAGTCCTCCAGCAGTGCAGAGTATTTCAGGAGAGGAGAGTTATAGAGGAAGGAGCAGAGTCCTCCAGCAGTGCAGAGTATTTCAGGAGAGGAGAGTTATAGAGGAAGGAGCAGAGTCCTCCAGCAGTGCAGAGTATTTCAGGAGAGGAGAGTTATAGAGGAAGGAGCAGAGTCCTCCAGCAGAGCAGAGTATTTCAGGAGAGGAGAGTTCTAGGGGAAGGAGAAGAGTCCTCCAGTAGAGCAGAGTATTTCAGGAGAGGAGAGTTATAGAGGAAGGAGCAGAGTCCTCCAGCAGAGCAGAGTATTTCAGGAGAGGAGAGTTATAGAGGAAGGAGCAGAGTCCTCCAGCAGTGCAGAGTATTTCAGGAGAGGAGAGTTATAGAGGAAGGAGCAGAGTCCTCCAGCAGTGCAGAGTATTTCAGGAGAGGAGAGTTATAGAGGAAGGCGCAGAGTCCTCCAGCAGAGCAGAGTATTTTAGGAGAGGAGAGTTATAGAGGAAGGAGCAGAGTCCTCCAGTAGAGCAGAGTATTTCAGGAGAGGAGAGTTATAGAGGAGGGAGCAGAGTCCTCCAGTAGAGCAGAGTATTTTAGGAGAGGAGAGTTATAGAGGAAGGAGCAGAGTCCTCCAGCAGTGCAGAGTATTTCAGGAGAGGAGAGTTATAGAGGAAGGAGCAGAGTCCTCCAGCAGTGCAGAGTATTTCAGGAGAGGAGAGTTATAGAGGAAGGAGCAGAGTCCTCCAGCAGAGCAGAGTATTTCAGGAGAGGAGAGTTATAGAGGAAGGAGCAGAGTTCTCCAGTAGAGCAGAGTATTTCAGGAGAGGAGAGTTATAGAGGAAGGAGCAGAGTCCTCCAGCAGTGCAGAGTATTTCAGGAGAGGAGAGTTATAGAGGAGGGAGCAGAGTCCTCCAGTAGAGCAGAGTATTTCAGGAGAGGAGAGTTATAGAGGAGGGAGCAGAGTCCTCCAGCAGAGCAGAGTATTTCAGGAGAGGAGAGTTATAGAGGAAGGAGCAGAGTCCTCCAGCAGAGCAGAGTATTTCAGGAGAGGAGAGTTATAGAGGAAGGAGCAGAGTTCTCCAGTAGAGCAGAGTATTTCAGGAGAGGAGAGTTATAGAGGAAGGAGCAGAGTCCTCCAGCAGTGCAGAGTATTTCAGGAGAGGAGAGTTATAGAGGAGGGAGCAGAGTCCTCCAGTAGAGCAGAGTATTTCAGGAGAGGAGAGTTATAGAGGAGGGAGCAGAGTCCTCCAGCAGAGCAGAGTATTTCAGGAGAGGAGAGTTATAGAGGAAGGAGCAGAGTCCTCCAGCAGAGCAGAGTATTTCAGGAGAGGAGAGTTATAGAGGAAGGAGCAGAGTTCTCCAGTAGAGCAGAGTATTTCAGGAGAGGAGAGTTATAGAGGAAGGAGCAGAGTCCTCCAGCAGTGCAGAGTATTTCAGGAGAGGAGAGTTATAGAGGAGGGAGCAGAGTCCTCCAGTAGAGCAGAGTATTTCAGGAGAGGAGAGTTATAGAGGAGGGAGCAGAGTCCTCCAGCAGAGCAGAGTATTTCAGGAGAGGAGAGTTATAGAGGAAGGAGCAGAGTCCTCCAGCAGAGCAGAGTATTTCAGGAGAGGAGAGTTATAGAGGAAGGAGCAGAGTTCTCCAGCAGTGCAGAGTATTTCAGGAGAGGAGAGTTATAGAGGAAGGAGCAGAGTCCTCCAGCAGTGCAGAGTATTTCAGGAGAGGAGAGTTATAGAGGAGGGAGCAGAGTCCTCCAGTAGAGCAGAGTATTTCAGGAGAGGAGAGTAGAGGAAGGAGCTTCACATCTTTAATCTCCAGAATGTACCTTTACTGTTTGTATTACTGAGAGTTCTGTTTATTTAGGTGGAGGTGTTTCTTCCTATTACTGTGGGATTTGAGACAGGGTTTTACTGTATCCATGCAGCAGCTTTGTATTTCAGTGAACGGAGGGTTGCAAGATAAAACCCAAAGAACAGCAAAAAAAGCTAGATGGAAAAGGAAAAAGTAACCTAAAACCTCCAAGGGGTTAGAAAAAGTGAATAAATTAATGTAGAGGTGGGAACCCCCTTGTAAATAATGTTCTTCTCTCTAGAATGGTGTAATCGCACCTACAAGAGAGCAGCAGACATAAAACTTCTTGGACTCCGGCCAGGCAGACGAGGAAATGGAATCTTCGGAACTTTTGCACAGAATCTGAATGCGTGCTGCAAGGCATCCAAAATGTTTCTCAAGATTTCAGTCCCTCTTGGGTACTCCATGTGCATATTAATGAATTTCTATGCCTGTACGAGCTGGCACTTTAGAGCTGGAGTTGGAAGAATAGACCTGATTCTTCCTAAACCATTAACCAGCGCCTTCTATCACATGTACACCGTGGCCAACTAGTAAAAATGGCAGTTATGTAAGCAATCTTCACATTGCTCAACTGCCGTTGGCTGGTATTTGTAGCTTGAACTTTGGATTCTTCATTCCTTCAATTTTCATATTTAGAAATCCGTGAAGATACATATTTACAAGTTTTTATGACTTTTTTTTTCTTTTGTAGACTCTCCAGGAGATCTTTCAGACAGAGATGACGATTGAAGCCATCAAAAAGGCCATCAAGGAAAAAATGGCTCCCATGCGAGTAGCCCAAACACGTCTGGATGAACGCACGAGGCGCCCCAACGTGGAGCTGTGCCGAGACACTGCGCAGATACGGTACCTGCTCCTGGCACTTGAGCTCAACTTGAGCTAAAACTTGTTTGCTTTGTTGTAGATAGATTGGGGAAATAATAGGCCCTTTCAAGGTGTTAATTCCCATCTGCCTACTTTATTGGGCAGATTTATCCAAGGGGGCACAGACAAAAAAACCTTGTGAGTTTAGAACCTCTGACAATGATCTGAGACAGTGGTCTCCAAACTGTGGCCCAGGAGCTGGATGCGGCCCTTTGCTTGATTTTATTTGGCCCTGGGGCACTATTTCATTCACCGACACCAATGATGGGGCACAATTCCTCCCAATGACACCAATGATGGGGCACAATTCCTCCCAATGACACCAATGATGGGGCACAATTCCTTCCAATGATGGGGCACAATTCCTCCCAATGACACCAATGATGGGGCACTATTCCTCCCACTGACACCAATGATGGGGCACAATTCCTCCCAATGACACCAATGATGGGGCACAATTCCTTCCAATGACACCAATGATGGGGCACAATTCCTTCCAATGACACCAGTAATGGAGTAATGGGGAACAATTTCTCCCAATGAACAATTTCTCCCAATGATACCAATG
Organism: Pelophylax lessonae; assembly: GCF_965119305.1. Lineage (NCBI taxonomy): Eukaryota > Metazoa > Chordata > Amphibia > Anura > Ranidae > Pelophylax > Pelophylax lessonae. Next base: position 4,307,200 of record NC_138778.1, read on the forward strand.
ATAGGGCAATTTTCCTACCAATGACACCAAAAGTGGGGCTCAATGACACTAATGATGGGGCACAATTCCTCCCACTGACACCAAAGATGGGGTATTGTTTACTCCAACTGATGCTGGGACATTTTCTACTCCCGAAGTCTGAAGGACAGTAAATTGGCCCTTCATTTAGAACGTTTGGAGACCCCTGATTTAAGACCTATGTGGGGGCCAAAACTTTTAGTTTTGGACAGAGTAGGAAATAATCAAGATTAGAGATGAGCTTGGGTTCTGCTCTGGGTTTGGTCCAAAGCCATGTCGCAGCTACACCCATTTCCAGACCCCAACCCTTCCTTGTCCGGAGCTTAGGGCTATAACCACTTCCTCTAGATGTGGCTTATAAGCAAGTAATGGGAAAAGGACAAAATCAGAAGGTGGTCATTCTGTAGAAGCCAGAAATGGTAGCATCCATACTCTTATTATAACAGGTTCACCTTTTTATTGCCTTGCTGCCAGTGAACTATTCTCCTTGGAACACCAATGTTTAGACCAGGGGCCTCCAAACTTTCTCAACAAGGGGCCAGCACCCCATCATTGGTTTCGTTTGAAGGAATAGTGACCTATTGTTGGTATCAGTGGGAGTAATGATGTCCCATCACTGGTGTCTGTGGGAGGTATGGCACCCCACCATTGGTGCCTTCGGGAGGAATAGTGCCCCATCTTTGGTGCCTTTGGGAGGAATGGTGTCCCATTATTGGTGTTTGTGGGAGGATTAGTGCCCCATCATTGGTACCTGTAAGAGGAATGGTGGCCCATTATTGGTGTCAGTGGGAGGAATAGTGCCCCATCATTGATGTTTGTGGGCGGAATGGTGCCCCTTCATTGATGTCTGTGGGAGGAATAATGCCCCATCACTGGTGTCTGTGGGAGGAATGGTGCCCCATCATTGGTGCCTGTGGGGGGAATGGTACTCCATCATTGGTTTTGGTGGAAGGGATAGTGACTCATTGTTGGTATCAGTGTGAGGAATAGTGTTCCATCACTGGTGCCTGTGAGAGGAATGGTGCCCCATCATTGGTGTCAGTAGATGGCACAGTGCCCCAAGAGCAAGCTAAAGGCAGGTAAAGGGCCACATTCGTCCCAACGGCTACAGTTTAGAGACCACTGGTCTAGACCCATGATTATGCAGGCCATATATTAACAATCCCACCTCCCACAAAGGCAGACAAACAATGGAGTTTCATTGCACTGTCCAGGCCCGCACCATATCTGTAAATTGTTCAAACTTTCTAATCTTTTACCACATAACCTTTTTTTGTTCTCCTTTTGCAGTCTTGTCCATGAGGTACAAGAAATCGATGACACCATTCAGGTGTTGCAGCAACGCCTCCGAGACGCTGAAGACACCCTACAGATACTGGTTCATACCAAGGCCAACCTCGAACACGACCTGTCCATCAAAGCCAACTCCCTCTTCATTGACCAGGAGAAATGCATGGGAATGAGGAAGAGCTTCCCCAGCACCCCTCGCCTGGTCGGATACACATAGGTCCCCACTGCGCACTGGTTTGTTTTGCGTTATGTGGTGACGCGCACAGGAGATGTGATGGGAAATCCTGGATTTTCTTGGTCATCTCTCACACGGTGTGTTGGTTTAGCATTGTCTTCTGGTTTGATGCACACAACAATTCAGAATGCTTTATGTCTATAAGATAAATATGAATAAATAAATTAAACTTTTTACAAAAGTAAATGGATACATTTTTCCAAACTTGTTCCACCAAAGACAACCTTGCATACAGGGTTCAGTATGTTGTGGAAAGTATTTGTATGGTATTATGGCAGGCACAGCCAGTGCCGGGACAAAGTCATTTAGAGCCCAGGGCACAACAAATTGCGCCCCCCCCCAGAACAAATCTGCCCCCCCCCCCCCGAAAAAAATTCCCCCTCCTAGTACAAATCCTCTACCCTTCAAATTTCCACCTTCTGAGCAGAAATCCTCTTCCCACCCACTCCCAGCTTAAATTCTACCCAATCACCCATCCTAGCACAACCCCCCCCCCCAAATTTCCCCTGCTAGTACAAATCTTCTTCCCCTACCCCCCCCCCCCCTCTTAACATGCATCCCCTCAAATCACCACTTCTAGCACACCTCCCCAAATTTCCCCTCATAGAACAATTCCCTGCCACCCACCAAATTCCTCCTCCCAGTACAAATACCCTCCCCCCAATCTCCTTGTGGTCCCCCCCACCACCACCATCTCACATAATATCACAGTGCCCAGGACAGCTTCCCTTCCACTAAAGCCCAATTCTACCTATTTTTTTTTTATAGGTGCACATTCAATCTTAGAAAATAGTAAAGCAGCTGTGGCTCACCTCCCCTCTGGCATGGTCCCTGGCAAATGCACGCACTCCATGATTCACTTACTTTGAGTGCAGGGTGTCATGGACCTGCACCCTGTGGGGCAAGGATGCATGAAACCTGTAGAGAGCTGCCCACCTCCAGCCATAACCTAACATCTCTAGCACCCAGGAAAGATAATTGTCCTATTATTAACCCCCAGTATTGATATTAGTGACCACAATATTCTCTCCTGTCATTAGTGGCCAGTGCCAGTGGAAGTAATGTTAAACCTGCCAGGATTAGTGGTCAGTGGCAGGCAGTAATAACTCCAACACTGCTGCCCAGTGGCAGGCCCAGGCTATAATAACTTTCATCCTCCAACATTAGGGGTCACCTGCAGGTTCATGCTGTAATAAATCCGAACACCACCCTGAGTGATCAGTGGCAGGCTCAGGCTGCAATAACCCCCCCCCCCAGAAATGGTGGTCAGTGGGGGCCTCTAATAACCCCCCAGCATTGTTGGTCAGTGGCAGACTCAGGCTGTAATAATTTTCATTCTCCAATATTAGGGGTCACTCGCAGGTTCATGCTGTAATAAATCCAATCACCACCCTCGGTGATCAGTGGCAGGCTCAGGCTGTGATAACCCCCTCCCCCCCCCCCCAGCATTGGTGACCAGTGGGGGGGCCCTTTAATAACCCCCCAGCATTGTTAGTCAGTGGCAGGTCCAGGCTGTAATAACTTCCATCCTCCAGCATTAGGGGTCACTCGCAGGTTCATGCTGTAATAAATCCCATCAGCACCCTCAGCAATCAGGCTCAGGCTGCAATAATCCCCTTCCTCCCCAGAAATGGTGGTCAGTGGGGGGCCTGTAACCCCCCCCCCCCCCCCCCAGCATTGTTGGTCAGTGGCAGGCTCAGGCTGTATTAACTTACTTCCATGCCCCAGCATCAGTGGCAGGCTTATGCTGTGACAATACCAACCCCCATCCTTCACCTCTAGCATTGGTAATCAGTGTGAGGCTTATAATCACCCCCCTCAAGATTGGCCCGGCACCCCACAGCACTACTACCACTCTGCAAGATGTTGCTGGCTGCCACGCAGGGGCATCCTATAACTAATACCTACTGTGATCCACCCCTCCTTCCCGCCAGGTATACCACCATCCTGGTGTCACAGGGACAGGAAGTGAAAGAAATCCTCTCCAGTGGGGTCACTAACAGTTATGAAAACTTTAAAGAGGGTCTAATTCTTCTCCACTCTGTTTAAAACAAATATTTTTTTTGCGTCTTAGAAAGACCAACTATTAATTTAATGAAGATGAATAGTAAACTGTCACTGGAGGAGAACACAGACGATTTCACAAGAAGTTGGTGAGAGAGCAGACAGGATTATTACACCCCCGAGATCACATTACAATCCCGTGTGTTACATTGTGCTTCATTTTGGCAGCAGATTTCGATTTAGCTTTAGTCATAGTCTTTCGACTAAAATGCCATTTTAATTTTAGTCGTATTTTAGTCTTTGGAATTGTTTTAGTCATATTTAAGTCGACTAAAACCTCCAGTACATTTTGGTCAACTACAAATGGAATGGGTTTAGGTAATTTGTAATGCATTATTTAAACATTTCTCTAGAATTTCCAAACTAATTATATACTCCTGGAATAAAAATCGAATAATATATTATTATTTCTGGTATTAAGGGCTGAACACGCACTACAGACACAGATTTAGCCAGTGTGATATATAGATGTCTTTATAAATAAAACAAAGTTTTATAAACAAACAAAAATATTGCTTTTTGACAAACAGAAGTGAAACTTTAACCACTTTGCCGCTGCTCACTAGAGCTCTACTGCGGCAAAGTGGCTCGATAACGTCTGACGACGTAGACCTACGTCGCCAGACATTACCCCCTCGGCGGCGCGCGCGCACCACCGGAGGCTCGCTCCCGCTGTTTTCAGTCACAGCGGGAGTCGGGCCAGGGGAGGAGCGGCGGCGATCGCCGCTGCTCTTTCCCGATCGTCTGGGAATCGAGTGTGGAGATCAGCCTGCTTGTGTAAACACAAGTGGGCGGATCTTCTAAGTGACAGGCAGGGTCAGATTGCAGGATTCAGCATAGCTCAACCTGCGATCTGTCCGTGTGTCACATAGTCCCCTCCCCCCACACACGTCAGTAAGCACCAGGCATACATTAACCCCTCCCTCTCCAATAAAATTAACCCCTTCCCTGTCAGTGTCATTATTACAGTAACAGTGCATATTTATAGCACCGATTACTGTAGTAATGTCACTGGTCCCCCCAAAAGTGTCAAAAATGTCAGTCAAGGGTCCGATCTGTCCGCCGCAATGTCGCAGTCCCGCAAAAAAATCGCAGATCGCCGTCATTACTCGTTAAAAAAAACAAACACCAAAAACGACAGAAATCTTTCCCTTAGTTAGTAAACGCAATAACTTTTGCGCAAACCAATCAAAATACGCTTATTGGAATTTTTTTTTACCAAAAATATGTAGCAGAAAACAAATTGGCCTAAAATGATAAAAAAATTTGATTTTTTACATTTTTTGGGGGGGAATTTCATATAAAAAAATGTGAAAAATATTGTTATTTTTTCAAAATTGTCGCTCTTTTTTTGTTTATATCGCAAAAAGTAAAAATCGCACAGGTGGTCAAATACCACCAAAAGAAAGCTCTGTTTGTGGGAAAAAAAAGGACATAAATTTAGTTTGGGTACGGTGTTGCATGACCGCACAATTGTCAGTTAAAGTCGCACAGCGCCGAATCGCAAAAAGTGGCCCAGACGTAAGACAGCAAAATCCTCCGGTGGTAAAATGGTTAAAATACAAAAAAACTGTAAACTCCATTGGCTGTAATGTCATCACACATTTCCCCGGAATATATCACCAACAATAAATAATAACCACTTAAAGACCGCCTGCTGCAGGTCAGCTTTGTCCCGTGAAACTATGTAACTGTACGTCACTTCGCAGGACTGCTAGCGGGCGCGCGTGTGCCCGCCCATTCGCCACAGAGGATGTCAATCAGCGGGTCCAGCAGCTCCGTGGAGACAGAAAGGCGGTCTGCCATTGTAAACACAGCAGACCGCTGTTCTATCAGTTATGAACACAGGGATCCTCTTATTTAGGACACACAGGTCTCTGTGTATTCATGCATACAGCACATCCCACCCACAGTTAGAAAGCACCCCCTAGGGACACATTTAACCCTTTGATCACCCCTAGTGTTAACCCCTTACCTGCCAGTATCATTAGTACAGTGACAGTGCATATTTTTAGCACTGATTACTGTAGTAATGTCACTGGTCCCCCCAAAAGTGTCAAAAATGTCAGTTAGGGGTCTGATCTGTCCGCCACAATGTCGCAGTCCCGCTAAAAATTGCTGATCGCCGCCATTACTAATAAAAATAAATAAATAAAAATTACATTAATCTTGTCCCTAGTTTGTAGACGCAATAACTTTTGCGCAAACCAATCAAAATACGCTTATTGGGATTTTTTTTTTACCAAAAATATGTAGCAGAAAACAAATTGGCCTAAAATTATGAAAGAATTTGATTTTTACACTCCTTTTTGGGGGGGGGGGGGGGTGTTATATAGCAGAAAGTGAAAAATAAAGTTTTTTTTTTTTTTCAGAATTGTCGCTTTTTTTTGTTTATAGCGCAAAAAATAAAAATTGCACAGGTGATCAAATACCACCAAAAGAAATTGTCAATTAAAGTAACGCAGTGCCGAATCGCAAAAAAAAGGCTCGTACACACTTGACGAAAATCAGACGTAATATCCTCCGATTTTTCTCTCTCATGCTCAGCGGTCACTACCGTTTTTAGTTGAGAGTGCATAAAGTTCAAGAAATTTCTCGTCCAATTTTTTATTTTTTTATTTTTTGGGACGTTTGTTTCTAGACTTCCGGGTCGTCAGCAACTTCAGATCATGCGCGGTCTTTCATATCCGATTTTTATGCGGATGTACTGCATACACATTAAATGACAATTGGTCTTGCTGGGGACGGACGATAAAAATTTTGGTGTTTGTCCCTCCGTTTTTTTTTTTTCGTTAAAAGGTCGGCATCGGCTGCTGAAATTTGTGTACACACTAGCCGAAAATTGTACAATTTTACCACGGACAGGAATCTGTCAATGATAGTCCTGCCTGCCTTATACACATCCCTACACCCGATCAATGTTAGTCCTGCCTGCCCTATACACATCCTTACACCTGATCGATGATAGTCCTGCCTGCCCTATACACATCCTTACACCTGATCAATGATAGTCCTGCCTACCCTATACACATCCCTACACCTGATCAATGATAGTCCTGCCTGCCCTATACACATCCCTACACCTGATCAATGATAGTCCTGCCTGCCCTATACACATCCCTACACCTGATCAATGATAGTCCTGCCTGTCCTATATACATCCCTACACCTGATCAATGATAGTCCTGCCTGCCCTATATACATCCCTACACCTGATCAATGATAGTCCTGCCTGCCCTATACACATCCCTACACCTGATCAATGATAGTCCTGCCTGCCCTATACACATCCCTACACCTGATCAATGATAGTCCTGCCTGCCCTATATACATCCCTACACCTGATCAATGATAGTCCTGCCTGCCCTATACACATCCCTATACCTGATCAATGATAGTCCTGCCTGCCCCATACACATCCCTATACCTGATCAATGATAGTCCTGCCTGCCCTATACACAACCCTACACCTGATCGATGATAGTCCTACCTGCCCCATACACATCCCTACACCTGATCGATGATAGTCCTGCCTGCCCTATACACATCCCTGCACCTGATCAATGATAGTCCTGCCTGCCCTATACACATCCCTACACCTGATCAATGATAGTCCTGCCTGCCCTATACACATCCCTACACCTGATCAATGATAGTCCTGCCTGTCCTATATACATCCCTACACCTGATCAATGATAGTCCTGCCTACCCTATACACATCCCTACACCTGATCAATGATAGTCCTGCCTGCCCTATACACATCCCTACACCTGATCAATGATAGTCCTGCCTGCCCTATACACATCCCTACACCTGATCAATGATAGTCCTGCCTGCCCTATACACATCCCTACACCTGATCAATGATAGTCCTGCCTGTCCTATATACATCCCTACACCTGATCAATGATAGTCCTGCCTGCCCTATATACATCCCTACACCTGATCAATGATAGTCCTGCCTGCCCTATACACATCCCTACACCTGATCAATGATAGTCCTGCCTGCCCTATACACATCCCTATACCTGATCAATGATAGTCCTGCCTGCCCCATACACATCCCTATACCTGATCAATGATAGTCCTGCCTGCCCTATACACAACCCTACACCTGATCGATGATAGTCCTACCTGCCCCATACACATCCCTACACCTGATCGATGATAGTCCTGCCTGCCCCATACACATCCCTACACCTGATCAATGATAGTCCTGCCTGCCCCATACACATCCCTACACCTGATCAATGATAGTCCTGCCTGCCCTATACACATCCCTACACCTGATCAATGATAGTCCTGCCTGCCCTATACACATCCCTACACCTGATCAATGATAGTCCTGCCTGCCCTATACACATCCCTACACCTGATCAATGATAGTCCTGCCTGCCCTATACACATCCCTGCACCTGATCAATGATAATCCTGCCTACCCTATACACAACCCTACACCTGATCGATGATAGTCCTGCCTGCCCTATACACATCCCTGCACCTGATCGATGATAGTCCTGCCTGCCCTATACACATCCCTGCACCTGATCGATGATAGTCCTGCCTGCCCTATACACATCCCTACACCTGATCAATGATAGTCCTGCCTGCCCTATACACAACCCTACACCTGATCAATGATAGTCCTCCCTGCCCTATACACATCCCTGCACCTGATCGATGATAGTCCTGCCTGCCCTATACACATCCCTACACCTGATCGATGATAGTCCTGCCTGCCCTATACACATCCCTGCACCTGATCGATGATAGTCCTGCCTGCCCTATACACAACCCTACACCTGATCGATGATAGTCCTGCCTGCCCTATACACATCCCTGCACCTGATCAATGATAGTCCTGCCTGCCCTATACACAACCCTACACCTGATCAATGATAGTCCTGCCTGCCCTATACACATCCCTACACCTGATCAATGATAGTCCTGCCTGTCTTATACACATCCCTACACCTGATCAATGATAGTCCTGCCTGCCCTATACACATCCTTACACCTAATCAATGATAGTCCTGCCTGCCCTATACACATCCCTACACCTGATCAATGATAGTCCTGCCTGCCCTATACACATCCCTACACCCGATCAATGATAGTCCTGCCTGCCCTATACACATCCCTACACCTGATCAATGATAGTCCTGCCTGCCCTATACACATCCCTACACCTGATCAATGATAGTCCTGCCTGCCCTATACACATCCCTACACCTGATCAATGATAGTCCTGCCTGCCCTATACACATCCTTACACCTAATCAATGATAGTCCTGCCTGCCCTATACACATCCCTACACCCGATCAATGATAGTCCTACCTGCCCTATACACATCCCTACACCTGATCAATGATAGTCCTGCCTGCCCTATACACATCCCTACACCTGATCAATGATAGTCCTGCCTGCCCTATACACATCCCTACACCTGATCAATGATAGTCCTGCCTGCCCTATACACATCCCTACACCTGATCAATGATAGTCCTGCCTGCCCTATACACATCCCTACACCTGATCATTGATAGTCCTGCCTGCCCTATACACATCCCTGCACCTGATCATTGATAGTCCTGCCTGCCCTATACACATCCCTGCACCCGATCAGCTGCCAGTAACAGAACTGTGCGCTTCCCCTAGGACATACTTAGACTTTGCGCCGCCTCCTGCGTTTATGGAAAATAAAAACACGAAATATCTCAGTGGGGGGCAAAGATTACAAGCGGGATTTTTGCAGCCAATAATAGGGCGTCTGGCCTATTACAGGAGCCGCGTGTTCATTGCGTTATTTTGGTGTGTGGAAAGTTTGTGTCACTCAGCGCAACTCCAGTCTGCTTAAAGAGCCAGAACCTCCGCCGCGCTGCGTTACAGGAAACCTCCTCCGAGAGAATTCTGTGATAGACCGACACAAAGTGACACATAATTGTGAAGTGGAAGGAAAATGATAAATGATACAAATAAATCTGTGAAAAGTGTGGCTGCATTTGTATTCACCCCCCGGAGTCAATACTTTGTAGAACCGCCTTTCCCTGCAATTACAGCTGCAAGCCATTCCATTGTAGCTCTGGCTGGATGTTTCGGGTCGTTGTCCTGCTGGAAGGTGAGCCTCCGCCCCAGTCTCAGGTCTTTTCTTCTAAGATTGTCCTGTATTTGGCTCCATCCATCTTCCCATCAACTCTGACCAGCTGCCCTGTCCCTGCTGAAGAAAAGCATCCCCACACCATGAAGCTGCCACCACCATGTTTCACAGTGGGGATGGTGTGATCAGGGTGATGTGCAGTGTTAGTTTTCCCCCACACATAGCGTTTTGCTTTTAGGCCAAAAAGTTGAATTTTGGTCTCCTCTGAGCAGAGCTCCTTCTTCCACATGTTTGCTGTGTCCCCCACATGGCTTCTCCCAAACTGCAAACAGGACTTCTTATGGCTTTCTTCCACCAATGGCTTTCTTCTTCTCACTCTTCCATAAAGGGCAGATTTGTGGAGCGCACGGCTAATAGTTGTCCTGTGGACAGATTCTCCCACCTGAGCTGTGGATCTCTGCAGCTCCTCCAGAGTTACCATGGACCTCTTGGCTGCTTCTCTAATGAATGCTCTCCTTGTTTAGGTGGACGGCCATGTCTTGGTAGGGGCCCGGCCGGTCTGTTTTGGTGGACGGCCATGTCTTAGTAGGGTTGCCTGGCCGGTCAGTTTAGGTGGACGGCCATGCCTTGGTAGGGGCCCGGCCGGTCAGTTTAGGGGGACGTCCATGTCTTTGTAGGCGGCCCGGTCGGACAGTTTATGTGGACGGCCATGTCTTGGTAGGGGCCGGCTGGACAGTTTAGGTGGACGGCCATGTCTTGGTAGGGGCCCGGCCGGTCCGTTTAGGTGGACAGCCATGTCTTAGTAGGGTTTCCCGGCCGGTCAGTTTATGTGGACGGCCATGTCTTGGTAGGGGCCCAGCCGGACAGTTTATGTGGACGGCCATGTCTTGGTAGGGGCCGGCCGGACAGTTTAGGTGGACGGCCATGTCTTGGTAGGGGCCCGGCCGGTCCGTTTTGGTGGATGGCCATGTCTTAGTAGGGTTGCCCGGCCGGTCAGTTTAGGTGAACGGCCATGCCTTGGTAGGGGCCCGGCCGGTCAGTTTAGGTGGACGGCCATGTCTTTGTAGGGGCCCGGCCGGACAGTTTATGTGGACGGCCATGTCTTGGTAGGGGCCGGCTGGACAGTTTAGGTGGACGGCCATGTCTTGGTAGGGGCCCAGCCGGACAGTTTATGTGGACGGCCATGTCTTGGTAGGGGCCGGCCGGACAGGTTAGGTGGCTGGCCATGTCTTGGTAGGGACCCGGCCGGTCAGTTTAGGTGGACGGCCATGTCTTAGTAGGGTTGCCCGGCCGGTCAGTTTAGGTGGACGGCCATGCCTTGGTAGGGGCCCAGCCGGTCAGTTAAGGTGGACGGCCTTGTCTTGGTAGGGTTGCCCGGCCGGTCAGTTTAGGTGGATGGCCATGCCTTGGTAGGGGCCCGACCGGACAGTTTAGGTGGACGGCCATGCCTTGGTAGGGGCCCAGCCGGTCAGTTTAGGTGGACGGCCATGCCTTGGTAGGGGCCCGGCCGGTCAGTTTAGGTGGACAGCCATGTCTTGGTAGGGTTGCAGTTGTGCCATACTCTTTCCATTTTCCCATGATGGATTGAACAGCGCTCTGTGAGATCTTCAAAGCTTGGGAGATTTTTTATAACCTAACCCTGCTTTACACTTCTCCACAACTTTATCCCTGACCTGTCTGCTGTGTTCCTTGGCCTTCATGATGCTGTTTGTTCACTAAGGTTCACTAAGGTTCTCTAACAAACCTCTGAGGGCTTCACAGAACAGCTGTATTTATACTGAGATTAAATGGCACACAGGTGGACTCTATTTACGAATTATCTGAAGGCAATTGGTTCCGCTAGATTATAGTTCGGGGTATCAGAGTAAAGGGGGGTGAATACAAATGCAGCCACACTTTTCACAGATTTATTTGTATCATTTATCATTTTCCTTCCACTTCACAATTATGGCCACTTTGTGTCGGTCTATCACATAAAATCCCAATAAAATACATTTACATTTTGGTTGTAACATGACAAAATGTGGGAAATTCCAAGGGGTGTGAATACTTTTTTAGGCACGGTATACATGCATGTGTGGAGGGGGGGGGGGGGGCTTCTGATAGGGACCTTGATGTCAGGGGGACTCTGATGGAGACCCTGATGTTGACCTGGAGGACAAGGGGAATCCAATAGGAACCCTGATGTGGATCCTAATGTAAGGGGGATTCTGATGGAGAAACTGATGTGAGGCAGGACTCTGATCCAGACTCTGATGTAGGGGGGGACTGTAATGGGGACCCTGATTGAAGGGGCTGTTGATAGGGACTCTGATGTAAGGGGGGACTCTGATGGGGACCCTGATGTAAGGGGGCTGCTGATAGGGGCCCTGATGTAAGGGGGGACTTTAATGGGGACCTTGATGTAAGGGGGACTCTGATGGCGTTCCTGATGTAAGGAGGGACTCTGATGGGGATGCTGATGTAATTAGAGGCTCTGATGGGGACCTTGATGTAATGGAGGACTATTATGAGGACCTTGACGTAAGAGGCAACTCTGGTAGGAACACCCTAGTGTTGGGGGGGGGCTCGGCCTAGGGGCCCCGAAGTAAGGGGGACTGTGATGGGGACCGTGATGTAAGGGGGGGGGGATGACACTGTGATTAGAACACCTGATGTAACGGGGCATGGTGATGGGGACACCTGATGTAAGGGGGGGACACTGTGATTGGGACACCTGATGTAAGGGGGCGCTGTGATTGGGACACCTGATGTAAGGGGCACTGTGATGGGGACCCTGATGTAAGGGGGGGACACTGTGATTGGGACACCTGATGTAAGGGGACGCTGTGATGGGGACACCTGATGTAAGGGGGTGCTGTGATGGGGACTCTGATGTAAGGGGGGGGCATTGTGATTGGGACACCTGATGTAAGGGGGCACTGTGATTGGGACACCTAATGTAAGGGGGCGCTGTGATTGGGACCCCTGATGTAAGGGGGTGCTGTGGCGGGGGACACCTGATGTAAGGGGACGCTGTGGCGGGGGACACCTGATGTAAGGGGACACTGTGATGGGGACACTGATTGGGACACCTGATGTAAGGGGACACTGTGATGGGGACACTGATTGGGACACCTGATGTAAGGGGACACTGTGATGGGGACACTGATTGGGACACCTGATGTAAGGGGACACTGTGATGGGGACACTGATTGGGAAACCTGATGTAAGGGGGCGCTGTGGCGGGGGACACCTGATGTAAGGGGATACTGTTATGGGGACACTGATTGGGACACCTGATATAAAGGGGCACTGTGCTGGGGACATCTGATGTAAGGGGGGGACAGTGTGATGGGGACCCTGATGTAAGGGGGGGGTCTCTGAAGTGGGGGGGGGGGACTGTGATGGGGACCCTGATATAAGGGGACACTGTGATGGGGACACTGATTGGGACACCTGATATAAAGGGGCACTGCGCTGGGGACATCTGATGTAAGGGGGCGCTGTGGTGGGGGGACACCTGATGTAAGGGGGGGTCTCTGAAGTGGGGGGGGCCTCTTGTTTTTGGCCCACAAATATTTGTATTGTGCACGGTGTGGCCCCTCATACTGAGGAGTTTGGGCCCCCCCTCTATTACATGAGGAATTGATGGCAGGATTTTGTAGCGGAGGAAGTTTAATGTTTGTATTTGGGATTGGGATCTGATTGGTTCTCTGATACAATGTAGCGATATTCCTTCATTCTCAGTATAAATGTATCTAATGAGCTTTAAATATCATTAACAGCCAATTTCTCCTCTAAACACAACAATGGCCATTAATGTCCCTGAAATCCTCGCCCTCCGCCCGGCCGGGCGTTCCACGTATCAATGACCCGTTTCCAGGATTTATCCCAAGCCGACTCTTAAAAGCAATAATTAGAAATAATGGAGCGGCTCTCGGAGGATGGATGAGGATGGATGAATGCTGATAAGACACAAATGACCTTTCAGCCATGATCCGCACTTAATGAGTTTAAGTGATGTTGGTATCCTGAGCTGAGTCACTGGGAGGACGACGCCGGCCGCTTGGCGCAATCGTTTCGTTAGAGAGCGCGTGCGCAGGTTGGCTCATGGGGGAGGACAACAGTGAGCAGACAATCGTATCCACCATGGAAGATCGGATGGAGAAGGTGTGCTCTGTGCACTGTGTGTGCCAACTGCCATTTTATTTAAAAACAAAGCACCCTTTTTTTCCCCCTGAATTGTTACAAATTGCTGCTGATCCCCTACAGCCGCTTTGCAGCCACTTCCATTGGCATTTCTCAGGGTGGGTTTAATGATACAGCTGAGACAACAGTGGGCCATACCTGCGTAATGTGTGCCAGGCCCATCCATTGGTAGTCTCTGCTGGAGGTAGTTTGACAGGGGTGACAATGCAGGAGCACAATTCGAAGACAGGAACAGAGCGTTGTCACCCTATAACAGGAAGTCAGGGGTCTCAAACTGGTGGCCCTACAGCTGTTGCAGAACTACACATCCCATGAGGCATTGTAAAACTCTGATATTCACAGACATGACTAGGCATGATGGGAATTGTAGTTCCTGAACAACTGGAGGGCCATAGTTTGAAGAGCCCTGATCTAAACCAAGAGTCTCAAACTGGTGGCCCTCCAGCTGTTGCAGAACTACAATTCCCATGAGGCATAGCAAGGCTGACCATTACAAGCATGACTCCCATAGACAGAGGCATGATGGGACTTGTAGTTCCGCAACAGCTGGAGGGCCACCAGTTTGAGACCCCCTGTGAAAACCTTCATGGCTCCTAAATATAACAGCAATAAAAGCAACCAGTTCCAGGACAAGGCCATCTGGAGCCCAGAGCAGACATCCCAAACTCCGCACCCCCCCCCCCTCCCCAAGATGCATGAGCATTATGTGTTAGCAAACAAACACCCCCCCCCCCCCCTCCAAAAATAAAATAAAAAATAAGCACTAATCTGCATCCTACCCCCGAGCATAAATCCCCCCCCCTTCCAGGACAAATCCACTCCCCTGCTAAAATCCCCCTTCCCAGCATAGGTATTTGCCTCCCCCCTCCCCAACCCCAAAAAAAATATCACTCCTCCTCTCAGCATAAATCCCCTAGTCCTCGAATCCCCCCCCTCCCCGAGTACACATCCCCCCTTCCAAATGGCACCTCCCACCACAGATCCCCCCCCCCCCAATTTCCCCTACTAGTACAAATACCCCAATCATCCCTACTGGCACAAATTCCCCCCAGAAAATTTTGAAGGAGATATGAAGGGGTGAAGAGAGGATGTGTACTACGAGGGGAAATCTGAGGGGTAGAGGATTTGTGCTAGGAGGGGGGATTTGAAGGAGATTTGAAGGGGGGAAGAGAGGATGGGTACTCAGAGGGGAAATTTGAGGGGTAGAGGATTTGTGCTAGGAGGGGGCATTTGAAGGAGATTTGAAGGGGGGAAGAGAGGATGGGTACTCAGAGGGGAAATTTGAGGGGTAGAGGATTTGTGCTAGGAGGGGGCATTTGAAGGAGATTTGAAGGGGGGAAGAGAGGATGTGTACTCAGAGGGGAAATCTGAGGGGTAGAGGATTTGTGCTAGGAGGGGGGATTTGAAGGAGATTTGAAGGGGGGAAGAGAGGATGAGTACTCAGAAGGGAAATGTGAGGGGTAGAGGATTTGTGCTAGGAGGGGGGATTTGAAGGAGATTTGAAGGGGTGAAGAGAGGATGTGTACTCAGAGGGGAAATCTGAGGGGTAGAGGATTTGTGCTAGGAGGGGGGATTTGAAGGAGATTTGAAGGGGTGAAGAGAGGATGTGTACTCAGAGGGGAAATTTGAGGGGTAGAGGATTTGTGCTAGGGGGATTTGAAGGAGATTTGAAGGGGGGAAGAGAGGATGTGTACTCAGAGGAGAAATTTGAGGGGTAGGGGATTTGAAGGAGATTTGAAGGGGGGAAGAGAGGGTGTGTACTCAGAGGGGAAATTTGAGGGGTAGAGGATTTGTGCTAGGAGGGGGGATTTGAAGGAGATTTGAAGGGGTGAAGAGAGGATGTGTACTCAGAGGGGAAATTTGAGGGGTAGAGGATTTGTGCTAGGAGGGGGGATTTGAAGGAGATTTGAAGGGGTGAAGAGAGGATGTGTACTCAGAGGGGAAATTTGAGGGGTAGAGGATTTGTGCTAGGAGGGGGGATGTGAAGGAGATTTGAAGGGGGGAAGAGAGAATGGGTACTCAGAGGGGAAATTTGAGGGGTAGAGGATTTGTGCTAGGAGGGGGGATTTGAAGGAGATTTGAAGGGGGGAAGAGAGGATGAGTACTCAGAGGGGAAATTTGAGGGGTAGAGGATTTGTGCTAGGAGGGGGGATTTGAAGGAGATTTGAAGGGGTGAAGAGAGGATGTGTACTCAGAGGGGAAATTTGAGGGGTAGAGGATTTGTGCTAGGAGGGGGGATTTGAAGGAGATTTGAAGGGGTGAAGAGAGGATGTGTACTCAGAGGGGAAATTTGAGGGGTAGAGGATTTGTGCTAGGAGGGGGGATGTGAAGGAGATTTGAAGGGGGGAAGAGAGAATGGGTACTCAGAGGGGAAATTTGAGGGGTAGAGGATTTGTGCTAGGAGGGGGGATTTGAAGGAGATTTGAAGGTGGGAAGAGAGGATGTGTACTCAGAGGGGAAATTTGAGGGGTAGAGGATTTGTGCTAGGAGGGGGGATTTGAAGGAGATTTGAAGGGGGGAAGAGAGGATGTGTACTCAGAGGGGAAATTTGAGGGGTAGAGGATTTGTGCTAGGGGGATTTGAAGGAGATTTGAAGGGGTGAAGAGAGGATGTGTACTCAGAGGGGAAATTTGAGGGGTAGAGGATTTGTGCTAGGGGGATTTGAAGGAGATTTGAAGGGGGGAAGAGAGGATGTGTACTCAGAAGGGAAATTTGAGGGGTAGAGAATTTGTGCTAGGAGGGGGGATTTGAAGGAGATTTGAAGGGGGGAAGAGAGGATGTGTACTCAGAGGGGAAATTTGAGGGGTAGAGAATTTGTGCTAGGAGAGGGGATTTGAAGGAGATTTGAAGGGGGGAAGAGAGGATGTGTACTCAGAGGGGAAATTTGAGGGGTAGAGGATTTGTGCTAGGAGGGGTGACTTTTTTTGGGGAGGGGCATTTGTATTGGGGGGTTTTAAAGGATTTTTTGGGGGGGATTTTTGCTGGCACATGATCCTCATACATGTAGAGGGAAAGGTGGGGGAGGGGGGATGTTCCCCCGGGGCTCTAGATGACCTTTTCCTGGCACTGAATGCCGATGTGACCAAGTCTTCAAAATTAAAAAAAATAATGTTTTCGTGGAATCGCTATTTTTTTCCCCCTGAGCGATTCTGGTGTCAGAAATATGAAGTTATGCGACTCGCCGCTTTGAAAAGCAAACCTCAGATCAGCGACAAAACCGCAGCTTCTCTGCGATGCGAGTCCGGGAGCCCCGGCCGCGGTCACATGGGCCGCGTTCTCACATCGCACTGCATGGTTGTAGGTGATTCACACAAATCACACTGACATTCGGATTCCATGTGACTCAGTCACACTGCAGTATGCTCTCCCCCCCCCCCCCCCATAACAATGACTAACGTTCGTTCTGCGTGTCACATTGCTTCCTCTTAGGTAACATTACAACTCTAATCTGTGTGAGAAGATCGTAATGTATTCATTGGCTCATCGTCCTTCTAAAACCGGAAAAAGAAAATCGCTCTGCCATTATCCCTGCGGCTCACAACTGGAAATGTTTGTTTAAATAGAAACTTCACAAGTCTGGGGGAAGAAATCCTCCTCCCTACATACGGCAACCGGATCATTGTTCAGAAAAAGTCACGCTTGTGCTCCAGTCTAGTGACATTGCCTAGGCTACGATGATGTCATCAGTCTGCTGCAGGCAGGAGGAAGCATTTCCTCAGTCTCCCCCAGTGATCTGACTGTACATCGTACCTTCATGTGTATAACTCCCTCCAGCCACTGAGCATTGCAGCCACGGCATGTGTACAACCCCGTCCAGCCACTGAGCATTGCAGCCACGGCATGTGTACAACCCTCTCCAGCCACTGAGCATTGCAGCCACGGCATGTGTAAAATCCCCTCCAGCCACTGAGCATTGCAGCCACGGCATGTGTACAACCACCTCCAGCCACTGAGCATTGCAGCCACGGCATGTGTATAACCACCTCCAGCCACTGAGCATTGCAGCCACAGCATGTGTACATCCAGCCACTGAGCATTGCAGCCACAGCATGTGTACAACCACCTCCAGCCACTGAGCATTGCAGCCACGGCATGTGTATAACCCCCTCCAGCCACTGAGCAGTGCAGCCACGGCATGTGTACAACCACCTCTGACCACTGAACATCACACCTGCAGCATGTGTACATCCCCCTTCAACCACTGGACATCATAGCCATGGCATGTGTACAACCACCTCCGACCACTGAGCATTGCAGCCGCAGCATGTGTACAACCACCTCCAGCCACTGAGCATTGCAGCCACGGCATGTGTATAATCCCCTCCAGCCACTGAGCATTGCAGCCACGGCATGTGTACAATCCCCTCCAGCCACTGAGCATTGCAGCCACGGCATGTGTACAACCAGCCACTGAGCATTGCAGCCACAGCATGTGTACAACCACCTCCAGCCACTGAGCATTGCAGCCACGGCATGTGTATAACCCCCTCCAGCCACTGAGCAGTGCAGCCACGGCATGTGTACAACCACCTCTGACCACTGAACATCACACCTGCAGCATGTGTACCACCCCCTTCAACCACTGGACATCATAGCCATGGCATGTGTACAACCACCTCCGACCACTGAGCATTGCAGCCGCAGCATGTGTACAAACCTCTCCTACCACTGAGCATCATAGCCCTGGCATGTGTTCAACCTCCTCCAGCCACTGAGTGTCAAAGCCACAGCATGTGTGCAACCCCCTCCGGCCACTGATCATCATAGCCTTGGCATGTGTACAACCCCCTCCGATCACTGAGCATCATAGCCCTGGTATGTGTTCAACCTCCTCCAACCACTGAGCATCAAAGCCACAGCATGTGTACAACCCCCCTCCAGCCACTGAGCATCAAAGCCATGGCATGTGTACAACCCCCTCCGGCCACAAAGCTTCACATCCATGGCATGTGCACAACCCCTTCTGACCACTGAGCATTGCAGCATTGGCATGTGTACAACCACCTGTGACCACTGAGCATTGCAGCCACAGCATGTGTACAACCAGCTCTGACTACAGAGTATTGCAGCCACAACAAGTGTACAACCCCCTCCAACCACTGAGCATTACAGCCACGGCATGTGTACAACCCCCCTCTGATTACTGAGCATTGCAGCCACGGCATGTGTACAACCACCCTCTGATTACTGAGTATTGCAGCCACGGCATGTGTACAACCCCCCTCTGATTACTGAGTATTGCAGCCACGGCATGTGTACAACCCCCCTCTGATTACTGAGTATTGCAGCCACGGCATGTGTACAACCCCCCTCTGATTACTGAGCATTGCAGCCATGGCATGTGTACAACCCCCTCCGGCCACTGAACATTGCAGCCATGACATGTGTACAACCCCTTCCGGCCAGTGAACATTGCAGCCATGGCATGTACAGTATACAACCTCCTCAGGGCCACTGGCCATTGCAGCCACGGCATTTGTACAACCCCCTCCGGCCAATGAACATTGCAGCCGTGAAATGTGTACAACCACCTCCAGCCACTAAACATTGCAGCCACAGCATGTGTACAACCCCCTCTGGCCACTGAGTATCACAGCCACAGCATGTTTTCAACCCCCTCCGGCCACTTAGTATCACAGCCGTGACATGTGTACAATCCCCTCCAGCCACTGAGCATTGCAGCCATGGCATATGTCCAACCCCCTCCAGCCACTGAGTACCACGGCATGTGTACAACCCCCTCCAGCCACTGAGCATTGCAGCCACAGCATGTGTACAACCCCCTCCAGCCACTGAGCATTGCAGCCACAGCATGTGTACAAACCCCCTCTAGCCACTGATCATCGTAGACATGACATGTGTGCAACCCCCTCTGGCCACTGATCATCGTAGACATGACATGTGTGCACCCCCCTCTACCCAGTTCAGTTAAGGGAATAAGGGGGCAGTAAAACCACTGCTCAACCACCTGTTTTTACCATCTTTTAAACAGACTTTGTCCAATCAGATGTATTGTATGCCTGGCCAAAGTTTACTATGAGGTTCCACGCTAATTGCCGGTACAGGAGGATTAAACATGGCTGCCTTTACAAAGTATAGGTGACAGCCATACATCAAGGGACAGGAAATGTGACATTTATTATACATTCACTGCAGGTGAATCTTCCAGGTCCATGTGTTTTACATGACAAGTATTGACTCACCTGCAGTGAATGTTTGTTGGACTTCACATTCCCTGCTTTAGATACACGCTCCTAGCACTAACCAGCAGATTCCGAAGAAACAGAAATGTCCATTGAGTAAGCGGCTGTGGAAAATGGTGGAATGTTTCTGCGTATCTCTAAGTGAGAACTTTCCTTTTAATTCTTTAGGATATAATGAACATTGTTTCCTCTACAAGGCGTACATTGTTATCAGACCCTCCAATAATCACAGCTGACCCCATTGATTTTCCGCTTCTCATGTTGTAAATACTTTGGCCTCTTTGCATGCTGGGACCAGAACGCCGCGTCCGACTGACAGCCACAGACTCATCGAAATACCGAACATTCGTTTAGATTTGGGCAAGGTACTGATACGTCTGCAGTAACACATGGTTCTTAAAGCAGCCACAGCCTAATAGAAAAGCCTGTCCCCTGCCAGCATGCTGCATAGAAGGTCTGGAAGCAGTGGTATCTCTGTCTGGAAGCAGTGGTGTCTCTGCACAGGTCAATCAGGCCCTCATAAGTCGGACCCCCATAAGTCGGGCCCCCATAAATCAGACCCTCATAAGTTGGGGACCCATAAGTTAGGCCCCCCATAAGTCAGGCCCTCATAAGTCGTGCTCCCATAAGTCAGGCCCCCCATAGGTCGGGCCTCCATAAGTTGTCACCCCATAAGTCAGGCCCCCCATAAGTCAGTCCATCATAAGTTGGGCCCCCATATTTCAGGCCCCCATAAGTCATGCCCTCATAAGGGCGGAGGGTGCTTGATCACCTGCCTCTTGATGCCCAAAGTGCCCTTTTGTCAAAAGGCACCCATAAACAGTATGGCAGCGGGCCGACAGTGCAACTGCGCATGCACCATTCCCGAAGCCTGCCGGGCTTGGGAAAGCTCGTACATGCTCGGCAGAGTGGGCGCATGTGCAGTGACATAATGGCGCCACCTGGCACCATTTTTGAAAGTGATGCACTCTGTCTCGGCGCAGCGACGGCGCCTCGTTGTCACGTCAGCAGGTAAGAGCAGACCCCGAACCACTCCACAGCCTCTGACCACCCCCTGCTCCATGTCCACAGCCTCTGGCCAGATCACCACCTGCACCATGTCCACTGCCTCCTACCATCACCCGCACCATGTCCACTGCCTCCTACCACCACCTGCACCATCTCCACAGCCTCTGACCACCACCTGCACCATGTCCACAGCCTCTGACCACCCCTTGCACCATGTCCACAGCCTCTGACCACCCCCTGCACCATGTCCACAGCCTCTGACCAGACCACCGCCTGCACCATGTCCACTGCCTCCTACCACCACCTGCACCATGTCCACAGCCTCTGACCACCCCCTTCACCATGTCCACTGCCTCCTACCACCATCTGCACCATGTCCACTGCCTCCTACCACCACCTGCACCATGTCCATTGCCTCCTACCATCACCTGCACCATGTCCACAGCCTCTGACCAGACCACCGCCTGCACCATGTCCACTGCCTCCTACCACCACCCGCACCATGTCCACTGCCTCCTACCACCACCTGCACCATCTCCACTGCCTCCTACCACCACCTGCACCATCTCCACAGCCTCTGACCACCCCCTTCACCATGTCCACTGCCTCCTACCACCATCTGCACCATGTCCATTGCCTCCTACCATCACCTGCACTATGTCCACAGCCTCTGACCACCCCCTGCACCATGTCCACTGCCTCCTACCACCATCTGCACCATCTCCACAGCCTCTGACCACCACCTGCACCATCTCCACAGCCTCTGACCACCCCCTTCACCATGTCCACTGCCTCCTACCACCATCTGCACCATGTCCATTGCCTCCTACCACCACCTGCACCATGTCCACAGCCTCTGACCACCCCCTGCACCATGTCCACAGCCTCCTACCACCACCTGCACCATCTCCACAGCCTCTGACCACCCCCTGCACCATGTCCACAGCCTCCTACCACCACCTGCACCATCTCCACAGCCTCTGACCACCCCCTGCACCATGTCCGCAGCCATTTATCACCCCCCAAACTAAGTCCGCAGCCACTGATCACCCCCCACACTATCAGCCACTGATCACCCCCCACACCATGTCCGCAGCCACTGATCCCCCCTTCACCATGTCCGCAGCCACTGATCAACCCCCCACACCATGTCCACAGCCACTGATCCCCCCCCTGCACCATGTCCGCAACCACTGATCAACCCCCGCACCATGTCCACAGCCACTGATCACCCCCTGCACCATGTACGCAACCACTGATCAACACCCACACCATGTCCACAGCCACTGATCACCTCCCGCACCATGTCCGCAGCTACTGATCACCCCCCACACCATGTCCGCAGCCACTAATCACCCCCGCGCCATGTCCACAGCCACTGATCACCCCCTGCATAATGTCCGCAGCCACTGATCACCCCCCGAACCATGTCCACAGCCACTGATCACCCCCCTGCACCATGTCCACTGCCTCTTACCACCCCCTGCACCATGTTTGCAGCCTCTGACCACCCCCGGCACCATGTCCGCAGCCTCTGACCAGACCACCACCCGCACCATGTCCACAACCTCTGACCAACCCCTGCACCATGTTCGTTCCTTCTGACCGGACCACCCCCCGCATCATTGTCCACAGCCACTGATCACCCCCCGCACCATGTCCACAGCCACTAATCACCCCCTGCACCATGTCCACAGCCACTGATCCCCCCTCGCACCATTGTCCGCAGCCACTGATCACCCCCTGCACCATGTCCGCAGCCACTGATCACCCCTCGCACCATTGTCCGAAGCCACTGATCACCATCTGCACCATGTCCGCAGCCACTGATCACCATCTGCACCATGTCCGCAGCCACTGATCACCCCCCCCCCACACCATGTCCGCAGCCACTGATCACCCCCCTCACCATTGTCCGCAGCCACTGATCACCCCCCTCACCATGTCCGCAGCCACTGATCACCCCCCTCACCTGTCCTATTTAAAGCCCTGTTCCATGTGCCCCTTTTATACATTGGGCATCTGCCCCTCCAAAGGTCTCTGCACGGCCCTGACAGTGTCAGTTTGGGTTGAGCCAAGTCAATCGATGTGATCCCACAGGATCAATCAATGTTGTCTTCACACTGATACATGTAGATTGATTATAAGTGATCCAAAGGGAGTGAAAAAATGCCATTGATTGGCTCTGTGTGATCTAAATTGTTCTGCAACAACCAATTGACTTGGATCAATTAAAACCATCAATATCTGTCACTCAGCCTTGCCATCTTTACCTCGCTTGATCGATGTCCAATTCAAAGGTTCAGTCCAATCAGGTCATTTGGTTTTACTGCATCGTGAATGGCCACCAATATGTACTTATTCCTCATTTTAGGGTAGTGGGTGGAGCCTTGCAGATCATTTCTTATTACCCCTATGGCAGCTGCACCCTTAGAAGCAGGGCTGGGACAAGGGGTGGGCAGGAGGGTGTACTGCCCTGGGCACTGTGGTATCATATGAAGTGGGGGGCACCACAGTGAGATTGGTTAGAGGCAGCGGGGGTAAGTATTGTTCTAGGGGGGAATTGGGGGGGGGGGTGCTAAAAGTGGTGATTTGGGGGGATTTGTGTTGAGAGGGGGGATGGGGGAAGAAGACTTGTACTAGGAGGAAGGATTTAGGGTTAATCTGTGCTAGGAAGGGGGAGATTTGAAGTGGGGGGGGGGGGGAGATGTGTATTAGGAGGGCAAATTTTAGAGTAGAGGATTTGTGCTAGGAGGGGTGAAGTTTTATTTTTCCGGGGGGAAGGGGGCATTTGAGCTGGGGGGATTTGGGGGATGGGGGGGCAAAGATGTGTGCTGGGAGGGGGGATTTCAGCAGTAGGTGGATTTGTACTGACGGGAGGGGGAGTTTATGCTCAGGGGGTAAGCATGCAGATTAATGCTTAATGTTTTTGGGGGGAGGGGACGAGGACTTTTACTGACACATAATGCTCATACATCTGGAGGGGGGGCGCAGTTTGGCATGTTCACCCTGGGGGCTCTGGATGACCTTGTCATGGCACTGCCTAGAAGCATTGGTACAGCTTCATATTTGAGACATCTATTCCAAACTACATCCAGCTCTCCCTTCCACTTGCTATAGTACTATAACTCCCAGCATGCCCACACAGACAAATCAGGTACCACCTTTACCACTTGTTGAACTAAAAGTCCCAGAGTGCCCCTTTAACCCTGAACAGTGGCATTGCTAAAGGGGTGGCCGAAAAAAATAGTGTGCACAGGGCTCTGCAGGGCACTGTGACAGGCTAGACAGGAGAAAGCCCATGGGGGTTGGTGGTGGCACCATGTTTCACTGCTGGGGGGGGGGGGGGAGGTTGTGACACTATGTTTCACTACTGCAAGGGGGGGGTGACACTATGTTTTAACACTGCAACAGGAGGGGGGGGGCGACACACCATGTTTTACCACTGCAGGCGGGGTGACAACATGTATTACCACTGCGAGAGGGGGGGGGGTGACGCCATCCTTTACCACTGCAGGGGGGGGGGTGACACCATGCTTTGCCACTGCAAGGGGGAATAATGTCATGTTTTGCCACTGCAGGGGGGGGGGTGACACCATGTTTTTCCACTGCAAGGGGGGGGGG
Organism: Pelophylax lessonae; assembly: GCF_965119305.1. Taxonomy (NCBI): domain Eukaryota; kingdom Metazoa; phylum Chordata; class Amphibia; order Anura; family Ranidae; genus Pelophylax; species Pelophylax lessonae. The sequence goes on from NC_138778.1 coordinate 4,331,932, forward strand.
TGACACCATGTTTTGCCACTGCAAGGTGGGGTCACACCATGTTTTTACACTGCAAGGGGGGGTGACACCATGTTTTTCCACTGCAAGGGGGAATAACGCCATGTTTTGCCACTGCAAGGAGGGGTGACACCATGTTTTTCCACTGCAAGGGGGGGTGACACCATGTTTTTCCACAGCAAGGGGGAATAACGCCATGTTTTTCCACTGCAAGGGGGGGTGACACCATGTTTTGCCACTGCAAGGGGGGATAACACCATATTTTGCCACTGCATGGGGGGGGGGGGGGTGACACCATGTTTTACCACTGCAAGGGCAGGGGGGGGGGTGACACCTTTTACCATTGCAAAGAGGGGGTGGGGCACCATGTATTACCACTGCAAGGGGGGGGGGGTGACACCATGTTTTGCCATTGCAAGGGGGGTGACACCAAGTTTTTCCACTACAAGAGGGGTGACACCATGTTTTACTGCACCAGGTGACACCAACCCCAGTCATACCACTGACCCAGAGTCAGATGACCCCCACCTACTGTAGGACCACAAGTCTCAGCAAGAGGCTGACAACCTAACCAGGCAGAGCGTTGCCACTGATGGTGACATCTGCCACATTCCTGGGTGACGTCACACACACAGTGACCCCCCCCCCCCTCTTCTCCTCCACTATCTTATTTATAGCAGTGGAGAGTGATGTGAGCGCCCCACCCAGGCAGCAGCAGAAGGCGTCATAGGGCGTCATTCCTGCTAGGAAAACTTATATGTTGACTGCTGACAGCATCTAACCTCAGATAACTCAGTGAGGGGGCAAAGACACATCCCTGGATCTACTACTACTCCCATCAGGACAGGGAAGGAGGCCACCTACCTCTCCTCTTACAGTAAGTACTCCTTCCATCACATCTATTCTCTATGTCCCAGGAGGGTCATTCATTGTGCATTGCATTCTGCAAGTATCCAGTGCTGTCTGTTCATGCTTCATTCTATCACATTGTATCCTTTTATTGTGGATTTTATTACAATGTTGCAACAGATTGTTACCCTGGTTGTTGTTTTTATGTTGTTTATATGTTATTTTTATTTATTTTTTTATTTCTTGTTGCTGGGTATTCTTCATGGCTGGGTGAGGATACTGGGTGTGACTGGGATCAGGCTGGACTGCAGATAACAGGAGAGACACCCAGCCAATGCTGGGCTTTCCCAAAAATCTGCCCCCCCCCCCCCCATACAGGTCTCTAAATGCACTTTACAGATTTTAAATCAAATATTACATTTTATTCAATATTTACTTGTTAGTTATAAAAGGGTTGCAATAATTCCCTTTATTCATATTTTACTCATTAAATTTACAAAGTTAAACAATTGATATAAATAAATAAATGAATAAATAAATAACTATATGAATAAATAAATAAATATATATTCATATATATATATATATATATATATATATATATATATATATATATATATATACATATATATATATCTGCAGAACCCTATACCCACAGGTGATCCAGAGGAAGGCAAAAGAAAAAAAATTATATATAATATTATACAGAATCAATTAGTAACTTATATTTCTTTGTATTTTATATATAATATTATACAGAATCAATTAGTAACTTATATTTCTTTGTATTTTATATATAATATTATACAGAATCAATTAGTAACTTATATTTCTTTGTATTTTTATCCGAAAAAAAAAAAAAATCTAAGAGTAAAAGTATAATGAAAAAAAAAGTTACTCAATGATTCTCTTATTATCCATAAATTTAAAAAAAAAAAATTCCAAATATAAAAAATAAGCTACTGATTGATTTTGTGATTTTGTATAATAATATTCACAATTAAATGTGTATCTTCCAATTGCACTGACTGCTTAGCACTGATCACATAGAACTTATTATGAATTAATATTGAGCATTTGAGCACAACTTATATTTATTATTTTACCATAGTATTTTATTAATAATTGGATTGTGTGCTAATGAGTAGCAGCGCTTCACCAATTACCCCTATAAATACATATATACATACATGATAAAGTAGTTTGAAAACCTTTATTTACAGAGCCCTATACCCACAGGTGATCCAGAGGAAGGCAAAAAAAAAAAAAAAAAATCATATATATTATTTTAAAGAATCAAAAATTAATATATTTCTTTGTATTTTTATCCAAAAAAGATATCCAATTTTCCAAGAGTAAAAATATCATGAAAAATAAGTTGCTAAATGATTCTCTACATTAATATCCATGTTAAAAAATAAAAATAAATTCCAAATATAAAAAAAAAAATAAGCTACTAATTGATTCTGTATACTAATATAAGTTTTACATAAAATATTCCAATTACAGTATAACCATAAAATAAAGAAATATAAAGCACTAATTGATTCTGCATATTAATAAACATGATAAATATCCAATTTTTTTTTATCATGTGCTAATAGTTTATACTTAAGTTTTTGGTATGCTGGAAAACAAATCGGAAAATGCTTTTTATATTGGGGTGGGGGGGGGGGGTAATTTTTGTCTTTTTTATGGTTTGAATGCAGATTATAACTTTAAAGCATTTTGTGTTTTAGAAGATCAGCTATCCTGATTGATAAGTATGTCTGTTATGTTGCAATGTTTTGGTGGTTATTTGTAGGTGATATATATATAGTTTGTGTAACAGCGACCACCGTTTTCTGGCAGGTCCCCCCCCCCCCCTTTAGCCATAGATTGAGATGTAATCTTGTGGGGGAGGTGTGAATAGGTGAAAAACACATGTGCAGCCTTTTCTTTTTGGTGTAGATGTTACCCTCGAAATGAGCATGTTTCCACTTAAATTACCCTTGAAATTTCTGCACAGGACTGTTGCCAGGGATGCAAATCTTTTCAGGAACTCAGCCTGAGTTTAAAAAAAAGAAAAAAAAAATCTGATTCACATAACCTTATTAATCCCACATGTCAGTCATGCCAAAGAAAAAAAAAAAGTTGCAAAAACTTATAAAAAACAGATGTTGAGAATCTGGAATTCTGGGTGTGGAAGTTGGAGTGAGAATTAAAAACAACAACAACAAAAAAAGAAAAAACCCTCAGATTTAACTCTTCGCTGGTAATGCTAACCTAAACCAAGGCTCATGAAGGAGTTAAATTGTAAGGTCGTTAAAACACATGAGAAAAGTTTTGATGAATAAGCCACTTTTTTGTCACCCAATGCTACAAACTTAAAGCACACATAAAAAGTTCAACTTCAGCTACTCCCAATTTGCCTGACTGATGCGGAGGGGGCATGGGGGGAATTCCTCAGTGAATATAATAAATTGCAACCCCCCCACACACACACCCTTTAAAAAAAAAAAAAAAAAAAGTTAACTTGTGATACCCAGACTCCCCCTACTGGCCAATGGCTGCATAGATGCAAAAACGACACACCCATTCTTCAACCTTGTGTCCTGCCTCTCCCAGCCTGTGACTTCACTCAGATCGCTGCTCATAGAGGCACAAGAAGGAGCCTAAGAGAGGGATTTAAACCAAAGTTTCTTCTCTTTTTTTTCTAGGAATCCAAATACTTGACTGAAAATGCTTCTCCTATTACTTGGGATCATTATTCTGCATGTGGCAGTGCTGGTACTGCTTTTTGTGTCTACAATTGTCAGCGTAAGTACATCTAACTCTTCCTAAAAATGATAACTTTAAACATATGTGCCCCTGAGCAAGAGGCTGGAGACCTAATGGGACTTACCCTTCATAAACATGCACTTTCCTTTGACCTCAGGGTTTGTTTTGGATGCATCTTGCGTCTCTAAATCTATTATACTTCAGTAAGATACGTTGATGACATTTTTATATATTTATTCATATTTTATAGAATTTTTTTTTTTTAAGCATAAGAGAAGCAGGCTAATTCTGTTTTTCAAATATTGCATTAAAAATGTAAAATTTTTTTTTATTAAAGGATTTTTTTTCCTATTCTATAAAAAGTTTGGTGGGAAGTACGTATGCTAAATAATAATCTAAGTGAGGCTATAAGCAAGGCATGCATTTGCAGCGAGTAAACAGAACAATATAGAAATATATTATTTATAACAAATCGTGGAAAGAAAAATAAGCACTTGTTTTCAGTGCACAAAGAGACAATAATATAGGAGGTTAGGTCTGGGCGCAATATGTTTCCCAGATGTGTGGTTAGGAGGGGACTGGTGTGTCTGATCTGCAGTGTGTAAGGTTGGAGGGCTCTGTGAAATATGATACCCAAAATGCATGGCGAGACGCAGCTGGAGGGAACTTTGCTAGCTACAAAAACAATGAACTCTATGAATGAGATGGAGTTTTTTTTTTTTTTTTTATAATAATACACCCTCCTCCACTACAAGTACACTTTTAAAATGAATGATGGTTATACTTTTCATATTCTGCTTTTCAACTACCAAAATGTGTCCAGACTTTGAAGTCAGATTTTTTTTTTTAACTCCCTCAATAACAACAAATTGTGTTTTGGAAGATGACTATAAATGAGATGGAATTTTTTTAATAATGCAACCTTCTTCACTACAAGTACAGTTTTAAAATAAGTGATGATTATACTTTTTATATTCTGCTTTTCAACTACTAAAATGTGTCCAGACTTTGAAGCCAGATTTTTTTTTTACCTCCCCCAATAAGAACAAATTGTGTTTTTGAAAGATGACTATAAATGAGATGGAATTTTTTTTTTTTTTTAATAATGCAACCTTCTTCACTACAAGTACAGTTTTAAAATAAGTGATGATTATACTTTTTATATTCTGCTTTTCAACTACTTGATACGTTTAAAATGTGTCCAGATTTTGAAGCCAGATTTGTTTTTTACCTCTCCTCCTAAAAAAAAAAAATTATGTTTACTGCCCATCAATGAGATGGAGTTTTTTTTTTTTTTGTAACCTCCTACACTACAAGTGCAGTTTTAAAACAAGTGATAATTACACTTTTTATATTCTGATTCTCAACCAAGTTTGGAACTTTAATTCTAAAATGTATCCATATTTTGACCCCCCCAATAAGAGAACATTTTGTTTTTGGAAGAAGGTGCTGAATGGAACATACTCCTTTTATTTTTATATTGTGTTGTCCAAGGGCTATAATGCTAAAATTTGGCATTAGGAGTCTAAAGAACCCACCAAAAACTTAACTAGACTTTCCATTCCTCATGACGTGGAATTTTGGAAAACCGTTTAGGAAAATTTTGCTGATGCATTTTCCAGGTTTAAGCGTTTTTGTTACAATATAAAGTCGTCGTTTTTAGTCCAGACTGAAGCCCGCCCAGGCCTATGTCTGTAACAGTGGCTCAGTTGGCCCCTGCCTAGAGGCAATAAAAAAAAAAAATATTGCTCTTAGGAAATGTCAGACTTTGCCTTATATTCTTCATGCATTTATCCTTAGGTGTAAGGTGTCATGTATAATAAATCAGGGAGTGTTTGCTTGCAGTTTCTAGGACACCATTGGCTTAAACAGCAGCACTGGGTCCACCTATAATACTGCAGCTTTAGGAGATTGAAATCGATTGACTGGATTTCAAGATCCGTTTGGTATCTGTACTCCTACAAGGGCCGGGCTGCCAGGCTATCCTTACCTACCATGGAACATTGAGAAGCCGGGTGTAGAAGGGTTAAGAGCCATTCAGATGGTGTTGATGTAGAATTTCCTTGCTGGACTCTTTGGTATTTCAGGGATTGCATACACCAATACCATACGCCTCAGCCGTAGTACAGCTGGCAGGGAATGTGCGCTCAGTTTATAAACAGCCCCGGGGCCTTACCTGGGTTTCGTGTACACTGGTTGCCAAGCGGATGGTGTTTATTTTGCTCGATTGGGAAACATTGGAGAAAATGAATCTTTATTGTGTCTCACATGCAAGCCGTTTTCCAGAAAGATTTTCGATCCGGCTGGCTTTTTGCGTCTTTTCTTTTTTCCGCTTAGTATTAGACGGCCATCTTGTTTGCCTGACCCATGCCCGGCCTGTCGGTTTAGCGGGAATAAAGAGATCAAGTTGTGTATTGAGGCAAAGAGTTGCGTTTTGCACAGATGGGGGGTCGGTCCACTCTACACTGACTAGCTGCCGTCTTTGTAATACTTGTTAGGATACTCATTGGGCGTGTCTGTCCGTCTGGGATGCAGGTGATCCCAAACATGCCCATTGCAAGCTCCTTTCTGTCCCTTCTGTTTAGGAAGCTGGTTGCAAAACCAGAACCAAGTAGTTTGTTACATTCACAAATCAGATTTAGACCCGCCTTAAATGTAATTGGTGAGACAGGAAGCAGAGAGAATTGGAAGTACACACCCAGTGATCCTGTGAGATGCTTTGTGAATTCTGGCTGCAGGGGGATTACGGAGCACGTGAGGAGAATCTTCAGCCTGTATTATAAAAAAAAAAAAAATATGTGTCAGCAGCTACAAATACTGTAGCTGCTGACTTTTAATTAAAGGACACTTACCTGGCCAGGCCTCCAGCACCATCCCCACCTGGGCTGGTTCTTCACCAGTTTTTGGGTCCTTATTGCTGGCATATTAACTATGGGAAACCAGCCGTGTGTCCTTGTGGCTTCCCACTGCGCATGCATGAGCCGTACTGTGCTTTGCGAATGGTCCCGCAGCCTTCTGGGACCTGGCCAGGGATCCAGCATCTTCCCTACCCTGGCGGGTTCTTCACCAGTTTTTGGTTCCCTAGTTCCGGCATTATAACTATGGGAAACCAGCCGTGAGTCCTTGTGGCTTCCCACTGTGCATGCATGAGCCGTGCTGCGCTTTGTGAATGGTCCCGCAGCCTTCTGGGACCTGGCCAGGGATCCAACACCGTCCCCACCCATCTGGTTCTTCGCCAGTTTTTGGTTCCCTAGTTCCGGCATTATAACTATGGGAAACCAGCCGTGAGTCCTTGTGGCTTCCCACTGTGCATGCATGAGCCGTGCTGTGCTTTGTGAATGGTCCCGCAGCCTTCTGGGACCTGGCCAGGGATCCAACACCGTCCCCACCCATCTGGTTCTTCACCAGTTTTTTGGTCCCTAGTGCCGGCATATTAACTATGGGAAATTAGCCATAAGTCCTTGTGGCTTCCCACTGTGCATGCATGAGCCGTGCTGTGCTTTGTAAATTGTCCCGCAGCCTTCTGAGAACTGGCCAGGGATCCAGCATCGTCCCCACCCGGGCGGGTTCTTCACCAGTTTTTGGGTCCCTAGTTCCGGCATTATAGCTGTGGGAAACCAGCTGTGAGCCCTTGTGGCTTCCCACTGCACATGCATGAGCTGTGCTTTGTGAATGGTCCCACAGCCTTCTGGGGCCTGGCCAGGGATCCAGCACCGTCCCCACCCAGGCTGGTTCTTCACCAGTTTTTGGGTCTCTAGTTTTGATATTTTAATAGTTGAAAACCAGCCGTGAGTCCTTGTGGCTTCCCACTGTGCATGCATGAGCTGTGCTGTGCTTTGTGAACGGTCCCGCAGTCTTCTGGGACCTGGCCTGGGATCCAGCACTGTCCCCACCTGGGCTGGTTCCTTACCAGTTTTTGGGTCCATAGTGCCGGCATATTAACTGTAGGTAACCAGCCATAAGTCCTTGTGGCTTCCCACTGTGCATGCATGAGCTGTGCTGTGCATGCATGAGCTGTGCTGTGCTTTGAGAATGGTCCCGCAGCCTTCTGAGAACTGGCCAGGGATCCAGCACCATCCCCACCTGGGGGGGTTCTTTGCCAGTTCTTGGGTGCCTAGTGCTGGCATATTAACTGTGGGAAACCAGACGTGAGTCCTTGTGACTTCCCCCTGTGCATGCATGAGCCGTCGTGCACTTTGTGAATGGTCCCGCAGCCCAAACTTTTTATTTATTTATTGTGGATAGCGTAAGAGGGGTTACAACCACTGTCAGTTTTTTGGGCGGAGTTTTCTCTACATTTCCTGACCCGTACCAACAATAGGAAGTGAGAGGAAATCCCTCCAAAGTGAGGGAATCCCTGTAACTAGCGCCCCCATTGGAAGATTACCCCTATATTCCTGTTCTGGTGACAACCCTTTCACTTTCGGTAATACCAGTCACCAGAGGACATAGAGAGCGTGAATCTCTCTAATGGAGACACAGACAGCAATAAAAGCTGACAGGGGTTCAAATTCCTCTCCACTCTATACAAAAAAAAAAAAAAAAAGTTTATAGTTTTACTTTAAAGAGTAAATTTACTGCAGTTGCATTTATTGTTAAAAAAAAAAACTCCCTGCCTGGTTTAATACACAAATCCGTGACGCAGTGAGATCCAGTGACGGGACCACACAGCTTCCTTGCCAAGCCCATGGAGAAGCTGCAGTGCCAGTCACACTGAGCACAGCTGCAGGGTTTGCTGGACGGCAGACGTAGCAGCTCGGTGTGACTTGTTCCCAGTGATTGTTTTATAATACAACACGCAGTTAATGTGATGAAGCACAGTTGTCTTTAGTGTTGCACAACAAACAGTACGGGGGTGGATTTACTAAAGGCAAATAGACTGTGCACTCTGCAAGTGCTGTCGCTCCAGAACACAGTAAATGAGATGAAGCTTCAAAGAATACCCAATCACATGCAAGGGAAAGAAAAAAGAAAAAACGCATTTTTGCTTGCACATGATTGGATGATGAAAGAGCTTCTCCTCATTTACTAAGCTCTGGAGTAACTGCATTTGCAACAGTCTGTTTGCATTTAGTAAATCAACCCCTTAGACATGACAGTTAAGGCGGGGTTCACACCTAATTCGGATGCGGCTCACAGCAGGCGTCCGGGGCGTCCCTGTTCTCAGTTTCAGGGACAAATCAGACCCGAATTTTTGCCTGAAATCGGACCTGAAACGGAACCAAAGAAGCACAGCACCCTTCTGCAGTGTGCTCTGCAGCAGTCACAGAAATGCGTGAACCGGCTCCATTGAGAGACAGGCACACTCTCCTCTCATTCAAACTCCCTGCATCCAACCCAGCCTAAGGGTTCGTGCACACAGGGTTTTTACCAGGCGTTTGGTATGGCTAACGCATTTTACTGACACGTTTCTGCACCCTGGGAGCAGCATGTGTCATCGGCAGCCTGACATATAAGTGAATGGCTGTAACTGGGCACGCTCTTGTAAATGCCGATCCTTGGTTGCAACAGCGGATGTGCATGTGGATTATTTCCAAAGAATTCCGCATTCTTCACCTTGGATCCATTGTTTGTGCCCAGTATCCCCCATTCCCCACAAACTTCCATACAATAGTATTAATAACAAGCTTGTGCTGTATACAAAGTATCACATGCGGGGTATTAAATCTATCAATTTGTAGCAACTGTACGACAATCACTGCAAGTGCAATCACAACCCAAACAGGACGTCCGCTCTCAGCTTTCTTTTTTGGTTCACACATCTGCGATGTCAGACATTGCATGTGATTCGCACCACACTGCTCCTCAAATCACATGCGATGTCTGTGCGATGCGAATTCAGCCATACAGATTGAGTGCCGGTTCACACTATAATGATGTCACACATCGTATGGGATTCGCACCGCACTGCTCTGAAAATCCCATACGATATCTGTGCGATGCAAATTCAGCCATACAGATTGAGTGACGGTTCACACTATAATGATGTCACACATCGTATGGGATTCGCACCGCACTGCTCTGAAAATCCCATACGATATCTGTGCGTTGAGAATTCAGCCATACAGATCGAGTGCCGGCTCACACTATAGCGATGTCAGACATACATGTGATTCGCACAGCACTGCTCTGAAAATCACATGCGATGTCTGAGCGATGCAAATTCAGCCATACAGATTGTATGGCTGAATTCGCATCGCATTCGCACCAAAGCCGTGCAGTACCCTTTTTTTGGCCCGCACCAGAAACAGATCCCATGGGTGTTCACACCTATGCGATCCAATTCCTGTCCGAACTGATCTGGGGTTGTCATTAACTTTGTATTGACACCCCCAGCAGTACGCATATGGCAGTGTGAGCTGCCTGCGAGTCGGGTGCGATGTGGGAACCCGCAGTGGAGTCGTAGGGTTCCCGCATCGCACCAATGTGAACTAACACTGAAAGTCCTCCAGATGGGTCGCACTGCAAGCAGAAATAGCGCTTCGGGGAGGAGAAAATCAAAGTTTTACTATCCTCACATTCAGGTTCCATCTCTAGGAAACATTAAGGCTCCGTTCACATGTGAGCGTATGGATCGCGGGCAGAACCGCCCCGGTTCCGCCCGCGATCCGGAGATTTATTGCAAATCGCGGGACGCCTAGCGTTGCCCGTTGATTTGCAATAGCCCCCCAAACGCCGAGCGATGTTGCCGCGATTTCCGCCTGCCGAGTCGCGGGAACATCGCGCAAACAAAATCGCGGGACGCAATACGCTCCAAAGAAGCTCTTGTACTTCTTTGGAGCGTATTGCGTCCCGCGATTTTGTTTGCGCGATGTTGCCGCGATTCGGCAGGTGGAAATCGCGGCAACATCGCTCGGCGTTTGGGGGGCTATTGCAAATCAACGGGCAACGCTAGGCGTCCCGCGATTTGCAATAATCTCCGGATCGCGGGCGGAACCGCGGCGGTTCTGCCCGCGATCCAAACGCTGACATGTGAATGCAGCCTTATAGATAGAAGATATTTATAGTTCTTATATTTATATTTATAGAAGATATTTATAGCTATATTTATATTCATAGAAGATATTTATAAATACATTCTAGTAATACAATATCTATAAATATCTTCTATATTTATAAATGGAATAACTATAAATATCTTCTATAAATCTAAATATAATAACAATAAATATTTACTTTTATGGAAGTTGTTTTTGACCACCATAGAACCGAACATTGTTTCATGGTAAGGCCCCTTTAAGACAAAACCCAAAGTAAAAATGAAAGGTCTCTCCTCCTTCTGACTACAAAGCCTTGAACCCTCTTCTTTCCCAACACACCGGCTGAAATGGAAAATCTGGCTGACAGGGTTAAAGCGGTATCAAACCCAAAAGCAAACATTTGATATATTGCAGATTACCAATTCTTAGATGTGACGGCTGCGTTGGTTTTCTATTTTTTAGGCTTTCTTTTTTCTTTTTTAGCCTTCTATTTTCATCTGGCAATCCTGCCAGTAAGTCTGTTGTTTTTTCAAAAGAACAAGCTCTCTTTCAGATGTATCAGTTACAGGGATGAGACAAACCTTCCATGTTCTATCTAAAGAATAATAAATAATATGTTTTGTCGATATAACCTTTAAGGCAGGGATCCTCAAACTACGGCCCTCCAGCTGTTGCGGAACTACACATCCCATGAGGCATTGTAAAACTCTGACATTCATGTACATGTCTAGGCATTATGGGAATTGTAGTTCCTGAACAACTGGAAGGCCATAGTTTGAAAACACCTGCTTTAGGTATTCTGAAAAGGGCAATGGGTTCATATCTGTTGGCTCCTACTTCTACAGCTTAAGCAGCACCATATTGCATGCATAGATTTGCACAGGGGGTGTGCTGGATGTGCCTGTGCAGACACTAATCACCCCATAAGGCACAGATTCCCTCTGCTTATATTGCACTAAAGCCCCCCGAACAGGGCAACTAAACAAATTATAAAAAATAAAATAAAAACAAAAACTACTGACACCATTCACTGCACTACTGACACCGTCCTCTGCCCTACTGACATCATCCACTGCCCCACTGACACCGTCCACTGCTCTACTGACACCGTCCACTGCTCTACTGACACCGTCCACTGCCCTACTGACACCATTCACTGCACTACTGACACCGTCCACTGCCCTACTGACACCATCCACTGTCCTACTGACACCGTCCACTGCCCCACTGACACCGTCCACTGCTCTACTGACACCGTCCACTGCCCTACTGACACCGTCCACTGCCCTACTGACACCGTCCACTGCCCTACTTACACCGTCCACTGCTCTACTGACACCATCCACTGCCCTACTGACACCAACCTCTGCCCCACTAACAAGTCCACTGCTCTATTGGCACCGTCCACTGCCCTACTGACACCGTCCACTGCCCTACTGACACCGTCCACTGCCCTACTTACACCGTCCACTGCTCTACTGACACCATCCACTGCCCTACTGACACCAACCTCTGCCCCACTAACAAGTCCACTGCTCTACTGACACCGTCCACTGCCCTACTTACACCGTCCACTGCCCTACTGACACCGTCCTCTGCCCTACTGACACCAACCTCTGCCCCACTAACAAGTCCACTGCTCTATTGGCACCGTCCACTGCTCTACTGACACCGTCCACTGCCCTACTTACACCGTCCACTGCCCTACTGACACCAACCTCTGCCCCACTAACAAGTCCACTGCTCTACTGACACCGTCCACTGCCCTACTGACACCATCCACTGCTCTACTGACACCATTCTCTGCCCTACTGACACCGTCCACTGCCCTACTGACAAGTACACTGCCCTACTGACACCGTCCACTGCCCTACTGACACCATCCACTGCCCTACTGACACCATTCTCTGCCCTACTGACAAGTACACTGCCCTACTGACACCATCCACTGCCCTACTGACACCAATCTCTGCCCTACTGACACCGTCCACTGCTCTACTGACACCATCCACATTTTAATACATTTAGGGTGCTCACCCTAATGCATAAGGCTGCACACACTTATGATTTCTTGCTATTAAAGCAGGTGGGGGAAGTATTTAAGCAGCCTTGGAGCTCACATAGAGGTCAGTGGGTATATTTCTAGGGGAGGCTATTGAGGCGTCAGAAAATGGGAGACTCTGACTTTACTGCTGTAGATCATAGAGGACACAAAAGGAGGGATTGGCAGCACAGAAGAAAAAGAATGTGACCGGTAAACTGGAGTCATTATGATGGCTTGAAAAAGAGTTTGCCTTGACTGATGGGTGTTGGACGTGGGTGTAGGCAACCAGTGACGACTACAGATTTATAGCGCCACCTCCTGGCCTTTAGAAAAAATGTCAGTGTGCAAAAATCATTGGGTAGATAAAGCATCCTCAGAGCCCTTTCTGATGGATTTTTATTTGTAGTAAAACAAGCTGCCATGGTTCAAGTCAATCAAGAAGTGATCAACAACATTAAAGGGCCTTACATTTCCATCTTCATACTAACGCTTTGGATTTTATTCTTTCTCCAGAGCTGGCTGGTCGGCAACCACTATTCAGCGGACTTGTGGCAGAACTGCACCGGGGGCGTCGGCAATACATGGAACTGCCTCAACGCGTCCAGCAGCGGTGAGTCCTCCTGGGTTGAGGTCTGCAAGGGTCATATATAAGGCATCATTGAGATTTTTCTTTCAGTGGTTTGGGATAATTTCTGAATAATGCAAAAATAAAGTCCAGAAGCTCAAAAAAAAAAAAAAAGAGGCCACACGTGTTATAGGGAGAATGGAACAGATAAAACGCAAAGGATGTGCCAATGTTCTATTGTACTGGGAATATGAGAAGGGGCTGGAAACTAAGCACTGAAATGAAGCATGCCTTCATTGTGATCCCGTCTCCAAGACTCATGAGGCTGCATCTTTACCATTTATCTGGATGTGGAAAGGCCTAACTACACTAATTTAGATGAGTTTTGGGTCTTTCATTTACATTGACAGCAAGGATCCCCAAACTTTCTAAACAACGAGCCAGTTTACTGTCCTTCAGGATTTAGGGGGGGGGGGGGTCGGACTGTGGCCATTGGTTGTAAACAATGCCCCATCTTTGATGCCAGTGAGAGGAATTGTGCCCCTTCTTTGGTGTCATTGGGAGGAATTAAACCCCATCATTGGTGTCATTGGGCCCCATCGTGGGGTTATTGGTAGGAATAGTACCCTATCATTGGTGTCATTGGGGGGAATTGTGCATCATCGTTGGTGTCATTGGTAGCAATAGTGCCCCATCATTAGTTTTATTGGCAGGAATAGTGCATCATCGTTGGTGTCATTGGGAGGAATCGAGCCCCATCAGTGGTAGGAATTGTACCCCATCATTGGTAAGAATTGTGCCCCATTATTGGTAGGAATTGTACCCCATCATTGTTGTCATTTGTAGGAATTATGCCCCATCATTGGTAAGAATTGTGCCCCATCATTGGTAGGAATTGTGCCCTATCATTGGTGTTATTAGGAGGAATTGTACCACATCATTGGTATCATTGTTAGGAATTGTGCCCCATCATTGGTTTCATTGGGAGGAATTGTGCCCCATCATTGATAGGAATTGTGCCCCTTCATTGATAGGAATTGTGCCCCATCATTGGTTTCATTGGGAGGAATTGTGCCCCACCATTGGTAGGAACTGTGCCCCATCATTGGTGTTATTAGGAGGAGTTGTACCCCATCATTGGTGTCATTTGTAGGAATTGTGGCCCATCATTGGTAGGAATTGTTCCCTATCATTGGTGCCATTGGGAGGAATAGTGCCCCATCATTGGTTTTATTAGGAGGAATTGTACCCCATCATCGGTGTCATTTGTAGGAATTGTGCCCCATCATTGGTAGGAATTGTGCCCCATCATTGGTGGGAATTGTGCCCCATCATTCGGTGTTATTAGGAGGAGTTGTACTGCATCATTGGTGTCATTGGTAGGACTCTTGCCCCATCATTGGTAGGAATTGTGCCCTATCATTGGTTTCATTGGGAGGAATTGTGCCCCATCATTGGTAGGAATTGTGCCCCATCATTGGTAGGAATTGTTCCCCATCATTGGTGCCATTGGGAGGAATTGTGCTCCATCATTGGTGTTATTAGGAGGAATTGTGACCCATCATTGGTGTCATTGGTAGGAACTGTTCCCCATCTTTGGTAGGAATTGTTCCCCATCATTGGTAGGAATTGTTCCCCATCATTGGTGCCATTGGGAGGAATTGTGCTCCATCATTGGTGTTATTAGGAGCATTTGTGCCCCATTGTTGGTGTCATTGGGGGGAATTGTGCCCCATCATTGGTAGGAACTGTGCCCCATCGTTGGTAGGAACTGTGCCCCATCATTGGTGTCAAATTGGGCCCCATTTTTGGTGTCTTTGGGAGGAACTGTGCCTAATTGTTGTTGTCATTGGGAAGAACTGTGCCCCTTTATTGGTGTCATTGAGAGGAATTGTGCCCCATCATTGATGTCAGTGAATGAAATAGAGCCCCAAGGGCCCGATAAAAGCAAGAAAAGGGCCACATCCAGCTCCAGGCCACATTTTGGAGACCGCTGATCTACAGCAATACCAGTTGGGAATCCATGTGCCGTGTATGAGAAGTAAACAGACGCAGTCAACTTCTTCTAACTTAGGCTGATTTATCTAGGAAACAGTCAAGGCTGGGCAATCTTCAGCCCTCCAGCTGTTGTGGAACTACAAGTGCCATCATGCCTCTGTCTTTTAGAGTCATGATCGTGGCTGACAGAGTCTTGCAATGCCTCATGGGACTTGTAGTTTTGCAACAACTTGGGGGCAGGAGTTTGCCTACCCATGACCCTTTAAGTAAAGAAAGATTGGATTTTAAAGAAAACATTTTGAGAACAATAGTAGTAACACATACGTCATAAAATATGAACCGAATGTGTCTGGCTGGTGCCAACCCTTCAATGAAGAGCGCGGCCTCTGAAAAAGTTGGGCGCCAGACTGTGCTATTCGCAAAACCTGCAATATGCGAATCGCTTTGGAGGTTATTTCTGCCTCGTGCCCTTTTGGGTTCTCAAATAGTTTGTTTATAACCCAGATAAAAATAGAGTTATAGTCGGGTTCTATGGGCCTTTCTTCTCCAGTTTCAAAGGAGCCCCATGGAGCATAAGGCTAGGGGGAAGCCTTAGCTTTGGGCTCCCCCTTGTGGCCGTTTTGCATAACTGCAGCAGATGGACCTACAAGTCCCTAAACACAAGTCTCAGCAATATAATTTGGTGGAAAATTACTTATGAGTCATTTGGCCGCTCTTCAGAAAATCAGCCAGGACTGATCGCAGACATGGAATTCTACAGCTGTGCAGACACTTTAGGTTTTATTCAGGGCGATCTAAAAGTGACAGTTCAGTAACCCCTAGCAGCCAACCAGATGTCAGCATATCCGGGACAGAGCAGCAAGACTTGCTTCCCACGTGGACCTTGGCTGTATGAAATAAAGCTGCATGAATGCAGATGAGAATGTTATCATGTTATCCATGAAACATCGATTGCTCACATTGTATCAAGATGGCGATCTTAGGATTTAATTATTGAAGTGTAATTCAGAAAGAAGTATTACTTGTATATGGAGTTCATACAGAATGCTGGGAAGACAATCCATTTTTTAGGTTAAGAGTTTTTGGTAAATGATTTGTGAAGTTAGGCTGATATTTCTATTAGAGGTGGAGGCTGGTGGGCTACATTCTATCTACCAGATCACATTGCCAAAGTGGCCAGCTCTGTTCTCATGCATCTTGGATATTTCAGGCTCCTTCATATAAATGCATTTCAGTATCACAACTTATTACAAAGCATAGGAATGTGTGGAAAACAGTGCGATATGATGCCATCTAATATAGCAAGGCAACCCAACTCACTGCAATGTACTTCGAATCATCTGTATGTTCCGGTGTGCTAGGTTACAATAAAAGTCCGATTTAAATGCATCACGAAGCTCTGCCAGCCTGTGTTACACTGAACCTTTAGAGCTTCTGACCTTCAAGTGTTCCCACTTCTCCTGTTATTCCCCAAAATATAAACTAAAGGAAGAATTTAAGAAGGAGAGAGCAGGTCTGAACCTCAGCTTACCACCAAATGATGGTTTGGGTGGACTAGCTCATGAATATGAAGGGTCTCAGTGATGTCACTGCTTTCTAGTGATTGGATAGGCTGTGTTCTCATGAATATGAAGGGTCTCGGTGATGTCACTGGTCTCTAGTGATTGGATAGGCTGCGTTCTCATGAATATGAAGGATCTCGGTGATGTCACTGGTCTCTAGTGATTGGATAGGCTGTGTTCTCATGAATATGAAGGGTCTCGGTGATGTCACTGGTCTCTAGTGATTGGATAGGCTGTGTTCTCATGAATATGAAGGGTCTCAGTGATGTCACTGGTCTCTAGTGATTGGATAGGCTGTGTTCTCATGAATATGAAGAGTCTCGGTGATGTCACTGGTCTCTAGTGATTGGATAGGCTGTGTTCTCATGAATATGAAGGATCTCGGTGATGTCACTGGTCTCTAGTGAATGGATAGGCTGTGTTCTCATGAATAGGAAGGGTCTCGGTGATGTCACTGGTCTCTAGTGATGGATAGGCTGTGTTCTCATGAATATGAAGGGTCTTGGTGATGTCACTGGTCTCTAGTGATTGGATAGGCTGTGTTCTCATGAATATGAAGGGTCTTGGTGATGTCACTGGTCTCTAGTGATCGGATAGGCTGTGTTCTCATGAATATGAAGGGTCTTGGTGATGTCACTGGTCTCTAGTGATTGGATAGGCTGTGTTCTCATGAATATGAAGGGTCTTGGCAGAGGCGTAACTAGAACCTTCAGGGCCCCGATGCAAGAAACCATAAAGGGCCCCCCCGGACCCCTGGCCGGGGCCCTTCCCTTCAAGCCTGGGGCTCTTCCCACTGATCCTGGGGCCCTTTACTCTCGTTGCGGGACCCTTTTACAAGTTCTGCAGTGGGCCCCCTTCCTGCCATCTTGGGGCCTCCCCACGGTGGTGGAATGCCAGGGCCCGATCGCAAGTGTGACCTTTGCGATCCTGGAAGTTCACCCACTGGTGTCAGTAGTTTTTAGTATTTAAATTGTATTATTTTTTTATAATTGTATTTAATTTTTTTTACAATGTGACTGACTATGACTCTGTCCATTCAGAAAAGGAAGGAGCTGGTAAATTACATATTTGCCGACCCCTTCCTGGTTCTCTATTGTGACACATCCCCTGCAGCAGCCGGCAGGAGAGGCAAGAGGGCCCAGTAGGGGGGTGGGGGGGCAGCACAGTGGGGGGGGGGGGAACCATGGGAGCACACAGGGACCCAGAGACAGCAGAACACAAGTGAACTGGATAGGAGGAGCGGCGGGGGCAGCATACAGAGGAACCAATCTCCTCCATTTTCCTCCTGCAGCTACAGGAGGAATAAGGAGGACAGTGATTTTTCTAAATGCTGCCCCCGCCGCCCCTCCTATCCAGGTGTACAGGGGATCCGCACAGGCCCCCTGGAGCATGGGGTCCGGTTGCAATTGCATCCCCTGCAACCCCTGTAGTTACGCCCCTGGGTCTTGGTGATGTCACTAGTCTCTAGTGATTGGATAGGCTGTGTTCTCATGAATATGAAGGGTCTCGGTGATGTCGCTGGTCTCTAGTAAATGAACAGGTATATTCAGCATCTCAATGATGTCACTGGTTTTCAGTTGATGAATGGGTTTGGTTCCCAGATGTTTTATCCATTGTAAAGCGATTAGATGCAGATTAATGTTCTTTGTCTCTGCCAAGCCCCATCCGAATGTCTTATTGCATGGAATCAATGAACATTCAGAATGATGCATTCGATGTGCACTATGGGCCAGGCTCTCACACCCAGCGTTATCTATAAAACTTTGCTCAGGCCAGTTAAGTGCTTCCTGCTCAGAGATTATGAATAATTAATGATCATGGTTTTGATTTGATTTTTGTTTTATTTCATTGACAGAATGGCTCCAGGCCGTCCAGGCGATGATGATTTTGGCGATCATCTTCAGTGTCCTGTCCTTGTTTCTCTTCTTCTGCCAGCTGTTCACGCTTACAAAGGGTGGACGCTTCTACCTAACTGGAATCTTCCAGCTTCTTGCAGGTAAGGTGCCCAAAACAAACAGCATGATGTTTTAAAGTTGTAGCCCAGCTCAGTCTTAATTTTCTTAGTTTAGAATGGAGTAGGGAAGGGTTAGACCCTCTTCCAGGTCCTTATTGCTGTCTGTATCCCTGTAGTAGAGGTTTTGCTCACCTCTGACCCAGGTGATTGCACAGGGAGTGAGGGTAAGCCTCCAAAGTGGGGACACAGACTGGAGTAAAAACCAGGCAGAGGTTTTAACCCTACAAGAAAACGACAAGATATGAGTGCACGACCTTGTGCATTACCACTAAAAAAAAACAAAGAAGGAAGCGAACAAACATAGGATATGTACAAGCATGTAGGAAATAGGGACTACTTGCTTCCAGGACACTTCTCTGCTGTTGCTGGATAGCTGGATAGCGTGATGGCATCCTCACAACCTTGTATGGCTTACGCATTTCGAGGGAGGACCCTCTTCCTCAGAGCCAAAGTTGCCACTGACCTACCATCCACTCTCAGGAAGTTATATAGTAGGGCTGTTGAAAATAATCGTTGCATCGATGCATCGCGATGCGGCCACCCGCGATTCTGCATCGATGTGGACCCCCCGAATAGTCGATTTCTGGCTCCTCCCTCTCCCTCCCTCTTCTGTCTCCTCCCCCTCCCTCTCTCTTCTGTCATTGCTGGATAAGAGGCATGTAGGCGTCCGCTTCCCGCCTAGCTCTCCTGCGTAACAGCTCTGCTTACTTCCATTAATCGTGATGCATCGCGGAATAGAATCGTATCGAATCGTGACCCTAATAATCATATTCGAATCGAATCGTGAGTGAAGATGTGCAGCCCTATTATATAGCCAGTATGCACCGCCCACACGGCCCCGCCCTGGGAGGGGCAAAGGTCAGGGACAGGTGTAGGAGTAGCCCCAAAGAGGTTCTAACCCTGCCCCAACTCTGCCCAAAATGTAAAAAAACAAATTATCAGAGGTCCAAAAAAGAGTGCTGATGTGTATGCATCGACAGATGTGGCAGAGAGCATATTTTTTTATTTTTTTAAATTGCACAGCAATTTGTTCAGTGAAAGTGCATCTACATTCATTCAAAAACAAATGCTATAAGGCTATTTCCTGTGCTGGTCAAATGTTTTCATTGATTTAAAACAGAAAATACTACATTTGGCCACTAGATGGCTCTACATGTCAAAGGAAATGCCTATCACACTTACAAAATACAGCAGTTTCCATTTTAAATAAATGAAAAATGTTCGACCAGCACAAGTTATAATCTAATAAAATTTGGTTTTATTTTTTTGCCCAGTTCGCGCAGAATGAATGTACATGCACTTTCAATGAGCAAAATAATTTTTTGTCACAAACACAGCCCTCCAGGTTCTATATACAGCAGGTCTAAACGAGAATATTTTCTGAACCACACCATGGGGCCTCCCCAGCGTCTGGCTGAAATGGAGCAGCTGAGCAAAGATTTGCAGAGTTTGCCCCGGCAGGGTGGAGATTAGAGCCCATTCAGTGCCCCATTCAGAGCGGCCCGGCGGGCTGAGCCAGGGATTACCAGTTCTGTGTGCTGCGGCATAGCTGGCCGCTGACTCATCCTGAGTTATTAATTGGACAACTGTTCCCCCGAAACGGGCGCTCCTGGATTGTCACTTGTATTCTGACAGCTCCGACCACAGTGTAATGTTACATGGCCTCTCCATTGTAGGAACCTCACAGGGAAGGCGTTGCTCATATTTATTTAGTACGTGTTCTCTCCGTGTTCTCTCCGTGTTCTCTCCGTGTTCTCATTGTAACCTTTTTTGTTACTACAACTTTTCTCCGGGAACGATATTTAAAGCCTAACTCCAGGCAAACCGCTAAATACACCCTTGACTTGTATATATGGAAACCATTTACCTGCTATAAGATTTGTATTTCTATTTATAAAGTTCTTAGATGTTCACAGAGAGGTGACCTGACTTTTCTCTACTGCAGATAAGCAATAAAGATAGGTCACCTCTAGCACATGCGCCACTTCCATCTGCTCCCTGGGCCCCCCCTTGTGCCCCTTTCCCCCACAGCACTGCCAGCTTCTCCTCCTCTCCTGCCAGAAGCTGCTGCGGGCACATGGGGATGTAAAATAATACTACAATATTTAATTTACTGTCCCCTTACTTTCCTGAAGGAACACAGGGAGCGATCAGTAGCAATCACTCCTGTGTCCATTCATCACTGAAGCATTGCAAACTGTTTACTATGCTTCAGTTTGTGAATGAGCAGGAAGCCTCAGAGCGCTTCCTATTCATTCATCTGTGCAGAGAAAGGGACTGATAAATCTATGTCCGGGAGGGGTCCCTGTCAGGTAGGCTGTATGGGGCCCCGGGATTCCGGCAGACGGACCACAACATACCCCCGCCCGGACCACCCCAGCTCACACACCATACCCCCCCCCCTGGCTCACTCACCCTGGACTGACGTGGAGGGCATGCAGCGGTGGCTTCCCCTGTGTCTCCTCCCTCCTCTTCCTCCTTGGCCAATAGCCTTGTAGAGTAGTCTCAGGACCCACTTCCTGATTGGCCAGCAGGAGAATCCGTGTGACAATAGCGAATATTCATTCGCTATTGTCACACAACTGGGTGGGCTCAAGGTGCAGTGCTCTGCCCCCAGAACCCACCCTTTTTTGAAGCCTTTTAGCGCCCCATTGGAATCCATGCATCCGGCGCACTACATGTAGATTAGGGGGCCGGATGCATGGATGGGGGGGGGGGGGTGGTGCCCCTGCGCCCCCAATAGACGGGCCGCCACTGCCTGCACCACTGATTACAGAGGAGCTAAACAAACTGAACCTAGCAGCCGACTCTGAGCTAGGATTGTCCTTCATACACTTCCAGCCTTACCTAAGCTGGGACTGGTGGGACTAAACAAGAGATCATTGTGACATCACAGTTCAGGCTCCTGGGTGGAAATGCCACACTTGCCAATTGGGCCCCCACAGCCGCAGTCTTGGCACAGCCGGCAGACATTGTTGTTTCTGACAAAAGAAAAGAGTCGCTCACACGGTCTTCCTTGTCTGTAAATGTCGTGGCTCCGCGAGTGGGAAGTTTGGCCCCGGTGGAGACAATCGGCACATTTGGAGAATTCCCACCGCTGCATTTTCTCAAACAAAGTGCGCAGTGTGACCGGCGGGGACTGTAGGTGTCATGTGGACCCTTCTGAGGACAATTATAGAGGAATGACTACACGGCAAAATCCATTCACTGGGACAATGGTGGTCATAGAAGTCCAGTGCGAGAGGAATGAGAAACCTGAAGGTCTTCCAAAATTCAAATCCCACACAGCTCAGAATTCGGAAACATATAGACCGGACTTTCTACCCCGGAGGAAATCCTAAAATATTTCACGTTTCAGGGAACCCCTTCTAAATCCACTTTATTGGTGGTCATTGCAAGAAATTCAGCTTACATTGGAGGTCAGTGAGAAGATTGTCCCTTACATTGGCGGTCAGTGGGAGGAATGTCCCTTACATTGGAGTTCAGTGGGAAGAATGTCCCTTACATTGGTGGTCAGTGAGAAGAATGTCCCTTACATTGGTGGTCAGTGGGAAGAATGTCCCTTACATTGGTGGTCAGTGGGAAGAATGTCCCTTACATTGGTGGTCAGTGAGAAGAATGTCCCTTACATTGGTGGTCAGTGGGAAGAATGTCCCTTACATTGGTGGTCAGTGGGAAGAATGTCCCTTACATTGGTGATCAGTGGGAAGAATGTTCCTTACATTGGTGGTCAGTGGGAAGAATGTTCCTTACATTGGTGATCAGTGGGAAGAATGTTCCTTACATTGGTGGTCAGTGGGAAGAATGTCCCTTACATTGGTGGTCAGTGGGAAGAATGTCCCTTACATTGGTGATCAGTGGGAAGAATGTTCCTTACATTGGTGGTCAGTGGGAAGAATGTTCCTTACATTGGTGGTCAGTGGGAAGAATGTCCCTTACATTTGTGGTCAGTGGGAAGAATGTCCCTTACATTGGTGGTCAGTGGGAAGAATGTCCCTTACATTGGTGGTCAGTGGGAAGAATGTCCCTTACATGGATGGAGGTGGGTTCAGGATGACCTGGGCTCAGAGGAAGTTTGTGACATGATGCTGGCCATTAGACTGAGGACATCTAGTGGCAGAATAAAAATACTGCAGGTGAAATTTCTGGACTGATGCAGAATATTGCTATTTTTATTTGATCTTTGATTTGACTTTCCATTTATATCCTGTTATTATTGGCTGGAGATCTGCTTCACACGTGTAAGTTTCATTTAAAACAATCCTGGTGATCCTGCCATGGAGGCTCTTATGAAGATATGCATGATAAATGTTAGACCACCATTATTCCTGCCTCTGTTGCAGAGTTTTGATCACTTCCTGTTCCAGTGACCACACCGGAAGTAAAGGCAAATTTCTTAAATGGGGACACAGTCAATGAGTGACCGAGATTCCCGAACTCCCCTCTTCTGTCCAAAGCCGTCAGATATCATTTGGTTACAGTTTGGCTTGGAATTTTGTCACAGAAATATAGCAGAGCAAGCATGAAAACTCTGCAAAAGTAATATCATTTAGATTAGGGATAGTGTCTGATTATCGGTGGCTGATATGCACTTTCCCCAATATATCGGTAGCGGCCCCGGTACTGGCCGATATTTTTGTGACGTCATTCTGCCTACTTAGGCCGCCTCCCTCGCCTTGGACAGCCTCGTCTGGAGGCGGAACTAGTCTTGTGGGATTGTATCACAGCCATACACCCACCCACAGCAGCCCGGTGCCAGCCAGCCACCCACAAGCCCTGTACCAGCCAGCCACAGGCACTGTACCAGCCAGCCACAGGCACTGTACCAGCCACCCACAGGCACTGTACCAGCCAGCCACCCACAGGCCCTGTACCAGCCAGCCAGCCAGCCATAGGCACTGTACCAGAGAGCCAGCCACCCACAGGCTCTGTACCAGCCAGCCAGCCAGCCACAGGCACTGTACCAGCCAGCCAGCCAGCCACAGGCACTGTACCAGCCAGCCACCCATAGGCCCTGTACCAGCCAGCCACCCACAGGCCCTGTACCAGCCAGCCAGCCACAGGCACCGCACCAGCCAGCCATAGGCACTGTACCAGTGAGCCAGCCAGCCACCCACAGGCTCTGTAACAGCCAGCCACCCACAAGCCCTGTACCTACCAGCCACAGGCACTGTACTAGCCAGACACCCACAGGCCCTGTACCAGCCACACACCTACCACAGGGTGCCAGACAGCCACCTACCACAGGGTGCCAGACAGCCAGCCACCCACGGGCCCTATACCAGCCAAGCACAGGCACTGTACCAGCCAGCCAGTCACCCACCCACCCACAGCCCCTGTGCCAGCCAGCCACCCACCCACCACAGGGTGCCAGACATGACCTCATATTATACGGTTTTGGTAAATCTAAAGGAAAAAATCCAAAGAAAATTTTATAGTGTGTATCCAGCTTAAGTCTATTGGTTGATTTTTTTTTTGTTTGAGAATGCTCAGAGATCTCACATTGTTATACTTTGTTTCATTTAGCTGTAAAAAAAAAAAAAAATCTTTGCTTTGAATAAATCTCCCCTAACAAATCTCTGTCTTTTTTTTTTTTTTAGCGCTGTGCATAGTCGCCGGAGCCTCCATCTTCACCGTGCGGCACACGGATTGGCATAAGGACTCGACCAGCTTCGGATTCGCCTACATCCTGGCATGGGTGGCCTTCCCGCTGTCCGCCATCAGCGGCATCATCTACGTCATCCTGAGGAAACGCGAATAGGCCGCCCGGCCGGCCAAAAGCCGGGGAAAGAAGAAACGAGAAAGAGAAAGAAAAAAAATAAAGAAAAAACAAAAACGCTGAATACAAAAAGTCTAAAGGGGATCCTAAAAACCTAAAAGTATCAAAAAAAAAAAAAACCCAAAACATTTCAACCTCCCCTCACCTACAGAGAGAGGATGGTGGGGGAGGTTCCTGTGTTCATTGAAGATGTAAATAGTATCTGTGGTTTAAAAACCTATTTATAACACTTTTTACATATATGTACATAGTATCGTTTGCTTATTTTGACCTCCTAGCTTCCGTAAGCTAAAAACCAAAAGGTAAAAAAAAAAAGAAAATAGTATTAAAGTCCGCTACAAAAATAAGATTTTTTTTTTTTGTGCGGACGACACTCCCAACGAAAAAAAAAATTACCAAATTTGCGTACCGTACCAAAGCAGTCTTAATGTGTCCTTATCCCCCTGCTCGTACATACGGAGGTGATTTCAGCTACCTGGGGGGTAGAAAACGGCCAACGCCGCCTGAATTTAGAGAGAGGCTCGCGGCGCCAAAGGCCCGTTTTGGGAGAAGGCTGAGACTCCGGAGCAGCTGAGAGCCTTCCAGGCCCATTATGAGAGAGAGGAAACGGGCCTGTCAGGGACTCATACAGGGGGGGGCCATGCCCAAGCAGGATGGGCAATGAGGCTGACGCAGAGGGAGGGTCAACATTCAAAAATGACAATTTTTTGTTTTGTTGTTGTTGCACTGAAACTACAACTGTGGGGGAAAAAAAAGAATGAAAAAATATTTTTTTTTTCATTTGGAAATTGCAAGAAAATTTTCTTGAATTTCATCGTTTGCGGGCATTTCAGGAAAAAGCGTTAGGAAAAACTTGGGGTGGAAGCAGCGCCAAACATTGACCTGTTTTGGCGCCGCGTCACTGCTTTCTCTCGCTTTTTTTTTTTTTTCAGTGACTCTCGATGGCCAGCGGAGCTAGTGATTTTTTTTATTTTATTTTTGGCAGCACCAGAAAGTGAGAGGGACGGAACCAACGGAACGTGCGCCGGTTTCTAAACAGAGAACTTAAATAATTCTGAAGGAGATTTGCAGTATATGTGTATATTTTTTATTATAACCAATATGCATGTATTATAAGTATAGAAATATATCTATTATTGAGCAAGGTAGCCAAAATTTGTTTACTGAACGTCCCTTTCCGGGAAAAAAAAGAAGAAAAAAATAATCAACTTATATTTCTGAAATCTGACTGACAAAAAATTAAGAAGTAGTTTCTCACTGTGTAGACTAAAACCTAAGAAAACCAAGTGGTGCTATGATTAAAACATTTTTTTCGACCATTCCTTATATTTTAACAGTGACGTCATTTCTGACCCAGTAACAGTTCTTTTTTGTCGTTAGCTTTCTGTCTCTTTTGTTATTTTATTATTTTTTTTTTTTTCGAATAAAACCATTGAATTTCCTGTCTAGTTCTAAAGTGAGGTCTATGTGAATATTTAATAATAAAAAAAAAAAAAATAACTGGCTGCTTGGAAGTTTTCGTGAAGTGTTTACTTCTGTTTACTGGGTTTTGATTGGATGTGGTGAAATTTCAATATACATAATTACCAAAAAAAAATAAATCTTAGGGGTTCATATATAGAACATTCGCACAATTGGGAGGAAAATTGCTGTACTTCCTCTATTATTTGTGGTTCCTATATAGCCAGCGCCCTCTGGTGGCCACAACACATTTTTTTAAACACATTATGGCCACTAAATGGCACTGATTATAAAAGACATTCGCACAATCAGGATAAAAATTGCCGTATTTCCTCTATTATTTGTGGTTCCTATATAGACAGCGCCCTCTAGTGGCCACAACACATTTTTTTAAACACATTATGGCCACTAAGTGGCACTGATGATATAGGATAATCGCACAATCTAAATGAAAATTGCCGTATTTCCTCTATTATTTGTGATTCCTATATAGTCAGCGCCCTCTAGTGACCACAACATTTTTTTTTTCTTAACACATTATGGGCACTAGGTGGCGCTGTTGATATAGGACATTCGCACAATCTAAATGAAAATTGCTGTACTTCCTCTATTATTTGTGGTTCCTATATAGTCAGCGCCCTCTAGTGACCACAATACTTTTTTTTTTTAAAAAACACATTATGGCCACTAGGTGGCATTGATGATATAGCATCACCATCCTCTAGTGACCACAACACATTTTTATAAACACATTATGGCCAGTAGGTGGCGCTGATGATATAGGACATTTGCACAATCTAGATGAAAATTGCTGTACTTCATCTATTAGTTGTAATTCCTATATAGTCAGCGCCCTCTAGTGACTACAATACATTTTTTTGTAAATACATTGTGGCCACTAGGGGCACTGATGATATAAGACATTCGCACAATTTAAATGAAAATTGCTGTACTTCCTCTATTATTTGTGATTCCTATATAGTCAGCGCCCTCTAGTGACCACAACACATTTTTTTTAACACATTATGGCCACTAGGTGGCACTGATGATATAACATCAGTGTCCTCTAGTGACCAAATTGGTTGAAAATTTGAAAAAAAAAACTTTTCAAAAAAGCACACACACATTATGGCCACTAGGGGGTGATGATGATGTAGGACATTTGAACAATCTAGATGAAAATTGCTGTACTTCCTCTATTATTTGTGATTTCTATATAGTCAGCGCCCTCTAGTGACGACAATACTTTTTTTTTAAACACATTATGGCCACTAGGTGGCACTGGTGATATATAGCATCACCGTCCTCTAGTGACCACAACACATTATTTTAAACACATTATGGCCACTAGGTGGTGCTGATGATATAGGACATTCGCACAATCTGGATAAAAATTGCCGTACTTCCTCTATTATTTGTGACTCCTATATAGTCAGCGCCCCTCTAGTGACCACAACACTTTTTTTTTTTTTTTTTTAAACACATTATGGCCACTAGGTGGCACTGATGATATAACATCCGTGTCCTCTAGTGACCAAATTGGTTGTAAATTTGAAAAAAAAAAGTTTAAAAAAAGCACGCACACATTATGGCCAGTAGGGGGTGCTGTTGATATAAGACATTTGCACACTCTAGATGAAAATTGCTGTACTTCCTCTATTATTTGTGGTTCTTATATAGTCAGCACCCTCTAGTGACGACAATACTTTTTTTTTTTTAAACACATTATGGCCAGTGGGTGGCGCTGATGATATAAGACATTCGCACATTCAGGATAAAAATTGCCGTATTTCCTCTATTATTTGTGATTCCTATATAGTCAGCGCCCTCTAGTGACCACAACATTTTTTTTTCTTTACACATTATGGGCACTAGGTGGCGCTGATGATGTAGGACATTCGTACAATCTAAATGAAAATGGCTGTACTTCCTCTATTATTTGTGACTCCTATATAGTCAGCGCCCTCTAGTAAACACAACACTTTTTTTTTCTGTTAAACACATTATGGCCACTAGGTGGCACTGATGATATAACATCGGTGTCCTCTATTGACCAAATTGGTTGTAAATTTGAAAAAAAAAAAACTTTTCAAAAAAGCACACACACACATTATGGCCACTGATGATGTAGGACATTTGAACAATCTAGATGAAAATTGCTGTTCTTCCTCTATTATTTGTGGTTCTTATATAGAATTAGCGTCCTGTAGTGACCCAACACATTTTTTAAACACATTATGGCAACTAGGGGGAACTGATCATATAACATCCGTGTCCTCTAGTGACCACAACAAATTGGTTGTAAATTAAAAAAAAAAATTTAAAAAAAGCACACACACATTATGGCCACAATCTGGAAAAAAATTACCATACTTCGTCTATTATTTGTGATTCCTATATAGTCAGCGCCCTCTAGTGACTACAATACATTTTTTTTTTAAACACATTATGGCCACTAGGGGGCACTCATGATATAGGACATTCGCACAATCTGGATAAAAATTGCTGTATATCTATTTTTTGTGATTCTTATATAGTCAGCGCCCTCTAGTGACCACAACACTTTTTATTTTAAACACATTATGGCCACTAGGTGGCACTGGTGATATATAGCATTACCGTACTCTAGTGACCACAACACATTTTTTTAAACAGATTATGGCCACTAGGGGGGCACTGATGATATAGGACATTCATACAATCTAGATGAAAATTACCGTATTTCCTCTATTATTTGTGATTCCTATATAGTCAGCGCCCTCTAGTGACCACAACACTTTTTTTTAAACACATTATTGCCACTAGGGGGGCGCTGAAGATATAGGGGGACATTTGCACAATCTAGATGAAAATTGCTGTACTTCCTCTATTATTTGTGATTCCTATACAGTCAGCACCCTTTAGTGACCACACTTTTTTTTTTAACCCCTAGGTGGCGGTGATGATAAAAAAAAACTTAAAAAAAACCCACACACATTATGGCCACAAGGTGGCGCTAATTATAAAGGACATTTGCAAAATCTGGATGTAAATTACCATACTTCCTCTGTTATTTGTGATTCCTATATAGTAAGGCGCCCTCTAGTGAACACAGCATTATTAAAAAAAAAAAAACACATTATAGCCGTTAGGTGGTGATGA
Source organism: Pelophylax lessonae (assembly GCF_965119305.1). Classification (NCBI taxonomy): domain Eukaryota; kingdom Metazoa; phylum Chordata; class Amphibia; order Anura; family Ranidae; genus Pelophylax; species Pelophylax lessonae. The sequence goes on from NC_138778.1 coordinate 4,361,082, forward strand.
TGATAACAAAAAAAAAAAACACTTTTCAAAAAAGCACACACACATTATGGCCACTAGGGGGCACTGATGATATAGGACATTCACACAATCTAAATGAAGATTGCTGTACTTCTATTATTTGTTTCCTTTATAGTCAGCGCCCTCTAGTGACCACGGCCCTATTTAAAAAAAAAAAAAGAAACATTATGGCCACTAAGTGGCACTGATTATATAGGACATTCGCACAATCAGGATAAAAATTGTCGCATTTCCTCTATTATTTGTGATTCCTATATAGTCAGCGCCCTCTAGTGACCACAACACTTTTTTCTAAACACATTATTGCCACTAGGGGGGCGCTGAAGATATAGGGGGACATTTGCACAATCTAGATGAAAATTGCTGTACTTCCTCTATTATTTGTGATTCCTATATAGTCAGCGCCCTCTAGTGACCACACTTTTGTTTAACCCCTAGGCGGCGGTGATGATAAAAAAAAAACATTAAAAAAACCCACACACATTATGGCCACAAGGTGGCGCTAATTATAAAGGACATTTGCACAATCTGGATGTAAATTACCATACTTCCTCTGTTATTTGTGATTCCTATATAGTCAGCGCCCTCTAGTGAACACAGCATTATTTAAAAAAAAAAAAAAAAAAACATTATAGCCACTAGGTGGTGATGATGATAACAAAAAAAAAAAAAACACTTTTCAAAAAAGCTCACACACATTATGGCCACTAGGGGGCACTGATGATATAGGACATTCACACAATCTGGATGAAAATTACTGCACTTCCTCTGTTATTTGTGATTCCTATATAGTCAGCACCCTCTAGTGACTACAATACTCTTTTTTTTAAAACACATTATGGCCACTAGGTGGCACTGATGATATAGGATATTCACAAAATCTGGATGAAAATTTGCTGTACTTCCGCTATAATTTGTTTCCTTTATAGTCAGCGCCCTCTAGTGACCACGGCACTATTTAAAAAAAAAAAAGAAACATTATGGCCACTAGGTGGCACTGACGATAATGGAGCTACACATATTAGAGAAAATACGTCAATTTTTGTCCTGATTATGCGGATATTTGTCACATCCACACAGCGAACATTTTATACATAGACCCCTCAGTTTCACTTCATGGAATGCTTCGGCAAAGTTTTCTTGGAAAAAAAAAAAATTTTTTCCTTAGAGGGTGTTTTTTCCCCCCCTTTTTTTGTGCGGTGGGGGTTTATTTAGGGAAGTTTAGTTTGTTTTATTTTTTCATCTTTTCCATTTTTTTTCTTGGTGTGCTTTTGAATAATATACTTTTTTTTTTTTATATGGAAAAAAAAGGTAAAATAAGAAGGCTAATGATCAGGGTTATCTTTCTGGTAGGAGAAGAGGTGCAGGATACATGAATGGAGCCTTCTGTCATCAGGAGCCATTTGGAATGTGGATTAGGGAAAAATTAGAAAAAAAAAATGCAACACAATTGCCAATGTTTTATCCATTAGAAAACACAGGAAAATACTTGTTGTGGGGTGGCAACACACACACTATAGTGCAGCGATGGAGAACCTTGGCACGCCAGATGTTTTGGAACTACATTTCCCATGATGCTCCACTACACTGCCATGGGCATGAGCATCATGGGAAATGTAGTTCCAAAACATCTGGAGTGCCAAGGTTCTCCATCACTGCTATAGTGGATTGAGTGGTGTCAGCCCTGCCTAGTTGTTTTTTTTTTTACTAAACTAAACCCTCCTACTGTCCTCATCTCCACAACATGGGACACTGGAAGTGTGTATAAGTCACAGGACAGCTCTGAATTTGACAACTGGGACAAGGTCATCCAGTGTCCAGGACAAAGAGATTCCAAACAGCATCCACCCCCCACTCCCCTGGTTCATTTACACCAGAGGGGCATTATTTTCCCCACCCCTACCTGAAAACACTGCACCTGGGGCAGCTGCCCCCCCCCCCCAACCTCTTTCCCAGGGCCCGGACAAGACCATCTAGATCACATGTGTCAAAAACAAGGCCCGCGGGCCGAATGTGGCCCTCCAGACCATTTCATGTGGCCCTCGCACCTCTCCTGCAGCTGCAGCACCCCCTCATATCTGTCCCCACCTTGTCCTAGCAGTCGGCAGCAGAGGGGGGAACAGAAGTCCTAATACAGATTCTGTGCAGCTGCAGCCCCCCCCCCCTCATCTCTGCCTCCCCTGGTCTCAGCATTCAGCAAACCCCAGCCCTCCTCTGGTCCTCCTCCAGACCCTGCACTTTCTGCTTCCCAGCTCCATCCCCAGCTTCTTCCCAGCAGCAGCAGAAGGTAAAGGGGGTGCACTGTGATATAAGGCAGGGTGGGGGACTTCTTATGGTGGAGGTGGGGGGCTCTTGACATCTGATGTAAGAGGGGAGTGGGACGGGTCATTCCATTTAGATTAATATATATATATAAGGAGAACAGCCCTCCATTGCATTGACTGTATATGTACAGGGATGTATAGGCATTGCACACACTGCTGTGATCATTAGGAGCCACTTTTAAATTTTCCTCGACCCGCCGCTTTAAAATTTTCCTGGAGCCGAGATCATTTGCTGGCTGGGCATGCGCACTGGGACGCGGCACCAGCTGATGAATGACGGGAAGTGACGGGGGTGGGGAAATCTGACACAACACCGGTCTCTGCTCCTATGTGCAAGGAGGAACAGGATGAGCGCTGCCAGAGCCCTACAAAATCTCCTCCAGCAGCCACTGGTGTGAATGTCTCCCAGCAAACAATGCGCTCCAACAATGTCTTCCGCAATGCTGGCTGGGGGGCGAGGTCTGTGTGTGGGTGGGGTCTGTGGGTGGGGTCTGGGCTCCCACAATGCCTTCTGGCAGGGCTGCTGATTTGCATACGGAGATTTCCCTCACACAATGTGCTGTATTCTTATTATTTCCTTTATTATAATCAACTTTTCATGTCACAGAGATTATTCCTCAGGAAGAAGGAATTTATAGAATCAGATTGGAATGTATAGATGAAAATATTACATTTGTATCTCTCCCTAAGCTCACTATTCTATCTTTAGAGGGCTTATATATCGATCAGGATGGCTCTTTTCTTGTCCTCGCTTCGGCAGGACATATACTAAAATTGGAACGATACAGAGAAGATTAGCATGGCCCCTGCGCAAGGATGACACGCAAATTCGTGAAGCGTTCCATATTTTCTTACACCAAATACATTCTACTTTATTTTTTTAACCTCAAATTGTTTTCATCTTTTTTACGCTCATTATCAATTATTGGAATAAATATAGAAATATCACAAGGTGCGTGTTACTATGACGTCAGCTATGAAATAGTTGCCCAGGAAATTTTGGGCTAACGACTCCAACATGTTTGGTAAAGGAAGACTTCTCCAACCTCTGTGCCAAATACGGTCCCCCGGACTCATTGGCGGCCCAATCTGTGGTCCCTCAAATGTCTAGACTACGACCGTGCCAAAGTTAGCGGGTTCAAGCTACTGTAACTTTAGCGCCCTGCGGTACCCAAACCACGGGAATTAAGGGCACCATACTCAGCAAACTAATTGTAGAGGACCTCTAGGAGCCACACAAATCATTTTTTGTGGCCAATGCTTAATTTTTACAGGATCTGGCATGGGGATCGACTTTGGCCAAATCCTGCGGAACACAGGGAATGCAAAGCCCCACTTCACGGTAGGGTGACCACATCTCCAAACTGCCATTCCGGGACCCCCCCCCCCCCCCCCCCAAAAAATGATGTTTTTTGATACCTTCATTTGCCAATTTTTCAGCAGTGTGTGTGTGTGTGTGGGGGGGGGGGGGGGTGCCACATGTCACATTACACAGCCCAATCAGAAAAAATAGAATGGCTGAAGCACAGCGCTGAGCGCACGCTGTGTGCTTAGCATGAGGATTTTCCATTGGATTTGTACATTGCCGTACTTTCCGGGGTGCAAACCCTAAACATCATGGGGGGCTTTTACCACCTGACCTCCTCACTACATCATAACCTCAGGAGCCCCCCATCTAATGTTCCCCACATCAAGAGGACTTGCAGCAAGGTAAATAATGTAAGGGACACAGACCTGCCAGTACCACAGTATCTGCCTGCCCAGCCATAAACAAATCTCAGGCCATTGAAGTAAAAATGTTATTAATATTGGCTTCTGCTAGGCAAATCGTTTTATTCATTTCTTTCACATATACTTTTTCTGTGCTTTCAAAAATGTGGTAGCATTGATCTGCACTGCAATGTTGCTGTGATGGCAACGATTTCTAGCAATCTCGCCCAGGACTGGTGTCAGTCTGTCAGAGTTTTATTGAGAATTGGGTCTGGTCAGTGTGTGGCACTGGCACTCTGGCAGCAGCTGCAGACATCCATTAAAAATTTTAACTTACATTTTTTTGTCCTCCTCTGATAACCCGGCGGCGGCCGGCCGTTGGAGTTACAGGAGCAGGCTGAGTTGAGCTGAGGCGGCGCCGCACAGTAGATGCTCCGGCTGACGTCACCATCCACCTCTGCTCACTGCTCTCCTATTGGTTGGCTCGAATTGCAGCCCGCCCATTCGCCCAACATGGTACACACAGCCCTGCCCAGCATGCATGAGTCATCCTCCCTCATCCAGCCACGGCGGACTGTCTGTGTCGGACATAATACAGACAGACAGTCCAGACTGAGACTCACGGTCGGCGGACATTCCGGGACACTGCATTGTCCCGTAATGAGGGTGACCGGGACCCGGGACAGACTCCCCAAAAACGGGACTGTCCTGGGCGATCCGGGACACGTGGTCACCCTACTTCACGGATATCTAAGACTATAGGGATTAATATGGTACCCAGCACTCCCCACTTTGTGGTATTGACTGGCGGCCATATGCTCCTAAGTGACCCCATGCAAATTTGACAAAGACATTTCAGGCTGATGACCCCAACATTTTCGGGATGGTAATGGTAAATCTCCCCTACCTCCGTGCCAAATTTGGACCCCCCGGACATGTTTGGGGCCTGAGTTGTGGCCCTGCAACTGTGCCCACTCCAAGCTTGCCATACTGCACCAAGCTGACCTAACCTTGGGGGCTAGGAGCACCAAATTTGGCACAGGGATAATAGAGGCCCCCAGAGGTAGATCTTCCCTATCTCTGTGCCAAATTGTGGACCCTGGGCTCATTCAGGGCCCGAGCTGTGGCCCTTCTAAGTTCCGTACCGTGACTGCACCTATAGTAACATGACGGGCCCCCCACTCCTCTAACTGCTCATTCTGCCCCCCCCCCCCCACTGACAGATCCCCCATCTTCATGTTACAACCGCTGTGAAATCCCCAGGGTTAAGCACTAACCATTCGGCATGCAAGAGGTGTGTGTCCCCATCATCCAGCCTGTGTCCCCCGCCGTGATCTAGTCTGTGTCCCCCATCATCCAGCCTGTGTCCCTCCTGTCATCTAGTCTGTGTCCCCCATCATCCAGCCTGTGTCCCCCGCCGTCATCTAGTCTGTGTCCCCCCATCATCCAGCCTGTGTCCCCCGCCGTCATCTAGTCTGTGTCCCCCCATCATCCAGCCTGTGTCCCCCGCCGTCATCTAGTCTGTGTCCCCCATCATCCAGCCTGTGTCCCTCCTGTCATCTAGTCTGTGTCCCCCCATCATCCAGCCTGTGTCCCCCGTCATCATGCAGCCGGTGTCCCCCGCCGTCGTGGAGCCTGTGTCCTTCGCCATCATTCAGCCGGTGTCCCCGCTCGTCATGCCGCCTGTGTCCCTGCTGTCACGCAGCCTGTATTCCTGCCATCATGTAGCCTGTGTCCCCATCACACAGCCTGTGTCCCCCATCAAGCAGCCTGTGTCCCCCTTTGTAGTGAAGCCTGTGTCACCCATCGTCATGCAGTCTGTGCCCCTGCTGTCACGCAGCCTGTGTTCCTGCCATCATGTAGCCTGTGTCCCCATCACACAGCCTGTGTCCCCGCCATCACACAGCCTGTGTCCCCCGTTGTCGTGCAGTCTGTGTCCCCCATCGTTGTGCAGCCTGTGTCCCCTATCCCTGTGCAGCCTGTGTCCCCCATCGTTGTGCAGTCTGTGTCCCCCATCGCCATGCAGCCTGTGTCCCCCGTCGTAGTGCAGAATGTGTCCCCCCGCCATCACGCAGCCTGTGTCCCCCATCATGCAGCCTATATCCCCGCTGTCATGCAGCCTGTGTCCCCTGCCGTCATGCAGCCTTTGTCTTCGCTGTCATGCAGGCACATCACAAGAGAGCTGCCACTCCACTCAGTCAGTTATATCATTGAAGGACTTTTCCCCTTACCAAATATACATACATATATATATAATTTTATTTATTTACTTATTATTCCATTTATATTACACATATATATATATATATATATATATAGTTCTCCTGATCATATATATGTATATATATATTTTATCATTCCATTTAGATTAATATATATAAGGACATTGCCCTCCATTGCTATGACTGTATATGTAAGGGATGTATAGGCATTGCACACACTGCTGTGATCACCGGAGGTGACGGGGGTTGGCAATTTTCATGGGTAGCTTTCAATTTTTCCTGGAGATGAGATCATTTGCTGGCTGGGCATGCGCACTGGGACGCGGCACCAGCTGATGAATGACGTGAAGTGACGGGGGTGGGGAAATCTGACACAACACCGGTCTCTGCTCCTTTGTACAAGGAGGAACAGGATGAGCTCTGCCAGAGCCCTACAAAATCTCCTCCAGCAGCCACTGGTGTGAATGTCTCCCAGCAAACAATGCGCTCCAACAATGTCTTCCGCAATGCTGGCTGGGGGGCGAGGTCTGTGTGTGGGTGGGTGGGGTCTTCAATCCCACAATTCCTTCTGGCAGGGCTGCTGATTTGCATATGTTGATTTCCCTCACACAATGTGCTGTATTCTTATTATTTCCTTTATTATAATCAACTTTTCATGTCACAGAGATTATTCCTCAGGAAGAAGGAATTTATAGAATCAGATTGGAATGTATAGATGAAAATATTACATTTGTATCTCTCCCTAAGCTCACTATTCTATCTTTAGAGGGCTTATATATCGATCAGGATAGCTCTTTTCTTGTCCTCGCTTCGGCAGGACATATACTAAAATTGGAACGATACAGAGAAGATTAGCATGGCCCCTGCGCAAGGATGACACGCAAATTCGTGAAGCGTTCCATATTTTCTTACACCAAATACATTCTAATTTATTTTATTTTTTACACCTCAAATCTTTTTTTCATCTTTTTTACTCTCATTATCAAATATTGGAATAAATATACAAATATCACAAGGTGCGTTACTGTGACATCAGCTATGAAATAGTTGCCCAGGAAATTTTGGGCTAACGACTCCAACATGTTTGGTAAAGTAAAACTTCTCCAACCTCTGTGCCAAATACGGCCCCCCGGACTCATTGGCCGATCTGTGGTCCCTCAAATGTCTGGACTACGACCGTGCCAAAGTTAGCGGGTTCAAGCTACTGTAAATTTAGCGCCCTGCGGTACCCAAACCACGGGAATTAAGGGCACCATACTCAGCAAACTAATTGTAGAGGACCTCTAGGAGCCACACAAATAATTTTTTGTGGCCAATGCTTAATTTTTACAGGGTCTGGCATGGAGATTGACTTTGGCCAAATCCTGCGTAACATAGGGAATGCAAAGCCCCACTTCACAGATAGCTAAGACTATAGGGATTAATATGGTACTCAGCACTCCCCGCTGTGTGGTATTGACTGGCGGCCATATGCTCCTAAGTGACCCCATGAAAATTTGACAAAGACATTTTCGGGATGGTAATGGTAAACCTCCCCTACCTCCGTGCCAACGGACATGTTTGGGGCCTGAGTTGTGGCCCTGCAACTGTGCCCACTCCAAGCTTGCCATACTGCACCAAGCTGACCTAACCTTGGGGGCTAGGGGCACCAAATTTGGCACAGGGATAATAGAGGCCCCCAGAGGTAGATCTTCCCTATCTCTGTGCCAAATTTTGGACCCTGGACTCATTCAGGGCCCGACCTGTGGCCCTTCTAAGTTCCGTACCGTGACTGCACCTATAGTAACATGACGGGCCCCCCACTCCTCTAACCGCTCATTCTGCCCCTCACTGACAGATCCCCCATCTTCATGCTACAGCCGCTGTGAAAATCCCCAGGGTTAAGCACTGACCATTCGGCATGCAAGAGGTGTGTGTCCCCATCATCCAGCCTGTGTCCCCCGCCGTCATCTAGTCTGTGTCCCCCATCATCCAGCCTGTGTCCCTCCTGTCATCTAGTCTGTGTCCCCCCTCATCTAGCCTGTGTCCCCCGTCATCATCTAGTCTGTGTCCCCCCTCATCCAGCCTGTGTCCCTCCTGTCATCTAGTCTGTGTCCCCCCATCATCCAGCCTGTGTCCCCCGCCGTCATCTAGTCTGTGTCCCCCCATCATCCAGCCTGTGTCCCCCGCCGTCATCTAGTCTGTGTCCCCCCTCATCCGGCCTGTGTCCCCCGTCGTCATCTAGTTTGTGTCCCCCCTCATCCAGCCTGTGTCCCTCCTGTCATCTATTCTGTGTCCCCCATCACCCAGCCTGTGTCCCTCCTGTCATCTAGTCTGTGTCCCCCCTCATCCAGCCTGTGTCCCTCCTGTCATCTAGTCTGTGTCCCCCCTCATCCAGCCTGTATCCCCCGTCGTCATCTAGTCTGTGTCCCCCCATCATACAGCCTGTGTCCCCCCTGTCATCTAGTCTGTGTCCCCCCTCATCCAGCCTGTGTCCCCCCTGTCATCTAGTCTGTGTCCCCCCTCATCCAGCCTGTGTCCCCCGTCGTCATCTAGTCTGTGTCCCCCCTCATCCAGCCTGTGTCCCCCGTCGTCATCTAGTCTGTGTCCCCCCTCATCCAGCCTGTGTCCCTCATGTCATCTAGTCTGTGTCCCCCCTCATCCAGCCTGTGTCCCTCCTGTCATCTAGTCTGTGTCCCCCATCATCCAGCCTGTGTCCCTCCTGTCATCTAGTCTGTGTCCCCCCATCATCCAGCCTGTGTCCCTCCTGTCATCTAGTCTGTGTCCCCCCTCATCCAGCCTGTGTCCCCCGTCGTCATCTAGTCTGTGTCCCCCCTCATCCAGCCTGTGTCCCCCGTCGTCATCTAGTCTGTGTCCCCCCTCATCCAGCCTGTGTCCCTCATGTCATCTAGTCTGTGTCCCCCCTCATCCAGCCTGTGTCCCTCCTGTCATCTAGTCTGTGTCCCCCCCATCATCCAGCCCATGTCCCCCGCCGTCATCTAGTCTGTGTCCCCCATCATCCAGCCTGTGTCCCTCCTGTCATCTAGTCTGTGTCCCCCCTCATCCAGCCTGTGTCCCCCGTCGTCATCTAGTCTGTGTCCCCCCTCATCCAGCCTGTGTCCCTCCTGTCATCTAGTCTGTGTCCCCCCTCATCCAGCCTGTGTCCCCCGTCGTCATCTAGTCTGTGTCCCCCCATCATCCAGCCTGTGTCCCCCGCCGTCATCTAGTCTGTGTCCCCCATCATCCAGCCTGTGTCTCTCCTGTCATCTAGTCTGTGTCCCCCCTCATCCAGTCTGTGTCCCTCCTGTCATCTAGTCTGTGTCCCCCCTCATCCAGCCTGTGTCCCCCGTCGTCATCTAGTCTGTGTCCCCCCTCATCCAGCCTGTGTCCCTCCTGTCATCTAGTCTGTGTCCCCCCTCATCCAGCCTGTGTCCCTCCTGTCATCTAGTCTGTGTCCCCCCTAATCTGGCCTGTGTCCCCCCGTCATCACACAGCCTGTGTCCCCCATAGTTGTGCAGCCTGTCCCCCCCGTCGCCATGCAGCCTGTCCCCCCCGTCGCCATGCAGCCTGTGTCTTCGCAGTCATGCAGGCACATCACAAGAGAGCTGCCACTCAGTTAGTTATATAATTGAAGGACTTTTCCCCTTACCAAATATACATACATATATATATATATAATTTTATTTATTTATTTATTATTCCATTTATGTTACATATATATATGTATAGTTTTCCTGATCATATATATGTATATATATATAAATATATATAATTTTTTTTTTTTATCATTCCATTTAGATTAATATATATAAGGACAACAGCCCTCCATTGCTATGACTGTATATGTAAGGGATGTATAGGCATTGCACACACTGCTGTGATCACCGGAGGTGACGGGGGTTGGGAATTTTCACAGGTAGCTTTAAAATTTTTCCTGGAGATGAGATCATTTGCTGTCTGGGCATGCGCAGTGGGACGCGGCACCAGCTGATGAATGACGTGAAGTGACGGGGGTGGGGAAATCTGACACAACACCGGTCTCTGCTCCTTTGTACAAGGAGGAACAGGATGAGCTCTGCCAGAGCCCTACAAAATCTCCTCCAGCAGCCACTGGTGTGAATGTCTCCGAGCAAACAATGCGCTCCCACAATGTCTTCCGGCTGGCTGGTGGGCGAGGTCTGTGTGTGGGTGGGGTTTGTGGGTGGGGTCTGCACTCCCACAATACCTTCTGGCAGGGCTGCTGATTTGCATACGGAGATTTCCCTCACACAATGTGCTGTATTCTTATTATTTCCTTTATTATAATCAACTTTTCATGTCACAGAGATTATTCCTCAGGAAGAAGGAATTTATAGAATCAGATTGGAATGTATAGATGAAAATATTACATTTGTATCTCTCCCTAAGCTCACTATTCTATCTTTAGAGGGCTTATATATCGATCAGGATGGCTCTTTTCTTGTCCTCGCTTCGGCAGGACATATACTAAAATTGGAACGATACAGAGAAGATTAGCATGGCCCCTGCGCAAGGATGACACGCAAATTCGTGAAGCGTTCCATATTTTCTTACACCAAATACATTCTAATTTATTTTATTTTTTACACCTCAAATCATTTTTTCATCTTTTTTACTCTCATTATCAAGTATTGGAATAAATATAGAAATATCACAAGGTGCGTGTTACTATGACATCAGCTATGAAATAGTTGATCAGGAAATTTTGGGCTAACGACTCCAACATGTTTGGTAAAGTAAAACTTCCCCAACCTCTGTGCTAAATACGGCCCCCCGGGCTCATTGGCCGATCTGTGGTCCCTCAAATGTCTGGACTACGACCGTGCCAAAGTTAGCGGGTTCAAGCTACTGTAAATTTAGCGCCCTGCGGTACCCAACCCACAGGAATTAAGGGCACCATACTCAGCAAACTATTTGTAGAGGACCTCTAGGAGCCACACAAATAATTTTTTGTGGCCAATGCTTAATTTTTACAGGGTCTGGCATGGAGATCGACTTTGGCCAAACCCTGCAGAACATTGGGAATGTAAAGCCCCACTTCACGGATAGCTAAGACTATAGGGATTAATATGGTACCCAGCACTCCCCACTTTGTGGTACTGACTGGCGGCCATATGCTCCTAAGTGACCCCACAAAAATTTGACAAAGACATTTTGGGCTAATGACCCCAACATTTTCGGGATGGTAATGGTAAACCTCCCCTACCGGACATGTTCAGGGCCCGAGTTGTGGCCCTGCAACTGTGCCCACTCCAAGCTTGCCATACTGCACCAAGCTGACCTAACCATGGGGGCTAGGGGCACCAAATTTGGCACAGGGATACAGAGGCCCCCAGAGGTAGATCTTCCTTATCTCTGTGCCAAATTTTGGACCCTGGACTCATTCAGGGCCCGAGCTGTGGCCCTTCTAAGTTCCGTACCGTGACTGCACCTAAAGTAACATGACGGGCCCCCCACTCCTCTAACCGCTTATTCTGCCCCCCCCCCACTGATAGATCCCCCATCTTCATGCTACAGCCGCTGTGAAATCCCCAGGGTTAAGCACTGATCATTCGGCATGCAAAAGGTGTGTCCCCCCATCATCCAGCCTGTGTCCCCGGCCGTCATCTAGTCTGTGTCCCCCATCATCCAGCCTGTGTCCCCCGCCGTCATCTAGTCTGTGTCCCCCATCATCCAGCCTGTGTCCCCCGCCGTCATCTAGTCTGTGTCCCCCCATCATCCAGCCTGTGTCCCCCGCCGTCATCTAGTCTGTGTCCCCCATCATCCAGCCTGTGTCCCTCCTGTCATCTAGTCTGTGTCCCCCATCATCCAGCCTGTGTCCCTCCTGTCATCTAGTCTGTGTCCCCCCATCATCCAGCCTGTGTCCCCCGTCGTCATGCAGCCGGTGTCCCCCGCCGTCGTGGAGCCTGTGTCCCTCGCCATCATTCAGCCTGTGTCCCCGCTCGTCATGCCGCCTGTGTCCCTGCTGTCACGCAGCCTGTATTCCAGCCATCATGTAGCCTGTGTCCCCATCACACAGCCTGTGTCCCCCATCAAGCAGCCTTTGTCCCCTGTTGTCGTGCAGCCTGTGTCCCCCATCGTTGTGCAGCCTGTGTCCCCCGTTGCCATGCAGCCTGTGTCCCTCTTTGTAGTGAAGCCTGTGTCCCCCCGCCGTCATGCAGCCTGTGTCCCCCATCGTCATGCAGCCTGTGCCCCCGCTGTCACGCAGCCTGTGTTCCTGCCATCATGTAGCCTGTGTCCCCATCACACAGCCTGTGTCCCCGCCATCACACAGTCTGTGTCCCCCGTTGTCGTGCAGTCTGTGTCCCCCATCGTTGTGCAGCCTGTGTCCCCCATCGTTGTGCAGCCTGTGTCCCCCATCCCTGTGCAGCCTGTGTCCCCCATCGTTGTGCAGCCTGTGTCCCCCATCGTTGTGCAGCCTATGTCCCCCATCCCTGTGCAGCCTGTGTCCCCCATCCCTGTGCAGAATGTGTCCCCCTGCCATTACGCAGCCTGTGTCCCCCATCATGCAGCCTATATCCCCGCTGTCATGCAGCCTGTGTCCCCTGCCGTCATGCAGGCACATCACAAGAGAGTTGCCACTCCACTCAGTCAGTTATATCATTGAAGGACTTTTCCCCTTACCAAATATACATACATATATATATATATATAATTTTATTTATTTACTCATTATTCCATTTATATTATATATATATATATATATATATATATATAGTTCTCCTGATCATATATATGTATATATATATTTTTTTTTTATCATTCCATTTAGATTAATATATATAAGGAGAACAGCCCTCCATTGCTATGACTGTATATGTAAGGGATGTATAGGCATTGCACACACTGCTGTGATCACCGGAGGTGACGGGGGTTGGCAATTTTCATGGGTAGCTTTAAAATTTTCCTGGAGCCGAGATCATTTGCTGTCTGGGCATGCGCACTGGGACGCGGCACCAGCTGATGAATGACGGGAAGTGACGGGGGTGGGGAAATCTGACACAACACCGGTCTCTGCTCCTTTGTACAAGGAGGAACAGGATGAGCTCTGCCAGAGCCCTACAAAATCTCCTCCAGCAGCCACTGGTGTGAATGTCTCCCAGCAAACAATGCGCTCCAACAATGTCTTCCGCAATGCTGGCTGGGGGGCGAGGTCTGTGTGGGTGGGTGGGGTCTGCATGTGGGTGGGTTCTATGGGTGGGGTCTGCACTCCCACAATACCTTCTGGCAGGGCTGCTGATTTGCATACGGAGATTTCCCTCACACAATGTGCTGTATTCTTATTATTTCCTTTATTATAATCAACTTTTCATGTCACAGAGATTATTCCTCAGGAAGAAGGAATTTATAGAATCAGATTGGAATGTATAGATGAAAATATTACATTTGTATCTCTCCCTAAGCTCACTATTCTATCTTTAGAGGGCTTATATATCGATCAGGATGGCTCCTTTCTTGTCCTCGCTTCGGCAGGGCATATACTAAAATTGGAACGATACAGAGAAGATTAGCATGGCCCCTGCGCAAGGATGACACGCAAATTCGTGAAGCGTTCCATATTTTCTTACACCAAATACATCCTACTTTATTTTATTTTACAATTCAAATCTTTTTTCATCTATTTTACTCTCATTATCAATTATTGGAATAAATATAGAAATATCACAAGGTGCGTGTTACTGTGACATCAGCTATGAAATAGTATCCCAGGAAATTTTGGGCTAACGACTCCAACATGTTTGGTAAAGTAAGACTTCTCCAACCTCTGTGCCAAATACGGCCCCCCGGACTCATTGGCCGATCTGTGGTCCCTCAAATGTCTAGACTACGACCGTGCCAAAGTTAGCGGGTTCAAGCTACTGTAAATTTAGCTGCCTGCGGTACCCAAACCACAGGAATTAAGGGCACCATACTTGGCAAACTATTTGTAGAGGACCTCTAGGAGCCACACAAATAATTTTTTGTGGCCAATGATTAATTTTTACAGGGTCTGGCATGGGGATCGACTTTGGCCAAATCCTGCGGAACACAGGTAATGCAAAGCCCCGCTTCACAGATAGCTAAGAGTATAGGGATTAATATGGTACCCAGCACTCTCCGCTTTGTGGTGTTGACTGGCAGCCATATGCTCCTAAGTGACCCCATAACTGCAACTGTGCCCACTCCAAGCTTGCCATACTGTACCAAGCTGACCTAACCTTGGGGGCTAGGGGCACCAAATTTGGCACAGGGATACAGAGGCCCCCAGAGGTAGACCTCCCATATCTCGGTGACAAATTTTGGACCCTGAACTCATTCAGGGCCCGAGCTATAGCCCTTCTAAGTTCCGTACCATGACTGCACCTATAGTAACATGACGGGCCCCCCACTCCTCTAACCGCTCATTCTGCCCCCACACTGATAGATCCCCCATCGTCATGCTACAGCCACCTGTGTCTCCTTCCATCATGCAGCCTGTGTCCCCCGTCATCATGCAACCTGTGTTCCCCATCGTCATGCAACCTGTGTCCCCTGTCGTCATGCAATCTGTGTCCCCTGTCGTCATGCAACCGGTTTCCCCATCGTCATGCAACCTGTGTCCCCTGTCATCATGCAACCTGTGTTCCCCATCGTCATGCAACCGGTTTCCCCATCGTCATGCAACCTGTGTCCCCTGTCATCATGCAACCTGTGTTCCCCATCATCATGCAACCTGTGTCCCCTGTCGTCATGCAACCTGTGTTCCCCGTCGTCATGCAACCTGTGTCCCCTGTAGTCATGCAACCTGTGTCCCCGCCGTCACGCAGCCTGTGTCCCCGCTGTCATGCAACCTGTGTCCCCTGTCGTCATGCAACCTGTGTCCCCGCCATCATGAAATCTGTGTCCCCTGTCATCATGCAACCGGTTTCCCCATGTAATGCAACCTGTGTCCCCCATCATCATGCAACCTGTGTTCCCCATCATCATGCAACCTGTGTTCCCCATCGTCATGCAACCTGTGTTCCCCATCGTCATGCAACCTGTTTCCCTTGTCGTCATGCAACCTGTGTCCCCTGTCGTCATGCAACCTGTTTCCCTTGTCGTCATGCAACCTGTGTTCCCCATCATCATGCAACCTGTGTTCCCCGTCGTCATGCAACCTGTGTCCCCTGTCATCATGCAACCTGTGTCCCCGCTGTCACGCAGCCTGTGTCTTTGCCATCATGCAGGCACGTCACGAGAGAGCTGACACTCCTCTCAGTCAGTTATATCATTGGAGGACTGTTCTTCTTATCAAATATACATAAATATATATATACAGTCAGGTCCATAAATATTGGGACATCAACACAAGTCTAATCTTTTTGGCTCTATATACCACCACAATGAATTTGAAATAAAAAAAAACAAGATGTGCTTTAACTGCAGACTTTCAGCTTTAATTCAAGGGTATTTACATCCAAATCAGGTGAACGGTGTAGGAATTACAACAGTTTGTATATGTGCCTCCCACTTTTTAAGGGACCAAAAGTAATGGGACAATTGGCTGCTCAGCTGTTCCATGGCCAGGTGTGTGTTATTCCCTCATTATCCCATTTACAAGGAGCAGATAAAAGGTCCAGAGTTCATTTCAAGTGTGCTATTTGCATTTGGAATCTGTTGCTGTCAACTCTCTATATGAGAACCAAAGAGCTGTCACTATCAGTGAAGCAAGCCATCATTAGGCTGAAAAAACAAAACAAACCCATCAGAGAGATAGCAAAAACATTAGGTGTGGCCAAATCAACTGTTTTGAACATCGTTAAAAAAAGAAAGAACGCACCGGTGAGCTCAGCAACACCAAAAGACCCGGAAGACCACGGAAAACAACTGTGGTGGATGACCGAAGAATAATTTTCCTGGTGAAGAAAACACCCTTCACAACAGTTGGCCAGATCAAGATCACTCTCCAGGAGGTAGGTGTATGTGTGTCAGATCAAGAACACTCTCCAGGAGGTAGGTGTATGTGTGTCAAAGTCAACAATCAAGAGAAGACTTCACCAGAGTGAATACAGAGGGTTCACCACAAGATGTAAACCATTGGTGAGCCTCAAAAACAGGAAGGCCAGATTAGAGTTTGCCAAACAACATCTAAAAAAGCCTTCACAGTTCTGGAACATCCTATGGACAGATGAGACCAAGATCAACTTGTAGCAGAGTGATGGGAAGAGAAGAGTATGGAGAAGGAAAGGAACTGCTCATGATCCAAAGCATACCACCTCATCAGTGAAGCATGGTGGTGGTAGTGTCATGGCGTGGGCATGTATGGCTGCCAATGGAACTGGTTCTCTTGTATTTATTGATGATGTGACTGCTGACAAAAGCAGCAGGATGAATTCTGAAGTGTTTCGGGGAATATTATCCGCTCATATTCAGCCAAATGCTTCAGAACTCATTGGATGGCGCTTCACAGTGCAGATGGACAATGACCCGAAGCATACTGCGAAAGCAACCAAAGAGTTTTTTAAGGGAAAGAAGTGGAATGTTATGCAATGGCCAAGTCAATCACCTGACCTGAATCCGATTGAGCATGAATTTCACTTGCTGAAGACAAAACTGAAGGGAAAATGCCCCAAGAATAAGCAGGAACTGAAGACAGTTGCAGTAGAGGCCTGGCAGAGCATCACCAGGGATGAAACCCAGCGTCTGGTGATGTCTATGCGTTCCAGACTTCAGGCTGTAATTCACTGCAAAGGATTTGCAACCAAATATTAAAAAGTGAAAGTTTGATTTATGATTGTTAATCTGTCCCATTACTTTTGGTCCCTTAAAAAGTGGGAGGCACATATACAAACTGTTGTAATTCCTACACCTTTCACCTGATTTGGATGTAAATACCCTCAAATTAAAGCTGAAAGTCTGCAGTTAAAGTACATCTTTTTTGTTTCATTTCAAATCCATTGTGGTGGTGTATAGAGCCAAAAAGATTAGAATTGTGTCCATGTCCTAATATTTATGGACCTTACTGTATATATATATATATATATTTTTATTTATTTATTATTTGATTTATATGACACATACACACAAATATATATATATTTATTTTTTATTTTTTTAAATCCTTCTATTTAGATTAACATATATATATATATATATATTTATATTTAATCAAGAGAACAGCCCTCCATTTATTTGTTAATTATTCCATTTATATTACTAATATATATATATATATATTTTTTTTTATCATTCCATTTAGATTAATATATTTATATAAGGAGAACAGCCCTCCATTGCTATGACTGTATATGTAAGGGATGTATAGGCATTGCACACACTGCTGTGATCACCGGAGGTGACGGGGGTTGGGAATTTTCATGGGTAGCTTTAATTTTTTCCTGGAGATGAGATCATTTGCTGGCTGGGCATGCGCACTGGGACGCGGCACCAGCTGATGAATGACGTGAAGTGACGGGGGTGGGGAAATCTGACAACACCGGTCTCTGCTCCTTTGTACAAGGAGGAACAGGATGAGCTCTGCCAGAGCCCTACAAAATCTCCTCCAGCAGCCACTGGTGTGAATGTCTCCCAGCAAACAATGCGCTCCACCAATGTCTTCCGGCTGGCTGGCGGGCGAGGTCTGGGTGGGTGGGGTCTGCGCTTCCACAATACCTTCTGGCAGGGCTGCTGATTTGCATACGGAGATTTGCCTCACACAATGTGCTGTATTCTTATTATTTCCTTTATTATAATCAACTTTTCATGTCACAGAGATTATTCCTCAGGAAGAAGGAATTTATAGAATCAGATTGGAATGTATAGATGAAAATATTACATTTGTATCTCTCCCTAAGCTCACTATTCTATCTTTAGAGGGCTTATATATCGATCAGGATGGCTCTTTTCTTGTCCTCGCTTCGGCAGGACATATACTAAAATTGGAACGATACAGAGAAGATTAGCATGGCCCCTGCGCAAGGATGACACGCAAATTCGTGAAGCGTTCCATATTTTCTTACACCAAATACATTCTACTTTTTTTTTTAACACCTCAAATTTTTTTCATCTATTTTACTCTCATTATCAATTATTGGAATAAATATACAAATATCACAAGGTGCGTGTTACTATGACATTCCCGCTGGGGGGGGCCCACAGCTGCCCATACACTCGCACATTTTCATACATTCTCTGCACATTCCATCGCGTCACCCACATTCATCATTTCCTTTCCATTCAGCATTTTATTTCCTAAAAAAAATTATTTCAAACTAAATTCTATTCATGTATGGGTGGCTTTAGGTTTCCCGCACACCGTCATGCGGAACGCAGAGGTTGATGTTGAGCTGCTTGTATTGTTTGTTTGTTTATTGCTTTATTATAAGTGTTATTTATTATTTTTGCCTATTTTCTTTTTTTTTTTTTTTTTAAGATTACTTGTTCTGTTTTTCTTGTTTTATTTATTTTTTATTTTTGTATTATTTTTTGTTTGATATAATAATAATAATTTATCATTATCACACGATCTTTGCTGTCTGCATCAATAAAAATAAAAATACGTTTTTGCTTGTGGCGACCAATGAAAGCCTCAGACCTCAATTATTTGTATTGTGTGTTTGTATCTCTCCTTTATGTGTTAATATACTTTTACAAAATAATAATAATACTAATATAATATAAATACATGGGAGGGGGGATAATCTCCATGTATAACTACATTAGGGGGGGATATGATCACCATGTATAAATACATAAGGGGGGGGGGGGTATGATCACCATGTATAAATACATAAGGGGGGGGGGATATGATCTCCATGTATAAATACATAAGGGGGGTGATATGCTCTTCATGTATAAATACATAAGGGGGGGGGGGATATGCTCTCCATGTATAAATACATAAGGGGGGATATGATCACCATGTATAAATACATAAGGGGGGGATATGATCTCCATGTATAAATACATAAGGGGGGATATGCTCTCTATGTATAAATACATAAGGGGGGATATGATCACCATGTATAAATACATAAGGGGGATATGATCACCATGTAAAAAAACATAAGGGGGGATATGATCTCCATTCTCCATGTATAAATACATAAGGGGGGGGGATATAATCTCCATGTATAAATACATAAGGGGGGGGGGGGTATGATCACCATGTATAAATACATAAGGGGGGATATGATCTCCATGTATAAATACATAAGGGGGGGGGATATGCTCTCTATGTATAAATACATAAGGGGGGATATGATCTCCATGTATAAATACAAAAGGGGGGATATGCTCTCCATGTATAAATACATAAGGGGGATATGATCTCCATGTATAAATACATAAGGGGGGATATGATCTCCATGTATAAATACATAAGGGGGGGATATGGTCTCCATGTATAAATACATAAGGGGGGATATGATCACCATGTATAAATACATAAGGGGGGATATTATCTCCATGTATAAATACATAAGGGGGGATATGCTCTCCATGTATAAATACATAAGGGGGGATATGCTCTCCATGTATAAATACATAAGGGGGGATATGCTCTCCATGTATAAATACATAAGGGGGGATATGATCTCCATGTATAAATACATAAGGGGGGATATGGTCTCCATGTATAAATACATAAGGGGGGATATGATCACCATGTATAAATACATAAGGGGGGATATTATCTCCATGTATAAATACATAAGGGGGGATATGCTCTCCATGTATAAATACATAAGGGGGGATATGCTCTCCATGTATAAATACATAAGAGGGTATATGAGGTACAGATGAAAGAGGGGTGTCTGACGGGAAGGTGGGGAACCTAGGAGTCCGACTGTCCCAAGGAGGGTCCCCTATCCACCCCAAAACCCACCAGGGGGAGAGGGGGGGGGGGGACAACTACTCACCATACCAGGAACTGGGTGGGCACCGCTCCAAACAGAACCCCACTCCATCGAAATGAAGAAGAGGTGTTGCCTCTGTGTTACAGAAGGAAAGGACAATGTGAACACCAGTCAGGTGGACTCAGCATTTCTTCATTCTGGACTTGTGGGTCTGACTATAATAGGAGAGAGAGTCGGTGCCCTGGTGTCTGAGAGGGACTGTGCCTATTATTTAGTCAAAAATATGATTCTCAGTAGGAATCAGTGGTGAAGTGTTAGATAGTCAGCTTGGCCGGATCTGTTTGTTGTCTATTACAGGTACACAACAATGTAATAATGACACTGGCAGGGAAGGGGTTAACATTATGGGTGATCAAGGGGTTAAATGTGAGCCTAGGGGAGTGATTCTAACCGTGGGGGGCGTGGCTTCTGACATGACCATAGAGACCTGTGTTCTTATATAGAAGGATCACAGGCACTCTGTGATCATTCCAGGGAGAAGAACGGTCAGCTGTGTTTACAACATCCGACCGTTCTTTTCTCTCAGCGGGGAGCGATTGCGGGTGTCAGACGGCAATCGGAGCCGCCTGCCCCGTGCATTGGCTTCCCCGAGTGATTTTAACTGTGGGGGGGGGGGGCGTGGCTTGTGAAATGATCATAGAGACCTGTGTTCCTATATAGAAGGATCACAGGGGCTCTGTGATCATTCCAGGGAGAAAAACGGTCAGCTGTGTTTACAACATCCGACCATCCTTCTCTCTCATCGGGGAGTGATCGCGGGTGTCAGGCGGCAATCGGAGCTGCCTGCCCGCTGCATCGGCTTCCCTGCTGACGAGCGGGGGCAGGAGCGGCTCGCGCTCGCCCCCGCCCCATACAGCTACGGAGATTCTCCCAGGAGTGGCTGCCTGCCGCCGTATAAGTGCGGCGGGCAGTCGTTAAGCGGTTAAATAGATTCAGTATTTCAGCACTTACCTGAAGGGAAGCGATCAGTGCGAGCGTCACCTGAAAGCTTTCTGCATAGTAGCTCACGGGATTACACATTATATTCGTTTATACTGCAATTCGGGTATTCGGATATACAGTATATATAATCTCACAAAAAATTACAGTTTTATATCTTTATGTTTGAAGCCTGAAATTTGGCAAAAGGTCGAAAAGTTCAAGGGGGCCGAATACTTTCGCAATGCACTGTATCTGAATCTCCGAATAACGAAAAATTTGTCAGAATATTTATTCGGAACGAAGCGAACCGCACAATTCTAATCGCAGAAGTAATACCAAATGCCCGGACAGCCAAGGCTCAGTCTGAACCCAACCCGAATCCCATTCTTAGTCAATGATCCTGGAAAGCAGATTTTCCTTTCTTTGGGAAGTGAGTACTGTACTTTGTATTCTGTAGAGCAGAGCAGATGCGGTGGTCAACTCTTATCAATACACGATCAATACTCTGGCAGATAACAGTGAGGGTTCCCTATGCTCCTCCATTGTCCTGCCTGGCCTCCTGCGTCTGTCTGCAGGTGGCCCTCTGATCATATTATAATATACCCTCAGCATTACCCAGGGAGGCAGATGGGGCCAGCCATAGAACGGAGAACCATGACCAATGTGACTTATGTCCTCCTTTATTGGAAGAGAAGCCACCAAACTTATGGGGCATAAAAGGAGAAATTATTGGTCGACAGCTCCTGGACCGTACGTCACATTCCCCGGTGTGCCCTGTTATTGGTGGCATCATAGAGAGCCGGAATTCTCTACACCAAACCTTCCACAAAGGAACGACATCAAGAATCGGGCACTTTAATGGCCTTGAATTTAGAGGTCTTATAGTTATGAGACTTATAGTGGCAGAAAATAATACTGCAGGGGAAATCTTCGGATTGGAGGTGAATATTGTAGAGAAAGTTGGTTTGTTATTTTATCATTTTAATAATTTATTTTTAAAGAGTAGTCATTGGCCGAACACCCCCCCCCCCTTCGTTCGCTTCGCACCCCCCCTTCATTCGCTTCGCACCAGAACATCTCGAACAGGGGAAAAGAGTTCTAGTGAACATGCAAACTCCATTAAAGTCTATGGGACACGAACAATACAAAAAAAATGTTTTAAAAAGATCGATCTTCCGGAGTACGTCAACATATGACGAAACGCATAGGGTGGGCAACATGCTGACGTCACCGCGTGTGCGATCCCGGAAGGACGGGTGTGTTTGTATGCTGGCCGCATTGATTTTAATGTGAACTCTGTTTCTTGTGATTGGCTGAACAATCCAACCCCCCCCCCCTCCCATTCGGTTTGCACCAGAACATCTTAAACAGGGGAAAAGTTCTAGCGAACATGCAAACTCTATTAACCGGTTGCCGAACGCTTACCACATATATACTGTGGCAACGTGGCACTCCCAGGCAAACCGACATAGGTCTACATCGGTCACACGCCTGCATCTAGGGGGCGAGCGCGATCCTGCCCCCACTCGTCAGCCGGGACTCGGATGCACGGTGCAGGAGGCTCTGATTGCCACCTGACACCCGCAAACACTCCCTGCTGAGAGAGAAGAATGGTCGGATGTTGAAAACACAGCTGACCGTTCTTCTCCCTGGAATGATCACAGAGCGCCTGTGATCCTTCTATATAGGAACACAGGTCTCTATGGTCATTTCACAAGCCACGCCCCCATACAGTTAGAAACACGCCCCTAGGTACACATTTAATCCCTTGATCACTTACCGTGTTAACCCCTTCCCTGCCAGTGTCATTAGTACAGTAACAGTGAATATTTTTAGCACTGATTACTGTAGTAATGTCACTGGTACCCCCAAAAGTGTCAAAAATATCTGTTAGGGGTCCGATCTGTCCACCGCAATGTCGCAGTCCTGCAAAAAATCGCAGATTGCGGCCATTACTAGTAGAAAAAGAACAATAAAAATGACATAAATCTTTCTTGTAGTTAGTAGACGCCATAACTTTTGTGCAAACCAATCAAAATATGCTTATTGCGATTTTTTTTCTTTTTTTTTTTTTTTTTACAAAAATATGTATCAGAAAAAAAATGAGCCTAAAATGTTAAAAAATGTAGATTTTTAATTTTTTTATGGGGGGGGGGGATGTTATATAGCAGAAAGGGAAAAATATTGTTTTTTGTTTTCAGAATTGTTGCTCTTTTTTTTGTTTATAGCGCAAAAAAATAAATAAATAGAAATCGCAGAGGTGATCAAATACCACCAAAAGAAATCTCTATTTGTGGGAAAAAAAGGACATCAATTTTATTTGGGTACAGCGTCGCACGATTGTCCAATAAAGTAACGCAGTGCCGAATCGCAAAATATGGCCTGGTCATTAAGGGGGGCAAATCCTTCCAGTCCAGAAGTGGTTAATAATTCATTTATTTTTAACTTGTTATTTTTGTCTGGGGTTCTTCTTTGAGATTCCACTGTAATCAGGATTTGCAGAAGAGTAATGATGGGCCGAACACCCCCCCCCCCCCTGTTCGCTTGGCACCGGAAAATCTCGAACAGGGAAAAGTTCTAGCAAACTCTATTAACCACTTAAGCCCCGGAGGATTTGGCTGCTAAAAGACCAGGGGGCATTTTGCGATTTGGCACTGCGTGACTTTAACGGACAATTGCGCAGTCGTGCGACGCTGTACCTAAACAAATTTGATGTCCTTTTTTTCCCACAAATAGAGCTTTCTTTTGGTGGTATTTGATCACCTGTGCGATTTTTTGATCATGCGCTATAAACAAAAAAATAGCGTCAATTTTGCAAAAATAACAATATTTTTCACATTTTTTTATATGAAATCCCCCCCCCCCCAAAAAAAAGTAAAAATTTAAATTTTTTAACATTTTCGGCCAATTTGTTTTATGCTACATATGTTTGGTAAAAAAAAAAATATCGCAAAAAGCGTATTTTGATTTGTTTGCGCAAAAGTTATCGCGTTTACTAACAAAGGGAAAGATTTTTGTCATTTTTGTTGTTTTTTTTTAACGCGTAATGGCGGCGATCTGCGATTTTTTTTGCGGTACTGCGACATTGGGGCGGACAGATCGGACCCTTGACTGACATTTTTGACACTTTTGGGGTTACCAGTGACATTTCTACAGTAATCAGTGCTATACATATGCACTGTTACTGTAAAATTACACTGGCAGTGAAGGGGTTAACTTTATTTGAGAGGGAGGGGTTATGTGTGTCCCTAGGGGCGTGATTCTAACTGTGATTGGCTGTGGCTTGAGCTGTAGGAACAATGATCAACGGTCCTACATAGTAGAACCGTATGATCACTATTCATACACAGGGGAGAATGACAGGCGGCTTGTTTACACTAGCCGCCTGCCTTTCTCCCTCTCCCCCGACGATCGCAGAGTGACCGCCGGACATCGGGTCCACCGGTCACACGCGCGGGGGGGTCCGTGACCGCGCGGGAGTGCGCGCTCGCTCCCCAGTGCCTCACAGGCTAGTGACGTTTATATATATATATATCTACTTGCGGCGGTCGGCAAGCGGTTAAAGTCTATGGGACATGAACATGAAAAATTAAAGGTCCTCATTTATAAAGGCTTATATGCAAGTTATTGCCATAAAAAGTGTATGGGAGTCCAGGTACTGCCCTGGGGGACAGGTATCAATGCAAAATAAAAATGTTTTAAAACGAACGGTCTTCCGTTTTTTTTTGTATTCTGGGCATCATCATGATAGGCGGGCGAAACGCGTTGACACAATTTCCTGTTAGCTGATCGTCATACCACGTCACTCCTGCAAACAACCCTGGAACGCACGCCAGCAGCGTACCCGGAAGTGCTTTGGATAATCGTGGAAACTGACTTTCTGTATGCCTAAACTAATCGTCTGTTTGTAAGTAGTATTTTATGCTTTTTTAATAAAAATCCACCTACGGGCTTCACTATTTCTGGCTCCTTCCTCTCTTCTTGCCTGAGGGTGTATGTGCAGAGCTATCTCTCGGAGGAATTCTTGGAGGTTTATTCCCATTGTCCATCTGGGGACACAGAGGCTCATAGCATTATTTTATCAGAGGTTGGAGGCTATTTTTGGAGGTGTCTACTTGATATTCCTAGAGGCTTGTGAATTACCAAAATCTGGTGAGTGGATCTCCAAGAGGGCCTGTTTCAAGCACTGGCACTTTTTTGTGTGGAGTACGATTATCAGCACTTTAAGTGGACTATTCACTATTTTTGGACTGCAGGTGATTTCAATTTTTTGCACATTTTGGCACTTTATACATATGTGTGGTTTTTAAGTATATATGTATTTATTTATTAGCACAGCATTTTAATATTTTGTATACAAGAGCACCTTTTCTATTTTTAGTATTTGGATTAATTTAAAGATATTTTGCACAGCTGCACCTTAGGGTGTTCACTTTTAGGGCTCTTTCACACGGGCGGTCCGATCAGATCCGCCTGTCAGTTTTTTAGGCGGATCTGATCGGATCCTCCATGTAGCTCTATGGGGCAGCGGGTGTCAGCGGAGACACCTCCGCTGACACCCGCTGCCATCCGCATCCGATCCTGTGCTGAAATCTGGACGGATGGAAACCCTATTTTTCCATCCGTTCAGTAATCGGAGCGGAGCGGAGCGGATCTGATGAGAGCGGACAAGCGGTCCGCTCTCCTCCGATCCCCCATAGAGGGCAGCGGGTGCTGAGACACCTCCCTCTCCACTCTGCAAGCGGAGACGGAGCTGTCATCCGCCCGGCTCAGCGGGGATCGCGGATCGATCCCCGCTGAGCAACACGGATCCGCCTGCAGAAGCGGACCGTGTGAAAGAAGCCTTATACACCTGGTAGCGCTGTTTTAATTTTGTTATTCCTTTTATTCTTAGTTATATATAAGTGTACAGCTGCTGCAGGTAGTATTATTTACATTTCATATTTCTCACTATACCCTTTAGCGCGGGTTTTAATTTTTAGATTTTTCAAAAGATATAATTATTGAAGTGATAGAAATGCTGATTGGACAGTTTATTCTCTGTAGTGTAATCAGTGGTGGGGATTGGAATAGATCACATTATTATATAATGAATGGAATAAAGATTGGATAATGTAATAAGATCAGAGACAGAAGATTATGGAAATATCATTGAACACACAGGAAGGGGGGGGGGGGGTCATGTCAATGTTTTACCCCCCAGGCCATGAATGTCTTTGTTCTGAGTCCCGCACATGCCAGACAAATAGCTGCTGACCCCAGGTGCATTGCATGGTCAATAGACCAATGACACAGCAGGGGTCAAAGGTTAAAGGTACAGAGAGTGTGGTCCAACCACTAGGTGTCACCAGTGGGCCATGGCACACTTGGGTTTTATAGGAGCCCTTTAATGTCCCGTGCAAAAGAAGACATGAGCAGAGAATAAGGAGCAGATCAGTCGATGGAAGAATATTTATTTTAATTATAATTCCATTTCAGGCAATCAGCAGCGAAAATAAAACATTAGAATGTTAATATGATTCCAATAGGGCTTATATTAACCACTTCAGCCCCCGAAGATTTACCTCCCCCTTAATGACCAGGCCATATTTTGCGATTCGGCACTGCGTTATTTTAACGGACAATTGCGCGGTCGTGCGACGCTGTACCCAAATAAAATTGATGTCCTTTTTTTTCCCACAAATAGAGATTTCTTATGGTGGTATTTGATCACCTCTGCGATTTTTATTTATTTTTTTATTTTTTGTGCTATAAACAAAAAAAGAGCGACAATTTTGAAAAAAAAAAATATATATATATTTTTCACATTCTGCTATATAATATTCTCAAAGAAAAAAAAAATTAAAAATCAAAATTTTTTTACATTTTAGGCCAATTTGTTTTCTGCTACATATTTTTTGGTATAAAAAAAAAAAAAAAAATCCCAATAAGCGTATTTTGATTGGTTTGCACAAAAGTTATCAGGTCTACTAACTACGGGAAAGATTTATGTCATTTTTATTGTGTTTTTATTTTTTTGCTAGTAATGGCGGTGATCTGCGATTTTTAGCGGGACTGCGACATTGCAGCGGACAGATCGGACCCCTACCTGACATTTTTGACACTTTTGGGGGGACCAATGACATTACTACAGTAATCAGTGCTAAAAATATGCACTGTCACTGTACTAATGCCATTGGCAGGGAAGGGGTTAACCCTGTAGGTGATCAAGGGGTTAAATGTGAGCCTAGGGGAGTGATTCTAACTGTGGGGGGAGGGACTTGTGAAATGATCATAGAGACCTGTGTTCCTATATAGACAGATCACAGGCACTCTATGATCATTCCAGAGAGAAGAACGGTCAGCTGTGTTTACAACATCCGACCGTCCTTCTCTCTCAGCGGGGAGCGATCGCGGGTGTCAGGCGGCAATTGTAGCCGTCTGCCCCATGCATCGGAGTCCCCGCTAAAGGGCGGGAGCACGTCCCATTTAACCCCTTGATCACCCACAGCGTTAACCCCTTCCTTGCCAGTATCATTAGTACAGTAACAGTGCATATTTTTTAGCACTGATTACTGTAGTAATGTCAGTTAGGGGTCCGATCTGTCCGCCACAATGTCGCAGTCCCGCAAAAAAATGCATATCGCCGCCATTACTAGTAAAAAAAAAAAACAATAAAAATGACATAAATCTTTCCCGTAGTTTGTAGACGCCATAACTTTTGCGCAAACCAATTAAAATAAGCTTATTGCAATTTTTTTTTCTACCAAAAATATGTAGCAAAAAACAAATTGGCAAAAAAATGTTAAAAAAATTTGATTTTACATTTTTTTTTGGGGGGGGGGGGGGATTCATATAAAAAAATTTGAAAAATATTGTTATTTTTTTAAAATTGTCGCTCTGTTTTTGTTTATAGCGCAAAAAATAAAAAAATCGCAGAGGTGATCAAATACCACCAAAAGAAAGCTCTGTTTGTGGGGAAAAAAGGCCATAAATTTTATTTGGGTACAGCGTCGCTCGACCGCGCAATTGTCCATTAAAGTAACGCAGTGCCGAATCGCAAAATATGGCCTGGTCAGGAATGGGGTAAAATCTTCCGGTCTTAAAGCGGTTAAAAATACGCTCATTGAGAATTTTTTTGTCAAAGACATGTAGCTAAATACATTTTTGCCTAAATATATGACAAAAATTAAATATATTGGATATTCTTTAACTGTCAAAGTAAAAAATTAAATTTTTTTTCGCAAAATGTTCGCTTTTTTTTTTTTTAATAACGAAAAAAATTAAAATTGCACAGGTGATCAAATACCACCAAAAGAAAGCTCTGTTTGTGGGGAAAAAAGGACGTAAATTTCGTTTGGGTATGGCGTTGCATGACCGCGCAATTGTCAGGTAAAGTCGCACAGTGCCAAGTTGCAAAAAGTGGCCTGGACGTTAAGCAGGAAAATCCTCCGGTGGTAAAGTGGTTAAATTAACGACGCCCTGCAATCAGTTTGCAAAACACAGCACGATTTGCAGAATCGGATCGCATGGGTGTGAACATCAGATTTTGGTGCTGACAAAAAAGGGTCCTGCATGAGTTTCGTCCAAATGCGATGCGAATTCAGCCATACAATTTGTTTGGCTGAATTCGTATCACACAGACATTGCATGTGATCTGCACAGCAATGCGGTGCGAATCACATGCGATGTCTGCCATTGCAGTAGTGTAAACCCTCCTTAAAA
Source organism: Pelophylax lessonae (assembly GCF_965119305.1). Classification (NCBI taxonomy): domain Eukaryota; kingdom Metazoa; phylum Chordata; class Amphibia; order Anura; family Ranidae; genus Pelophylax; species Pelophylax lessonae. The sequence goes on from NC_138778.1 coordinate 4,389,834, forward strand.
CCTGGCAGCTAATTGGCTCCCGTGCGCAGCTGCACCAGAATTTTGCAAGCTCCAGTTTTATTAATTCAACCCCAAAGTGTCACCTGAGTGTAGACCTGTATAGTGCAGAGAGTTGTGTGTTGCTCAAAGTGTCCACATGAGGGCGCACCAGCCCTTCCCATGAGCAGAGCACTTTAAATGTCTTTTCGCCTGGAAGTGTCTATTTGGTATAATTTGGTTCCGCTGCGTTATATTTAACAGGGAACACAGCGAGGAGAATCTGGTTAGGAGTCTTTACTTAATCCCAGCGGCAGAGGCTGCAGGCAGAGAATTCTGTTGACATCAAGGGAGTTTTTTTTAGCCGCTGTTAATTCCAATACGACGTTTGTGATGGCGGTGAGGATTAAAGCCCGCGGCGCGTCTCGCGCAGGAATGTGACGTTACCTCTCATGTCATGCGGCTGATTAAATTCTATCTTGGGGAGGGGGGTACATTGAACATCAGAGAGTACCTTATCGCTCATCTGATTCTCTGACCTGCGGGTGGAGATATACGGGTGTAGCAGCGACGGCGTACGGCGTCTGGATCAGATGTGCGTTTGAGGCACAGAGAAAAGAAAAGATGTCTTCTGTCTCCGTTACTTTGCAGGGTAATAAAGGCTCCCGCTGCTTTCCCCTTCCGCCATCTGCTGTGGCTGTGTACTCAGGAGACGCAATCTGAATTATGTGAAGAGGTGACCGGTCCTCTTTGATTTGCAGATGGGCAGCGGTGGGGTCAAGGACTTCCCTGCTGGCAAAGTCGTTGCAGAGTACTGTCTGTGATACTTTTTTTATTTTATTTGCATTGGTCACAGCAGCAGGTGCTTTGTATAACACATGCACTGGTACCAGGGGCGTAACTACAGGGGTTGCAGGGGATGCAATTGCAACCGGGCCCCATGCTCCAGGAGGCCTGTGCGGCTCCCCTGTACACCTGGATAGGAGGGGGGGGCAGCATGTAGAGAAATTGCTGTCCTCCTTTTTCCTCCTGTAGCTGCAGGAGGAGAATGGAGGAGATTGGTTCCTCTGTATGCTGCCCCCGCAGCTCCTCCTATCCACTTCACTTGTTTTCTGCTGTCTCTGGGCCCCTGTGTGCTCCCCTGGTCCCCCCCTCCCCACTGTGCTCCCTTCCCTCTCCTGCCGGCTGCTGCAGGGGATGTGTCACAATAGAGAACCAGGAAGGGGTCGGTAAATATGTAATTTACCAGCTCCTTCCTTTTCTGAATGGACAGAGTCATAGTCAGTCACATTGTAAAAAAATAAAATGATAAAAAATAATACAATTAAAATACCAGATCTGTACCTCCATACAATCCTGTCTCCGAGGTCTACAGACAATTCCTTGGACTTCATGGCTTGGTTTGTGCTCTGACATGCACTGTTACCTGTAGGACCTTCTATAGACAGGTGTGTGCCTTTCCAAATCACGTCCAATCAACTGAATTTACCACAGGTGGACTCCAATCAAGTTGAAGAAACATCTCAAGGATGATCAGTGGAAACAGGAGGCACCTGAGCTCCATTCTGAGTGTCATGGCAAAGGGTGTGAATACTTATGTACATGGAAAAGGGTGTGAATACTTATGTACATGGGATTTTTTATTTTTTATTAAATTTGCAAATATTTCAAACAAACTTCTTTCAAGTTATGGGGGATTGTTTGTAGAATTTTGAGGAAAATAATAAATGTAATCCATTTTGGAATAAGAATAACATAACAAAATGTGGAGAAAGTGAAGCGCTGTGAATATTTTCTGGATGCGCTGTGTACAGACAAGCATATGCGTTTGAGTTTTGGGGTGCACACCCCAATGCAATAGGCTGCGGACACCTATGCCTAGCTGGTTGCCATGGTAATCATGGTGAAAGCAGGGCTAAAAGCTTTCCTCCTCCCCTCTCTTTCCCAACTCCCCCCTTCTGAGTCCCCCCTTGTCTCTTTGCCCTACCCACCTCCAAGCACCGCCCCTTGGTTCCACCCCCCAGTACTGCCCAAAGTATCATTTTGTGACTCTAAATAATTTGTATGGAATTTAATCTTGTCTAATAACAAAAAAAGCAGTAAAATAGATCCCCTGGAGAAAGCAACAATAGACCCCACCCCAGCAACAATAGAACCCTCGCACAACAATACACTTCTCCAGGAACAATAGCCCCCCCAAACAACAATAGATTCCCCTTCCAGCAAAAATAGACCCCACTCCAGCAACAACAGATCTCTCACACAACAATAGACCCCCCCAGCAACAATGTACCCCCCCCCAGCAACAATAGGTCCCTCACACAACAATAGACCCCCCAGCAACAATATACCCCCCAGCAACAATAGGTCCCTCACACAACAATAGACCCCCGTAGCAACAATAGGTCCCTCCAGTAAAAGTAGTTCCCCCCAGCAACAATAGACCCCACCCTAGCAACAATAGTTCCCCTCCAAAAACAAAAGACCCGCACACACAGAAACAATGGACCACCCACAACAAACTACCACCCTCAGCAACAAAAGATTCACCCAAGCAACATTAGATCCCCTCAGGGCTTTTTTTCTCAGAGAATAGGTGCAGGAACTCCCTCTTTTGGACTTACCACTTGTCTCCGCCCCTATCTACCTCCATGAACCGTTCTTTGGTTCCACCCACTACCCACCTCCCAGTACCATCCCTTTTAGAAAATACAGAACAAAGTAACATTTGTGGTACTAAGTAATTTGTATGGAATTTGTTAATGATAACAAAAAAGCAGTAAAATAGATCCCATGCAGCCAACAACAATGTATCCCCCAGCAACAATAGATCCAACCAGAAACAATGGGCCCTCAGCAGCAACAACAGATCTCCCAGCAGCCAGAATCAATAGACTGCTGCCTAAACAGTAGATCCCTTCCAGCAACAACTGACCCCTCAGCAACATAAGACCCACCCCGGCAACAATAGACCCCCCTGCAAAACGAGATCTCTTCCAGAGATAATAGATCCCCCAGCAGCCACGCCAGATCTCCCCAGCAGCAAAAAATCCTCCTGCAGGAATAGATCCCCTCCAGCAACAATAGGTTCCGCAGCAGCCAGCATCAATAGACAGTGTAGCACAACCCAGCACTCCTTGCCATTACATACACTCAGTGCTGGAGGTGCCGGAACTGCGTTCCCCCGCGTTCCCGCTGAAAAAAAGCCCTGGATCCCCTAGCAGAAAAACAGATCTCCCAGCGGCCAGCAATAATAAACCCTCCAGCAGCCAGAAACAATAGACCTCTCCCTCAACAGTAGATCCCTACCAGCAACATAAGACCCCCCCATAGATCACACAAAAACAGATCCCCCACCAGTGACAACAAATCCCCCAGCAGACAGTATCAATAGACCCTCCAGCACACCCCTTGCCATTACATACATTCAGTACTGGAGGTGCCGGAACTGCGTTCCCCCGCGTTCCCGCTGAAAAAAGCCCTGCTAGTACGAAGGAGTCGGTGCCTAAAGGGCCGGCTCCCCTGATCCCTACGCTGTGTCTGCATAGAAAAAGGAGTGGGCCTGCCAATCCTTTGTTAATTAGGTGTTAGTTCTGCTCCAATTTTCCAATTTAGAAGAGCAGTCCCCGGCTTTATGTCTGCACCGATCCTATAGTTGCCAACATTTGAAATTTTCCAGGGACACTTTGCAACACAGCTATCAACTACTTACCATACCCACTTCCCTGAAGCTCCACCCACTCTGCATAATTAATCTCCGCCTACTTATCATCAGATTATAGAGTCTACTCAATAAAGAGAGAATTACAGGAAATTAAAAAGGGAATTTCAAACTTAAGGCCAAAGTAGCAGAGTTGGAATAATTCTCCCATTCAGCTGCACTACTTCTGCCTAAAGTTTAAAATTCTCATCACAATTCCCTGCAATTCTAAAGTGTGAAATGTGCTCAGGTGTGACCATAGAAAACATGGAATATGTGAATATAAATAAAGTGCAAGGTGTAAATAAGTACGATAAAACCTAATTATAGCAGATAGTATAAGGGTCCATTCACACTAGCGCCACTTGTCAGGCGACCAATGATTTGCACAGGACCCGTTCTAATAGGAGAGACACAAGTCGCTCCGACTTAGAAAAAGGGTCCTGTACTACTTTGGGTCGACCTGGAGGCGACCTGCATTGACTTCAATTATATGAAGTCCCTGCAAGTCGCGCCAAAGTCGTGGTGCACGCTGTGCACCGCGACTTCACAAGTCGCCCCTGGAAGTCGGATCGCGCCAGTCTGAATGGGCTCTAATCGTACTTATTTGCACCTTGCTCTTTATTTATATGTACAGATTCCATGTTTTGTATGGTCACACCTGAGCAGTTTTTGCTTTCATCCTACCTTCCTTCATTACTAATAGACAAAGCTACAGGCTATATTATACAAAAATTAATTAAATGCGGAAGTAAATGGACACAAGTCCGTTTACATCTGCCGCTCTATAGAGGTGAATGGAGGGTCCGATTGGGTCCACCTGAAAAACAGACAGGTCGACCCGATCGGATCGATCGTGTGAAAGGGGCCTAAGGCTGCTTTCACACGGATGCACTGCGGTTTACCTGCACCTCAACTGACCTCAAATCTCACTTCTTCCTCAGGATTCCTGCAGGTATCGCTGGTTGCTGCTGTCCCCCAGGCGGGTACGGCTGGTGGCTGTTTCTGGCTGTCCTCCAGGGCTGGTACTGCTGGTGGGTACTGCTGGCGGGTACTGCTAGCTTGTCCTGCTGGCTGTTACTGCTGGCTATTACTGCTGGTGGGTACTGCTGGCTGATTCTGCTGGCTGGTACTGCTGGCGGGTACTGCTGGCTGGTACTGCTGGCTGATTCTGCTGGCTGGTACTGCTGGCTGGTACTGCTGGCGGGTACTGCTGGCTGGTACTGCTGGCGGGTACTGCTAGATTGTCCTACTGGCTTGTCCTGCTGGCTGGTACTGCTGGCGGGTACTGCTGGCTAGTGCTGCTGGCGGGTATTGCTGATGGGTACTGCTGGCTTGTACTGCTGGCGGGTACTGCTGGCCCCCTCTGAGACACATCAATGGAGTGTGACAGGAGCGGCGCTGGAGGAGAGCGCAGAGCCGATGCTTCCTGTATCGCTCCTGTGACCTGTCACAGGTGGAGTACATTTGATATCACTCCACCAGTGACAGGAGCCGGAACTATACAGGAAGAATCGGCTCCGCTTCCTCTAGTGCCAGCTCCATTCTTTACAGTGATGCTCTGGGATGGCGTGTCGGGATCCCGCAATCTGGGCATACTGACCCGCCATCCCAGAGCAGAATGTGGCCAGGATCCTGTTGGGGGGGCACACGGGGGGGGGGACACGTCCCCCTCTCAAGTGACGCCACTGCAAGTTTTACAGATTTACTGACAGCAGTGCTTGGCGTTATCCATACTACAGATATCCAAAAATATTACATTATGTCTTTTTCACAGTTTCCAAAGACCAGAAACATAGAGGTGTAATAAACAACACCGAGACCCCACATACCGAATTCCCCCAAGGAGCCATGTTTTGTTGGCCATCACTCTTTCATAGTCACCAGGTTCTTCTCCCCTCCACCTTCCTGTGCTGTGCGCCCACCCTGGTGGCCCCGGTGCAGTCAGTAGCAGATTTAGGAGAGCCGAATCCTCTCCAAATATTTCTCTGTTGGCTGTTAATCTTAGTTTCCAGGTGTTCTGCCAGCTCCGGGAATCACACTCTCTTCTCCTCCAGAAATTTGTCTATCTGGCAGAGTTCTCTTGGTCCAGGTCCATCGGCCGCACCGGCAGTGAAGAATGTCTTTCTCTGTGAAACGTTCTACCTAGAGAGGAATCTGCTGACATGACGCAGGAGGTGATAGAACTGGCACTGGAGCCTTCGCAATCACATGCAGATGAGGTTTATATTACCGGTCAGGTTTAAGAAGTGCTGCTGTCAGGTAACACCGAGAAACCTACTTGTGATACTTCATCACTGTGCAGTTTTAGGATCAGAAATATTTTTCTTGTATTTTTATCAGTGTTAAAGCTGAACTCCAGTTCTAGTACTTGAGCCCATGGTGTGGTGCCCAAAAATGAACATCAAGTAAACCACAAAAGTGCACAGGGTGTGTAAATGGTCACCTCCCGAAGAGTAACGACCTTCCCTGACCTCCCAAAACACAAGGCTCCAGAAAAGAACACTCTAGTCCACCTAGCCAAAAGGCCTGGCAGACCCAACTCCTCGTGGCTAGCCAACGCCGTTAGGGGCTCTCCCAAGAAGAGACCCCCAAACAGGGCAAGATGAAACCTAAAGGCCACAAAACAATTTTAAAAATATATAATAAAGATGACTCTATGTCAGGATTCAGCAGCTAGGGAGATCAGAGATATATAGCTACAAATGGAAACTGAGACCAAACAATGTAGACATCCTTAAAGTGAGATTTATTTACAGTGAAACTCACAAACAAGCATACACAGCAAACAATGAACACAGGAAAGTCCAGCAAACAAGTACCAACCCTAAAGACAAAAATAATGAATGAACCTACAAATATACAGTATACAATATAAGGACATCGGTTACAGGGATGCAAGGAAGAGGGGAAACCAGACTGGGTACTGGGGGCAGAGAGCAGGAGCAAGGCAGAGGGGTACAGGAGGATAGATATTGCTATGTATCAGGATCACAGGAACAAGGCTCTGGCAACAAGGAGGCAATCAGAATAGTGACGCCCTGGGGAAAGGGAGGAGCAGCCTTAAATAGACCACCTGAACACAGGAGTAACTGATCATTACAGCCTGCTGGCTTCTGGGAGACACCTGCTGGTGGACACTGGAACTGCAGAAATCAGCCCAGAGCAGCACAGTGCCACCAGCAGGTGAACTTAATCCTAACACTCTAACCCAGGTATGTCCAATCTGCGGCCCGGAACCGCAGGCAATGCGGCCCACTGCCCCCTGACAATTTTTTTTGCTGGGGAGTAAGGAAGTCAGGTCGGGGGCATGGGCACAGCAGCTTCCAACTAACGGTAGGCAGAGGCTGCCTCAGAAGGGAGGGGAGCATGAGCATCAAATCACTGAAGTGGTCATGGTGGTTTGAGTGTTCCTTTATTATCTCTCAGAAGAAGTAACCCTCTGTATACTGATTTAATTTCATTTGATCATCCTCTAGTTGTGTTAAATTAGTGCGGGGGGGGGGGGGGGCACGGCGGCACGGTGGCGCGGGAAGGGCATGGCAGCATTTTATTACTTTATATGCGGCCCGAGAAAATTTCTCTACACTCAATGTGGCCCAGGGAAGCCAAAAGGTTGGACACCCATGCTCTAACCCCTTCATGCCTAAGGGTAAAACAAATCTAAATGCCTAAGCCCAATTTTGCAACTTTGACATGTGTTAGTAAGACCTTAAAAAACATCACTACTTTGTGCATCCAGGTGAATTATATCTTGTTTTTTTTTTCCTCAGGACAATTTGGGCTGTCATTTGGTGGTAAATGGTAATAGATATCTCCTAATTTTTTTTTCCTTATGTAAGGAAAACTGTCCCAAAATATGAAAAAAAAAAAAAAAAACATTTTTTTTTTTTAATGTAACTGTATATTTCTTGCTATTACCATAACCTTCCACCAAAGAACAACCCAAAATAAATTCTCCTGCTCCTGACAATCGCGGCAATACTACATATGTGTATTTTAGTTATTGTTTGTACCCATAGTACAGCCTAGAAACAATAGTTTTTTTTTTTTTATCCTACCTAAAACACACCGACACAAATACAATTTAAAATAAAAATCCTGTCTAAAAAATATTATAAATATGAATATAAAAATACTGACCCTGACGTTGACCTTTGACTGTGACCATGACCAACACTAACTCTGAGCCAGACCTAGATCAAACCTTGGTCTAGATTTTTTTTTTAGATTATTATTATTCTTATTTAATTATTTTTTTTTCTACACACACTTTTTTTCCCTATCTCTGCAAGGACCGAGGAAGATACATTGTTTTTGTCTCATCCATTCACAGAGTCAGAAAACACGGGGGCGGGTTTCACAGTGACTGATCACTGTGATGGCCAATCAGACTTAAAATTGAATCTGCAAAGTCGGTCTGTATCTTTAGCAGAGGAACAGCCCCAAAATATAATGTTTCCACCTCCATGCCTGACTGTAGGGATCGTGACTGTAGGGATCGTGACTGTAGGGATCGTGACTGTAGGGACGGTGACTGTAGGGATGGTGACTGTAGGGACGGTGACTGTAGGGACGGTGACTGTAGGGACGGTGCCTTCACGGACGGTGTCTGTAGGGACGGTGACTGTAGGGACGATGACTGTTGGGATGGTGACTGTAGGGACGGTGCCTTCACGGACGGTGTCTGTAGGGACGGTGACTGTAGGGATGTTGACTGTAGGGACAGTGACTGTAGGGATGGTGTCTGTAGGGACAGTGACTGTAGGGATGGTGTCTGTAGGGACGGTGTCTGTAGGGACGGTGACTGAAGGGATAGGGACTGTAGGGACGGTGACTTGCATTGACTTATATTATGTGAAGTCTCTGCAAGTCGCGCCGAAGTCGCGGTGCACAGCGGTGCACGCGACTTCACAGGTCGCCCCCCAAAGTCGTGTCGCACTAGTCTGTATGGGCTCTTAGGGTCAGTGTTTGGGGTGGCTTTGTTTAACACCAGAGACAATGATTACCCCGACAGCTAACCCTAGCTCTTTGTTTATAACCAAAGACGTGTGTTAGGGTTAGTGTTAGGGATAACTTTGTTTAACACCAAAGCCAATGATTAACCTGAAAACTAACCCTAGCCCTTTGTTTATAAACAAAGACATGTGCTAGGAAAAGTGTTGGGGATGGCATTGTTTACCAACAAAGCCAATGCTTAGCCCTAAGAGCCGGTTCACATTACTCCGACTTGGGACGCGACTTGTGTGTCCTCAAGTCGCTCCAAGTCTCTTGTCATTACAAATTCAATGTAAATGAATGAGAGCCGTCTTAATATGCACTATTGAAGTCGCTGCGACTTCAGAAAAGGTTCCTGTACTACTTCAAGGCAACCTAGACTAGACTTCAATGGGAGTAGCCTCTAAATTGGATCCTTATCTATTTTCAAGCGACTGTGATCAGACTTTCCAGGAAGAAGAAAAAGATTAGCCAGGCATTCCCCACAGACAAAGTCGCCTATCATTTAAGTCTCTTCAAAGTCGCGCTAAAGTCGCGCTAAAGTCTGCGCTAAAAAGTCGCTCCTTCATGGGGCGACTTTGAGTCGGAGTAGTGTGAACCGGCTCTAAAGCTAAACCTAGCCCTTTGTTTATAAACAAAGACGTGTGTTAAGGATAGTGTTAGGACTTTGTTTACCAACCAAATCGATGATTACCCTGAAAGCCAACCCTAGCCCTTTCTTTATAAACAGAGACGTGTGTTAGGGTTAGGGTTGCCTTCGTTTAACAACAAAGCCAATAATAATTTTATTATAAATATGTGAAAACTGCGCTAAACCCAATAGTAGAGGGCATTAACGTCCTACTAATAACGTGTCTGTGTAAAAGGTATTATAATGCAACAATTAATAAGTATATAAGTGCTAAGGTATTGCTACCTTGTGACATAAAGTGCTTTGAGATAAAGTTGACTACTCACAGTCAGTTAGGCTACATTCACACCTGAGCGTAGCGTTTTCGCGCGGTTTTTACCGCGATTTTACCGCGATTTTTACCGCGATTTTTACAGCGATTTACAGGCGTTTTTTGTGCAGGCGTTTTTTGATTGAATAGATACCAATGGAAAACGCCTGTAATCTGCCCAAAAAGAAGCTCATGTACTTTTTTGAGCGTTGGGCGTTTTGTAAACAGCGTCAAAACGCTCAGATGTGAACAGGGGCCATTGAAATGAATAGGATTTGTCTTGTTGGGCGTTTTGAGAGCTGATCCTAGAGCAAAAAAACTCCCCAAAAACGCCTAGATGTGAACGGAGCCTTAAGTAAAGTACAAATAAATAACGTCAATAACATAGGAATAATAAATAATGTACAAAGTTGCGAATATATAAAGTTGCCAATAAATATATAATATTTTAGGTATCTTTTAAAACTAGCGGCTCACCCTCTCATTAATAATCATTATAAATCCCAGTGGCGCGAGTAGTACATCAACACTTACAATAATAATTTTATGTCAGCACTGACAAGGGGAGCACATTACTTTTTTAAATGAAAAAATTCGCCTCAGCAGGCCTCATGGTGAGATTTGACCCTAAATACCAGTTTGATAAATTGGTAATTTCGCTGTGGGCACAATTTTAATGCAATCACTGAACTCCTTGCATTTCATCCCCCACCCACCAGCAAGGTAAAATAAAGTAAAGGTAGCTACAAATGGGTGGAGCTGGGACCTCAGGTGAAGGGGTGCCGGGTGTAGCTGGGACCTCAGGTGAAGGGGTGCCGGGTGTAGCTGGGACCTCAGGTGAAGGGGTGCCGGGTGGAGCTGGGACCTCAGGTGAAGGGGTGCCGGGTGGAGCTGGGACCTCATGTGAAGGGGTGCCGGGTGGAGCTGGGACCTCAGGTGAAGGGGTGCCGGGTGGAGCTGGGACCTCAGGTGAAGGGGTGCCGGGTGGAGCTGGGACCTCAGGTGAAGGGGTGCCGGGTGGAGCTGGGACCTCAGGTGAAGGGGTGCCGGGTGGAGCTGGGACCTCAGGTGAAGGGGTGCCGGGTGGAGCTGGGACCTCATGTGAAGGGGTGCCGGGTGGAGCTGGGACCTCAGGTGAAGGGGTGCCGGGTGGAGCTGGGACCTCAGGTGAAGGGGTGCCGGGTGGAGCTGGGACCTCAGGTGAAGGGGTGCCGGGTGGAGCTGGGACCTCAGGTGAAGGGGTGCCGGGTGGAGCTGGGACCTCAGGTGAAGGGGTGCCGGGTGGAGCTGGGACCTCAGGTGAAGGGGTGCCGGGTGGAGCTGGGACCTCAGGTGAAGGGGTGCCGGGTGGAGCTGGGACCTCAGGTGAAGGGGTGTCGGGAGAAAGGTGCCTTCCAGCATTAATCTATAACAGAAGAGTAGATCAACCTACAAATGACGTATTTTACCCCAATGATATCTCTGCAGATTGTTACATTGTTACATTATTGTTTTCTTTATGTTGATTGTAATATCAGCTCCATACATCTTATTCTACAATTTGCTTCCCGGCTGAGAATTGGGCTCCTAGACGTATTCACAGCAGGCGGGCGTTGAGCCTTGCGGAATCCGAACGATGAGGTGATAATAAGCTGGTAAGACCTGCAGAAAGGATTTTTAGTATTTGTTTGCGATTGGCTGACTTTGGAAAAATGAACTTTAATTGGTTTCAACTCGGCCGGCCAAAAAAAGTTAAGTTCCAAACTCATAATACGCACGTAATTGTTCGTTTTCCTTGGCAAAATGTAACGTGAGGATAACCGGCTCTGTCTCATCGAATTCCGCCGTCTATTGTTTGAGAAAAGCCAGAGAATATCTGTTGTGTGCGGAGGGGACTACCCCCCCCCCCCCCCGGGACTCCCCCTCATTGTGCACCTAAAGTAGATGTTAACTATTACTGGATGATGTATAATTTCGCTCGGCGTATCGTTTTTTTTTTTTAATGTAAAATGCTATTTTCACTTTTTTCTTCTTCATTAAATCTCAGTTCTGCTGATCTTATTCAGCCTCTTTGCAGCCATTTCCTGCCTTTGAGTTGGCACAACCAATCGTGGTCTTAATTGGGAGAATCGATGAAAGGGTGACAAATAGAACTGTGATGCGGACCTTGATGTAAAAGAACACTGATTGGGACACCTGATGTAAGGGGGCGCTGTGATTGGGACACCTGATGTAAGGGGGCGCTGTGATTGGGACACCTGATGTAAGGGGGCACTGTGATTGGGACACCTGATGTAAGGGGGCGCTGTGATTGGGACACCCCATGTAAGGGGGCGCTGTGATTGGGACACCCCATGTAAGGGGGCGCTGTGATTGGGACACCTGATGTAAGGGGGCACTGTGATTGGGACACCTGATGTAAGGGGGCGCTGTGATTGGGACACCTGATGTAAGGGAACACTGATGGGGACACCTAATGTAAGGGGGCGCTGTGATTGGGACACTTCATGAAATGGGGCACTTTGATGGAAACCCTGATGTAAGGGGGCACTCTGATAAGGACACCTCATGTAAGGAGGCACTCTGCTAAGGACACCTCATGTAAGGAGGCACTCTGCTAAGGACACCTCATGTAAGGAGGCACTCTGATAAGGACACCTCATGTAAGGAGGCAATCTGATAAGGACACCTCGTGTAAGGAGGCACTCTGATAAGGACACCTCATGTAAGGGGGCACTCTGCTAAGGACACCTCATGTAAGAGGGCACTCTGATAAGGACACCTCATGTAAGGAGGCACTCTGATAAGGACACCTCATGTAAGGAGGCACTCTGCTAAGGACACCTCATGTAAGGGGGCTCTCTGATAAGGACACCTCATGTAAGGAGGCTCTCTAATAAGGACACCTCATGTAAGGAGGCTCTCTAATAAGGACACCTCATTTAAGGGGGCACTCTGATAAGGACACCTCATGTAAGGAGGCACTCTAAAAAGGAAACCTTATTAAAGAGGACACTCTGATAGGGACCCCTAATGTAAGGAGGCACTCTGCTAAGGACACTTCATTTAAGAGGGCACTCTAATAAGGACACCTCATGAAAGGGGCTAATGTAAGGAAAATTGGGAATAAATATGATTAAAATGTTTTGGGAATTATACCATGCTTATTTTTTGATAGACATAACATATACAGTATACGAGGATCTGAGTCACAGCACAAACATCAGATTCCGAACCTTGACCAGACCTTGAATTTTTATTCAATCCCTTTGATTTATAGCATTAAAATGGAGTGTGATTACTGATACTTCATCGTCTATCAAAACTCTGTTAAAAATCTCTGTTTAAGTTAAAAAGGTCCTGAAGAAGCGTGCGGTGAGGAAATGATGTGAGAAGGATCTGTCAGTCCTCAGTGGTAGAAGATCACATGACGGAGAAGGATCTGTCAGTCCTCAGTGGTAGAAGATCACATGACGGAGAAGGATCTGTCAGTCCTCAGTGGTAGAAGATTACATGACGGAGAAGGATCTGTCAGTCCTCAGTGGTAGGAGATCACATGACGGAGAAGGATCTGTCAGTCCTCAGTGGTAGAAGATCACATGACGGAGAAGGATCTGTCAGTCCTCAGTGGTGGAAGATCACATGACGGAGAAGGATCTGTCAGTCCTCAGTGGTGGAAGATCACATGACGGAGAAGGATCTGTCAGTCCTCAGTGGTAGAAGATCACATGACGGAGAAGGATCTGTCAGTCCTCAGTGGTGGAAGATCACATGACGGAGAAGGATCTGTAAGTCCTCAGTGGTAGAAGATCACATGACGGAGAAGGATCTGTCAGTCCTCAGTGGTAGAAGATCACATGACGGAGGATAGAACGGGTTCTCCTTTGTAGGTGGTTGGCTTGAGTGGCTCCATATTGTTTCTCTCATTGTACAATGTTAATGAGGAGAATCTCAAAGGAACATATGGTTGTCTTAACCCCCTAATTACCTGCAATTAAGACTGAAGGCAGACATTGGATGTATGGGTTGTGTTTAATAGAAGGGCAGGGAAATGTCTCTTCCTGTGATAGATGATCCTCAATTGTTATCTAAGTTTGGTAGCAGATGTCACTCCTTGGATACCTGGAAGGCTCTTAATAACTATGTAATTAAAGGCCAATTAGCATATTAGGCAGTGTGCACCCTATTCAATACGTTAATGAAAAGTGAGATAATTAATGAGCTTTTCTCAGGCTGGGCTGAGAGGGAGGTACGAGGCACCTGCTAGAGATCAGGCACTATGGAATCCTCATCAGTGTGCCTCCTTCAGGCTCCTGTCAAACAGAAAATTTAGGGGGCAGCATCTGACTTAATGAAAAAGTCGTAATTAAATCTAATCTACTCTAACGTCACATTTGTTAATGCAAGCCTCCGGTATAATGGTGAGAAACTCACAGAAAAGATTAATTCTAGGAGGGCTTCTTCAATATTTTCTTGCATATGGCGATGGGTTGATGGTTACCAGTAAATATAATGCTGAGAAGGAGGCAGGGACGGGAGGGAGCTACACTATATTACAAAAAGTATTGGGACGCCTGTCCTTACATGTAAATGTCAATGTCAATATTGAGTTGGCCCACCCTTTGCAGCTATAACAGCTTCAACTCTTCTGGGAAGGCTGTCCACAAGGTTTAGGAGTGTGTATATGGGAATGTTTCACCATTCTTCCAGAAGTGCAATTGTGAGGTCAGGCACTGATGTTGGAGAGAAGGCCTGGCTTGCAGTCTTCGCTCTAATTCATCCCAAAGGTGTTCTATCGGGTTGAGGTCAGGACTCTGTTCAGGCCAGTCAAGTTCTTTCACCTCAAATTCGCTCATCCATGTCTTTATGGACCTTGCTTTGTGAGCGGGGGATATGGTAGACCAGGGGTGTCAAACTCAACTTTATTGCGGGCCGCATCAGCATTGTGGTTGCCCTCAAAGGGCTGGTTCTATCTGTAAGACTAGATATCCAGAGCACACCAACCCCTTTCATTACATCAGATGTCAAAAGCCCCCCCAACCATCAGAAGTCAAGAGTCCCCCACCCTCCGTTACACCACAGTGTACACACCTTACCATGTGCTACTGCCAGGAAGAAGCTGTTGGCGGAGATGGGAAACAAAAAGTGCAGGGTCTGAAGAAGGATGAGAGGAGGTCCGGAGTCAGCTGCCAGAGTCTTCTGAATGCGGAGACCAGGAGAGGCAGAGACAAGGGGGCGCAGAAAGGCGCAGGATCTGTTGGAGGGGTTCTGTCATCCTCCCTGCTGCCGACTGCTGAGACAGGGTGGGGGCATAGAAGAGGGTGGTGTTGCAGCTGCCGGAGAGGTGCGAGGGCCACATGAAATGGCATGGTGGGCCAGATTCGGCCTGCGGGCCTTGTGTTTGACACATGTGTGGTTATGAATAAGCGATTTACATCGTGAAACGCGTCAACCCGACACGTCTGTTTGTGCATTGTACTGTCTGTCTGCTGTATTTATGAAGAATAAAGGAGTTCGATTGGTTTCATCTTAAAACACCTTGAGTGCGGTCTCTATCTTTTGTAAATCTCACAGTTGTACCGGCTCCTGTCCTGGACTGAAACGGCTAAGGCTGGCCATTCATCAGGGGTCTCCGAACTTTCTAAAATAAGGGCCAGTTTACTTTTCTTTAGACTTTAGGGGGGTCTGAGTGTGGCCAGCGGGAGTGTAAAATGTCCTGGCCTTAGTGGGGGTAAACAATGCCCATCTTTAGTATTAGGGGGAGAAATAGTGCCCCATTGGAGACAGTGGAAGGACTAGTGCCCCATCATTTGGTGTCAGTGAGAGAACTAGTGCCCCATCATTGGAGACAGTGGAAGGGCTATTGCCCCATCATTGGTGTCAGTGGGAGGAATAGTGCCCCATCAATGGTGTCAGTGGGAGGAATAGTGCCCCATCATTGGTATCAGTGGGATGAATAGTGCCCCATCAATGGTGTCAGTGGGAGGAATAGTGCCCCATCATTTGGTGTCAGTGGGAGGAATAGTGCCCCATCAATGGTGTCATTAGGAGGAATAGTGCCCCATCAATGGTGTCAGTGGGAGGAATAGTGCCCCATCATTGGTGTCAGTGGGAGGAATAGTGCCCCATCATTTGGTGTCAGTGGAAGGGATATTGCCCCATCATTTGGTGTCAGTGGAAGGAATAGTGCCCCATCATTTGGTGTCAGTGGAAGGAATAGTGCCCCATCATTTGGTGTCAGTGGAAGGAATAGTGCCCCATCATTTGGTGTCAGTGGGAGGAATAGTGTGCCATCATTGGTATCAGTGGGAGGAATAGTGCCCCATCATTGGTGTCAGTGGGAGGAATAGTGCCCCATCATTTGGTGTCAGTGGAAGGAATAGTGCCCCATCATTTGGTGTCAGTGGAAGGAATAGTGCCCCATCATTGGTGTCAGTGGGAGGAATAGTGCCCCATCATTGGTGTCAGTGGAAGGAATAGTGCCCCATCATTGGTGTTAGTGGGAGGAATAGTGTCCCATCATTGGTGTCAGTGGGAGGAATAGTGCCCCATCATTGGTGTCAGTGGGAGGAATAGTGCCCCATCATTGGTGTCAGTGGGAGGAATAGTGTCCCATCATTGGTGTCAGTGGGAGGAATAGTGCCCCATCATTGGTGTCAGTAGGAGGAATAGTGCCCCATCATTGGTGTCAGTAGGAGGAATAGTGTCCCATCATTGGTGTCAGTAGGAGGAATAGTGTCCCATTTACCGATAAATCCATTTTATTTTATTTGGGTGGAAGGCGTTGTCCTCACTCTGCTCTCTGGCCATTGTTATCCTAACACCAAAAGACAAATGGAGTAAAAAACTGGAAAGTTGTGGTCAGCAGAATTTGGCCTCCAGGACGGCAGATTTCCCCCTGCAGGACGGAGCTTGCTCCTGTTTTTGGCAGGAAGTTCCAGAGCTGATTTAACGACTTTTAAATATTTTGGCCGTTTTTTTAATGCAGGTTTTGTGTTCTGTTAAAATCGCTTTAGCATTAAAAATCAATAAAGGTTTATGGTGACGTCACGATGGACTGAGTTTACTTTTCACTAAAAACATAAAAATTCAATATCATCGAAACTAAAATCCCCTAAAATCTTCTGCAGGCCTTTTCTGGCACTTTATGTTTACAAGTTTAAATTTGTATTTTTTTGCTAGAAAGTTACTTCAAACTTCCAAAATTTATACATTGTTTTTTTTTTAGAAGAGACCCCAGAGCAGGGGGTCTCAAACTGGTGGCCCTCCAGCTGTTGCAGAACTACAATTGCCATGAGGCATCGCAAGGCTGACAGTTACAAGCATGACTCCCATAGCAGAGGCATGATGGGACTTGTAGTTCCGCAACAGCTGGAGGGCCACCAGTTCGAGTCCCTTCCCTAGAGAATAAAATGGTGATCGTTACAATTTTTTTTATGTAAAGCGCAATTAAAAATAAATAAATAAAATTTTAATGAACAAAAACAAAAAAAAAAACAAACAAAAAAAAAACCACAATATACAGTATCTCACAAAAGTAAGTACACCCCTCACAATTTTGTAAATATTTTATTTTTATTTTCATGTGACAACACTGAAGAAATGAGACTTTGCTTCAATGTAAAGTAGTGAGTGTACAGCTTGTATAACAGTGTAAATTTACTGTCCCCTCAAAATAACCCAACACACAGCCATTAATGTCTAAACTGCTGGCAACAAAAGTCAGTACACCCCTAAGTGACAATCTCCAAATTGGGCCCAAAGTGTCAATATTTTGTGTGGCCGCCATTATTTTCCAGCACTGCCTTAACCCTCTTGGGCATGGAGTTCACCAGAGCTTCACAGGTTGCCACTGGAGTCCTCTTCCCCTCCTCCATGATGACATCACAGAGCTGGTGGATGTTAGAGACCTTGCGCTCCTCCACCTTCCGTTTGAGGATCCCCACAGATGCTCAATAGGGTTTAGGCCTGGAGACATGCTTGGCCAGTCCATCACCTTTACCCTCAGCTTCTTTAGCAAGGCAGTGGTTGTCTTGGGGTCGTTATGTTGGAATCCTGCCCTGCGGCCCGGTCTCCGAGGGAGGGGATCAGTGCCCATCAGTGCCACATATCAGTGCTGCCTATCAATGCAACCTCATCGGTGCCTCTTCATCGGTGCTCACCAGCACCAGATCGTTGCGCCCATTAATGCCACCTCATCAGTGCCCATCAGTGCAGCCTCGTCATGAGTGCACATCAGTGAAGGAGAAAAATTACCCGTTTGCAAAATTTTATAACAAACTATAAAATATATATTTTTTTTTCAAAATCTTCAGTCTTTATTTGTTTATTTAACAAAAAATAACTCCCTCCCCCCCCCCCCCCAAGAGGATTAAATACCACCAAAAGAAAGCTCTATTTGTGTGCGGAAAAAAATGAAAAAATTTCATTTGGGTACAATGTTGCATGACTGCGCAATTGTCATTCAAAGAGTGACAGTGCTGAAAGCTGAAAATTGGCCTGGGCAGGAAGGGGGTGAAAGTGCCGGTATTGGGGGGGGGGGGCAGGAAGGGGGTGAAAGTACCCGGTATTGGGGGGGGGCAGGAAGGGGGTGAAAGTACCTGGTATTGGGGGGGCAGGAAGGGGGTGGAAGTGCCCGGTATTGGGGGGGGCAGGAAGGGGGTGAAAGTACCTGGTATTGGGGGGGCAGGAAGGGGGTGGAAGTGCCCGGTATTGGGGGGGGGGCAGGAAGGGGGTGGAAGTGCCCGGTATTGAGGGGGGGCAGGAAGGGGGTGGAAGTGCCCGGTATTGGGGGGGCAGGAAGGGGGTGGAAGTGCCCGGTATTGAGGGGGGGCAGGAAGGGGGTGGAAGTGCCCGGTATTGGGGGGGCAGGAAGGGGGTGAAAGTACCCGGTATTGGGGGAGGCAGGAAGAGGGTGAAAGTACCTGGTATTGGGGGGGCAGGAAGGGGGTGAAAGTACCCGGTATTGGGGGGGCAGGAAGGGGGTGAAAGTACCCGGTATGGGGGGGGGGGGGCAGGAAGGGGGTGGAAGTGCCCGGTAGGGAAGGGGTTTCAGTGATTGTCAGCGTGTAAGGCTTTTACGACAATTTTCTAATAATGACAGAAAATGTCTCCATGTTTAGTAGCGATGGCAGAAGTTTACTCGGAATATAAAGTCTCAGTGTTTGTCACGCACTCCATATTTCTCTGTGTAGCGATAGTTTACATGAGAATACCCGGCCGATGCGGGGATCGCACTGTTCTTCCATCTATTGTTACTTTGTTGTTGTTTTGTGCTCTGACATTTCCCTTCCAACTCTCATACAATTGCTAATTTCTTGCGAAGCAGCTTTCTGCTCTGCCTGCTGGCAACAAAAACAGTCTTTAATAGGCCTGTAAATTTGCAATTAACTTTTTTTTCTTCGCGTCCACCATAAAAAAAAAAAGGCCGGGGTGGTGATTAAATAAAAAAAAAAAAGGCCCATTTATTAATTTGCAGGAAATGAAGACACAACAGCCCCCCCGCTGCTGGGACAAATTGCGGCGGAGGCTCTGCTGCAGTGACCGGGGCCGATCGCTCCCTCCCAGCATGCTCCGGGGCTTCAATTAGCTCTTGGCCACTCTGAAATAAGAACAGTTCACCTTTTTTTTTTTTTTCCTCATTAAAAGATGAAAGGATTCTTTTTAAACAACGGCGGTGAATTTAACCACTGTGAAGGAGCGGCTTATTAGGAAAGACAATGGAATTAGTTCAGATTGAGCTGTTTAGGCCTACAGAAAGTTCTTTCGGCTTGTTAAATTGGAGGCCGCGAGTGCATAATGGGAGATTGATTAGGGTTAATAGACTTATTTTCACAGGTCACGCCGCACAGGACTATGGGCTGCTGAGCCTTACAGTTTGTATTATTCCTGCCCATAAATCAGAACTCTCAGAAGTCATTGAGACTTTTCTTTATCTCCGATGACTGAGGACAATCTGCCATTGTCTTCTGCTTTTCCCCCCACGGGCCGGCAGCTCTTCCTTCGCCTTCACAACACCAAATAACGAAGGTTTCCTTTTTATCTTACAGGGCTATGCATTAAGATTTAATGGATCTTCCCTAGGGATAGACCGAATTTGGCTCCTGGAAACATTATTATTATTATTATTATACAGGATTTATATCGCGCCAACAGTTTGTTCAGCGCTTTACAACATGAAGGCAGACAGTTACATTACAATTTAATACAAATTCTCCCTAGAGAAACATCTTGGGTTTTCTGCATTGTTTCGGATAGAAATCTTGCTAGTACTGATGGGCACTGATAGACGGCACTGACGGGCCTTTATAGGTGGCACTAATGGGCACTGATAGACGGCACTGACGGGCCTTTATAGGTGGCACTAATGGGCACTGATAGACGGCACTGACGGGCCTTTATAGGTGGCACTGATGGGCACTGATGGGCAGCACAGATGAACAGGCTCTGATAGGCACTGACTGGCATCACTAATGGGCACTGATTGAGGTCACTGGTGGGCACTGATTGAGGTCATTGGTAGGCACTGATACAAATCTTGCTAGTTTTAAAGTGTTATCATCCATGAAAAGTAGGCTTTTAACCAATACCGGCCACTTTCACCCCCTTCCAACTCAGGCCAATCTTCAGCTCTCAGCGCTCTCGCACTTTGAATGACAATTGCACGGTCATGCAGTGCTGTACCCAAATTACATTTTTATCATTTTTTTTTTTTTACACAAATAAAGCTTTCTTTTGGTGGTATTTAATCACTGCTGTTTTTAAAAAAAAAGAAAAGAAAAAAGAAAATTTTGAAAAAAAAAAAAGTTTTTCTTAATTTCTGTCAGTAAATGTTGTAAATAAGTAATTTTTCTGCTTCACTGATGTGCGCTGATGAGGCGGCACTGATAGGCTGCACTGAATTGATGAGGTGGCACTTATGGACACTGATAAGGAGGCACTAATATGCTGTACTGATGGGCACTGATAGACGGCACTGATGGGCCTTTATAGGTGGCACTGATGGGCACTGATAGGTGGCACTGATGGGCGGCACAGATGAGCAGGCACTGATAGGC
Organism: Pelophylax lessonae; assembly: GCF_965119305.1. NCBI lineage: Eukaryota > Metazoa > Chordata > Amphibia > Anura > Ranidae > Pelophylax > Pelophylax lessonae. The sequence goes on from NC_138778.1 coordinate 4,410,485, forward strand.
ACTGACTGGCACTGATTGATGTCACTGGTGGGCACTGATTGAGGTCATTAGTGGGCACTGATTGAGGTCACTGGTGGGCACTGATTGAGGTCACTGGTAGGCACTGATTGGGGTCACTGGTGTGCACTTGAAAAGACAAGAACTCACTGCTCAAGGTGGTGTGATTGCCTGATGACTCACACCGGTGCATGCCCCGGCTCGCCTCCGTGAAAACTTGATAAAGGAAAAGGAATTGGCAGCACTCCGGGTTGAGTCAAAATCTAGATTTAGTTAATGATTAAGCACACAATCAGTGTGTGAAACGCGTCTACCTTGTCACGATTGTCATATTTGCATGTCCAGTCAATAAATCTGGATTTGGACTCAACCTGGACTGGTGGGCACTGATTGGGGTCACTGGTGGGCACTGATTGAGGTCACTTATGGGCACTGATTGAGGTCACTAGTGGGCACTGATTGAGGTCACTTATGGGCACTGATTGTGGTCACTGGTGGGCCCTTTTTTAGGTCACTGGTGGGCACTGATTGGGGTCACTGGTGGGCACTGATTGAGGTCACTTATGGGCACTGATTGAGGTCACTAGTGGGCACTGATTGAGGTCACTGGTGGGCACTGATTGAGGTCACATATGGGCATTGATTGAGGTCACTAGTGGGCACTGATTGAGGTCACTTATGGGCACTGATTGAGGTCACTAGTGGGCACTGATTGAGGTCACTGGTGGGCACTGATTGAGGTCACATATGGGCATTGATTGAGGTCACTAGTGGGCACTGATTGAGGTCACTTATGGGCACTGATTGAGGTCACTAGTGGGCACTGATTGAGGTCACTTATGGGCACTGATTGAGGTCACTAGTGGGCACTGATTGAGGTCACTGGTGGGCACTGATTGAGGTCACTGGTGGGCACTGATTGGGAAGCACAGAGGTGTAGCTGCTCAGGTGTGTGTCTAAAAACCTGGTGCAGGTCGGATCCGTAGTCCAGAAACATGTAAAAGTTTAAGAAGTAAGACCGCACGCCGGTTGATATTTTTGTTGAAATCAAAAATTGTTTCCTTTATTCCTCACAGTAAAAGCAGACAGACAGTGTACAAGCAGACGTATTGGTTGACGCGTTTCACGACATTCCCAGTCGCTTACTCATAACCGCACTGATTGAGATCACTGGTGGGCACTTATTGGGGTCACTTTTGGGCACTGATTGAGGTCACTTATGGGCACTGATTGAGGTCACTGGTGGGCACTGATTGAGGTCACTGGTGGGCACTGATTGGGGTCACTGATGTGCACCCTTTTTCTTTACTGTAATCAGGGCAGTGATGATCAGTGTCCTGATTACCCGTCCTGAACTCCCCTTTGAGGATCGGCTCTCCTCGCCACACAATCTGACAGTGTGAGGCGAGGAGCGCCAATAAACGGCACTTCCGCTTTTACATGTGACTGGCTGTGATTGGACACCGCTGATCACATGGGTAAAGAGCCACGTCATTTAGCAAGAGCTTTAACTAATCTTCAGCCTAAAATGTCTATTTGAACATGAAGGGTTATAGTCATTTCATAATACTATAGGCGTTATTCTACATGTCTATTTTAGGTATAAATACTCCTTTTTCAGTAAATTCCATATGAAGGAAAGCCAGAGAAAGCCGCCTCTTCCTCCCCATCCAGAGCCAATACATTAGAGGCTCAGAATTTGCATTTTAATGGCTTGGCCGTGCGTATCATATAAACGACGGACCGTTATCGGCAGATTATGCAGCCATCCTTGCCTGGCCGCGCGGGGATCCGGTACATGGTTTTCTGCCTAAACCGGCTGTTTGAAGTTCAGCTAGAGTAATCTCTTAATGTCCTTCTTTTTCCCCCGGAGTTACTATTTTTTCGCTGAGAAGGCGTGTCACGCCTCTGACTGGCTGTATTAAAGAATCTATGAAGTCTTTGAAAGTTCGCTCTCAGCATTTTTTTTTGACGGCAAAGAATACATTCACTCACCTGCAAGCGCACGATAAACTTGGCGTATCTGGGCTTTATTAGTGAAAGCTCTGCTGACGGGGAAGGCGGCGGATTCCAGGAAGGTAATATGGAGACCCGCAGTATAAAGTGCAACAATCTGAGTGCCACGATATACTGTATATAATGGGGGAAAATAATGATTTTTTTTAAAAGGTATGCAATATTACTTTTTTTAAATATTTTTTATTAAATTTCTTCACATACATAACAAATATAAAAATAAAATTAAATGAATATGGCATTCCATTATGACAATATGGAAAGGTATTGGTTTACACAAGGCTATACATTTTTTTTAAAGATTAGTGCAAGAACACATGCAATTGCACACAGGATATCTTCTAGATTGTAAGCTCTAACGAGCAGGGCCCTCTGATTCCTCCGGTATTGAATTGTACTGTAACTGTATTGTCTTCCCCCACACTGTAAAGCGCTGCGCAAACTGTTGGCGCTATATAAATCCTGTATAATAATAATAATAAATAATAGTGAATAAATAAATAAATAAATAAATGAAAAGGTGAATTAATAAATATTAGTGAATAAATAGATAAATAAATTAAATATTAATTATTACACATGACCCCTAATGACGTCAGACGCTTGCTGATGAAACGCGTCGGGACTGGGAACGTAATACGTCACTTCCGGGACTTGAAACGCAGGTGGAACGCGGAACGGCGTCCCCTGCATGTAACCAAATTTCAGCTTAGCCAGCCAGCTGATTGAAGGGGTTTTTAACTGTAAGTTAAATGAATATGACATTACATTATGACAATATGGAAAGGTATTCAAATATCACCAAAAGAAAGCCCTATTTGTAGGAAAAAAAGGACATCCATTTTATTTGGGTACAGCGTTGCACGACCGCCCAATTGTCCGTATCGCAAAAAATGGCCTGGTCATTAACCACTTGCCGACTGCCTAATGCCGATCTACGTCGGCAGTCAGCCCCTCACAGGCAAAGTGACGTAGGTTTACGTCGCTAGCCTGTGAGGGTTTAGTTACGCGTTAAAAAAAAACCAACAAAAATGACAAAAATCTTTCCCTTTGTTAGTAAACGCGATAACTTTTGCGCAAACCAATCAAAATACGCTTTTTGCAATTTTTTTTACCAAACATAGGTAGCATAAAACAAATTGGCCGAAAATGTTAAAAAATTTAGATTTTTAAATTTTTTTGGGGGGGAATTTCATATAAAAAAATGTGAAAAATATTGCTATTTTTGCAAAATTTACGCTCTTTTTTTGTTTATAGTGCATGATCAAAAAATCGCACAGGTGATCAAATAACACCAAAGGAAAGCTCTGTTTGTGGGAAAAAAAAGGACGCTAAATTCGTTTAGATACAGCGTCGCACGACCGCGCAATTGTCCGTTAAAGTCACGCAGTGCCGAATCGCAAAATACCCCCTGGTCAGGAAGGGGGTAAAATCTTCCGGGGCTTAAGTGGTTAAGGGGGAAAATCTTCCGGTCCAGAAGTTGGTAAAAAAATAATATAATCGGGTACTAATATTTGTAGGTAAAGTTGATCCAGGGAATATCTGATTGCTGCTCGGGGGATCAGGAAGGAATTTTTTTCCCCTGCTGTAGTAAATTGGATCATGCTTTGCTGGGGTTTTTCACCTTCCTCTGGATCAACTGCGGGTATAGAATTGTGTATACAGGATTGTATGGTTGGGGAGGGTATAGGATTGTGTATATGAGATTGTATGGTTGGGGAGGGTATAGGATTGTGTATATAGGATTGTATGGTTGGGGTGGGTATAGGATTGTGTATATGGGATTGTATGGTTGGGGTGGGTATAGGATTGTGTATATGGAATTGTATGGTTGGGGAGGGTATAGGATTGTGTATATGGGATTGTATGGTTGGGGCGGGTAAAGGATTGTGTATATGGGATTGTATGGTTGGGGTGGGTATAGGATTGTGTATATGGGATTGTATGGTTGGGGAGGGTATAGGATTGTGTATATGGGATTGTATGGTTGGGGAGGGTATAGGATTGTGTATATGAGATTGTATGGTTGGGGAGGGTATAGGATTGTGTATATAGGATTGTATGGTTGGGGTGGGTATAGGATTGTGTATATGGGATTGTATGGTTGGGGTGGGTATAGGATTGTGTATATGGAATTGTATGGTTGGGGAGGGTATAGGATTGTGTATATGGGATTGTATGGTTGGGGCGGGTAAAGGATTGTGTATATGGGATTGTATGGTTGGGGTGGGTATAGGATTGTGTATATGGGATTGTATGGTTGGGGAGGGTATAGGATTGTGTATATGGGATTGTATGGTTGGGGCGGGTATAGGATTGTGTATATGGGATTGTAGTGTTGGGGCGGGTATAGGATTGTGTATATGGGATTGTATGGTTGGGGTGGGTATAGGATTGTGTTTATGGGATTGTATGGTTGGGGCGGGTATAGGATTGTGTATACGGGATTGTATGGTTGGGGTGGGTATAGGATGGTGTATATGGGATTGTATGGTTGGGGCGGGTAAAGGATTGTGTATATGGGATTGTATGGTTGGAGCGGGTATAGGATTGTGTATATGGGATTGTATGGTTGGGGCGGGTATAGGATTGCGTATATTGGATTGTATGGTTGGAGCGGGTATAGGATAGTGTATAGGGGATTGTATGGTTGGGGGGGGTATAGGATTATGTATATGGGTTTGTATGGTTGGGGCGGGTATAGGATTGTGTATATGGGATTGTATGGTTGGGGCGGGTATAGGATTGTGTATATGGGATTGTATGGTTGGGGCGGGTATAGGATTGTGTATATGGGATTGTATGGTTGGGACGGGTATAGGATTGTGTATATGGGATTGTATGGTTGGGGCGGGTATAGGATTGTGTATATGGGATTGTATGGTTGGGGTGGGTATAGGATTGTGTATATGGGATTGTATGGTTGGGGCGGGTATAGGATTGTGTATATGGGATTGTATGGTTGGGGAGGGTATAGGATTGTGTATATGGGATTGTATGGTTGGGGCCGGTATAGGATTGTATGGTTGGGGTGGGTCATAGGTGTGCGCAGCCTATTGCATTAGGGTGTGCACCCCAAAGCCCAAACACATATGTGTATATATACTGACAGTGTCGGGCAGAGATTGGTGTCAGTAGGGCAGTGGATGGTGACTGTAGTTTTTTTCATTAATTTTTTTAAATTATTTTTTAGTTTTATTTATTTTTATTATTTTTTTACAATATTTTTAGGGTCTAAATAGGGGGAAATCTGCGCCACATAGGATGATTAGGGTGTGCCCAGGCACACCTGGCACACCCTGTGCGCACGCCTATGGGGTGGGTATGGGATTGTGTATAGGGGATTGTATGGTTGGGGCGGGTATAGGATTGTGTATATGGGATTGTATGGTTGGGGCGGGTATAGGATTGTGTATATGAGATTGTATGGTTGGGGCGGGTATAGGATTGTGTATATGGGATTGTATGGTTGGGGTGGGTATAGGATTGTGTATATGGGATTGTATGGTTGGGGCTGGTATAGGATTGTGTATATGGGATTGTATGGTTGGGGCGGGTATAGGATTGTGTATATGGGATTGTATGGTTGGGGCGGGTATAGGATTGTGTATATGGGATTGTATGGTTGGGACGGGTATAGGATTGTATGGTTGGGGTGGGTATGGGATTGTGTATATGGGATTGTATGGTTGGGGCAGGTATAGGATTGTGTATATGGGATTGTATGGTTGGGCGGGTATAGGATTGTGTATAGGGGATTGTATGGTTGGGGAGGGTATAGGATTGTGTATATGGGATTGTATGGTTGGGGCGGGTATAGGATTGTGTATATGGGATTGTAGTGTTGGGGAGGGTATAGGATTGTGTATATGGGATTGTATGGTTGGGCGGGTATAGGATTGTGTATAGGGGATTGTATGGTTGGGGAGGGTATAGGATTGTGTATATGGGATTGTATGGTTGGGGCGGGTATAGAAATGTGTATATGGGATTGTATGGTTGGGGCGGGTATAGGATTGTGTATATGGGATTGTAGTGTTGGGGAGGGTATAGGATTGTGTATATGGGATTGTATGGTTGGGCGGGTATAGGATTGTGTATATGGGATTGTATGGTTGGGGTGGGTATAGGATTGTGTATATGGGATTGTATGGTTGGGGCGGGTATAGGATTGTGTATATGGGATTGTATGGTTGGGGCGGGTATAGGATTGTGTATATGGGATTGTATGGTTGGGGCGGGTATAGGATTGTGTATATGGGATTGTATGATTGGGGCGGGTATAGGATTGTGTATATGGGATTGTATGGTTGGGCGGGTATAGGATTGTGTATATGGGATCGTATGGTTGGGGCGGGTATAGGATTGTATATATAGGATTGTATGGTTGGGGCGGGTATAGGATTGTATATATAGGATTGTATGGTTGGGGCGGGTATAGGATTGTGTATATGGGATTGTATGGTTGGGGAGGGTATAGGATTGTGTATATGGGATTGTATGGTTGGGGTGGGTATAGGATTGTGTATATGGGATTGTATGGTTGGGGCGGGTATAGGATTGTGCATATGGGATTGTATGGTTGGGGAGGGTATAGGATTGTGTATATGGGATTGTATGGTTGGGGCGGGTATAGGATTGTGTATATGGGATTGTATGGTTGGGGTGGGTATAGGATTGTGTATATGGGATTGTATGGTTGGGGTGGGTATAGGATTGTGTATATGGGATTGTATGGTTGGGGCGGGTATAGGATTGTGTATATGGGATTGTATGGTTGGGGAGGGTATAGGATTGTGTATATGGGATTGTATGGTTGGGGCCGGTATAGGATTGTATGGTTGGGGTGGGTCATAGGTGTGCGCAGCCTATTGCATTAGGGTGTGCACCCCAAAGCCCAAACACATATGTGTATATATACTGACAGTGTCGGGCAGAGATTGGTGTCAGTAGGGCAGTGGATGGTGACTGTAGTTTTTTTCATTAATTTTTTTAAATTATTTTTTAGTTTTATTTATTTTTATTATTTTTTTACAATATTTTTAGGGTCTAAATAGGGGGAAATCTGCGCCACATAGGATGATTAGGGTGTGCCCAGGCACACCTGGCACACCCTGTGCGCACGCCTATGGGGTGGGTATGGGATTGTGTATAGGGGATTGTATGGTTGGGGCGGGTATAGGATTGTGTATATGGGATTGTATGGTTGGGGCGGGTATAGGATTGTGTATATGAGATTGTATGGTTGGGGCGGGTATAGGATTGTGTATATGGGATTGTATGGTTGGGGTGGGTATAGGATTGTGTATATGGGATTGTATGGTTGGGGCTGGTATAGGATTGTGTATATGGGATTGTATGGTTGGGGCGGGTATAGGATTGTGTATATGGGATTGTATGGTTGGGGCGGGTATAGGATTGTGTATATGGGATTGTATGGTTGGGACGGGTATAGGATTGTATGGTTGGGGTGGGTATGGGATTGTGTATATGGGATTGTATGGTTGGGGCAGGTATAGGATTGTGTATATGGGATTGTATGGTTGGGCGGGTATAGGATTGTGTATAGGGGATTGTATGGTTGGGGAGGGTATAGGATTGTGTATATGGGATTGTATGGTTGGGGCGGGTATAGGATTGTGTATATGGGATTGTAGTGTTGGGGAGGGTATAGGATTGTGTATATGGGATTGTATGGTTGGGCGGGTATAGGATTGTGTATAGGGGATTGTATGGTTGGGGAGGGTATAGGATTGTGTATATGGGATTGTATGGTTGGGGCGGGTATAGAAATGTGTATATGGGATTGTATGGTTGGGGCGGGTATAGGATTGTGTATATGGGATTGTAGTGTTGGGGAGGGTATAGGATTGTGTATATGGGATTGTATGGTTGGGCGGGTATAGGATTGTGTATATGGGATTGTATGGTTGGGGTGGGTATAGGATTGTGTATATGGGATTGTATGGTTGGGGCGGGTATAGGATTGTGTATATGGGATTGTATGGTTGGGGCGGGTATAGGATTGTGTATATGGGATTGTATGGTTGGGGCGGGTATAGGATTGTGTATATGGGATTGTATGATTGGGGCGGGTATAGGATTGTGTATATGGGATTGTATGGTTGGGCGGGTATAGGATTGTGTATATGGGATCGTATGGTTGGGGCGGGTATAGGATTGTATATATAGGATTGTATGGTTGGGGCGGGTATAGGATTGTATATATAGGATTGTATGGTTGGGGCGGGTATAGGATTGTGTATATGGGATTGTATGGTTGGGGAGGGTATAGGATTGTGTATATGGGATTGTATGGTTGGGGTGGGTATAGGATTGTGTATATGGGATTGTATGGTTGGGGCGGGTATAGGATTGTGCATATGGGATTGTATGGTTGGGGAGGGTATAGGATTGTGTATATGGGATTGTATGGTTGGGGCGGGTATAGGATTGTGTATATGGGATTGTATGGTTGGGGTGGGTATAGGATTGTGTATATGGGATTGTATGGTTGGGGAGGGTATAGGATTGTGTATATGGGATTGTATGGTTGGGGCGGGTATAGGATTGTGCATATGGGATTGTATGGTTGGGGAGGGTATAGGATTGTGTATATGGGATTGTATGGTTGGGGCGGGTATAGGATTGTGTATATGGGATTGTATGGTTGGGGTGGGTATAGGATTGTGTATATGGGATTGTATGGTTGGGGAGGGTATAGGATTGTGTATATGGGATTGTATGGTTGGGGTGGGTATAGGATTGTGTATATGGGATTGTAGGATTTGGTTTTCATTATTGTTTTTTTGTTTTTTATTGGTTGAGCCTGATGGACTTGTGTCTTTTTTCACCCTGACTAACTATGTAACTATGTAACTATTCCTGGGTCCAATGGTAGGGCCGACCCTGCTTAGACCCTTTACCGAACACACCTGGAAAATAAAACTCATGCAATGTTAATTGAGTGACCGTGAAGATTGATAATTTGCTCGGAATGCGTAGAATTCTTGACTTGGTGTCTTGGTTTCCCTGCACCTGTGAAAGCTCCGCAATTCATAGAAGAAGAACTCTGCTACAATAATAAGCTGTAAATATAAAAGAAAAAAAAAATTGCAACAATTAAAAGTAACCAAGTAAACGTGTAAAGCTGTAGAAGACAGGAGAATGGGAGGATGGTGGTGGAGGACATTGATGGCCAAGGGTCCATGGTAACAGATGGTGTGGCCCTCATCCTATTCTCTCCGGATACAATGTTATGTCACCCCCCCACCGCTCGCTCACAATGACTGCAGAGGGAGATGGAGAGAGCTGAGCGGCAGTAAAAGACAAAATGGAGTGGGGGGTTGTCTGTCCCTTTAAGAGGGCCATTGTGCCTGACTTCACTTACTGTCTATTAAATGTATGGAGATCGCTCTTATTGGGTGACTTTTTACAAGTCCGGGATGTTTTCTGGTGACTTCCAACACCCTGGAGATTTTCTTCCTGCCAAAAATGCCGCCTGTTTTATGTCTAAATGAGGAGCAACAAAGAAGCGCTGAAATTGCAGGAATTTAACCTGAATTCTATGGGATCCGGGCCACACATGCTACAATGTAACCAAAAAATCTTCAGTTTTTTTCAGATATTAAAAGTAGAGAATGCAGATAGAAAACTTGTAACGTTTTCTAAAACAGCATTTCTCAAACTTTTTTTCAGCCTTGGCACCCTTTAAAAGTATTCATAATTCCCATGTATGAGCAGTATGTGTCAGCAACAATCCCCCCCCCCCCCAAGATGTATGAGCAGTATGTGTCGACAAAAATCCCCCCCCCCCCAAGATGTATGAGCAGTATGTGTTGGCCAAACCCCCCCCCCCCCCAAGATGTATGAGCGGTATGTGTCAGCAAAAATCCCCCCCCCCAAGATGTATGAGCAGTATATGTCAGCAACCCCCCCCCCCAAAAAAAAAAAAAAAACACAGGGCACTAATCTGCATGCTTACAACCTAGGCAAAATTTTTCCCTCCTCCCAGTACAAATCCGCCCCCTCTGTTGAAATTGCCCCCCCCCCAGCTCAAATGCCCCCCACAAATCCCCTAAAATTTCACCTACTAGTACACATCCCCCCCCCCCCCCCGCACCTCAAATCTCCCCTCCTAGCACTGATTCCCTCCAAATCCTCCTCCTAGCACAAATCTTCTTCCCCCCTTTCAACTCTTAACACAAATCCCCCTAAATCACCACTCTTAGCACCCCCCAACTTTCCCTTGTCCCAGCCCTTATTCCTAGCCCCCCCCCCCCCCACTGTTTAAAATTAAAAAAATATGAAAATCCAAATGTTACTTATCAATGGAAACTTTAGGATGATGCACACAACCACCTTAAAGAAATTACCTTTGCAACAGAGACTCAAGGTCCCCCCATCACATAAGAGCACCCCTCTTCACATCAGAGGTCCTCCCATCACATAAGAGCACCCCTCTTCACATCAGAGGTCCCCCCATCACATAAGAGCACCCCTCTTCACATCAGAGGTCCTCCCATCACATAAGAGCACCCCTCTTCACATCAGAGGTCCTCCCATCACATCAGAGCACCCCTCTTCACATCAGAGGTCCCCCCATCACATCAGAGCACCCCTCTTCACATCAGGGGTCCCCCAATCACATTAGAAATCCCCCATAACAGAATAGCCCCTCACCCCATTACATCAAAGGTCCCCCATCACATCAGAGCACCCCTCTTCACATCAGAGGTCCCCCATCACATTAGAAATCCCCCATAACAGCATAGCCCCTCACCCCATTACATCAGAGGTCCCCCCTTCTCATTAGAGACCCCCCCATTACATCACAGGTCCCTCTTCTACATAATTCAACCATCACAGAGCTCCCCGTCACACAGACCCCTCTTCCCTTATCAGAGCCCTACTTTTTGGCTCCAGCAGTGCAGGGAGGATGGGAGGTGGAGGTAGGGTTGTCACCTCATCCATTTAAATCAAGACACACATAAATTACACAGATTTTGTGACTGATTAAGGTGATAATTAAACTCACTTGATGCCTTATGTGCATTATGTCAGTCAGAACCCGTGTAATTCATGATGTCCTGGATTAAAGGGATGAGGTGGCAACCCTAGGTGGAAGAGGACTGGACAAGTTGCACTTCCATCTTCTCCTGAATGCTGGGGATGGCCTGGATCAGAGTCATGCATTAACATGCAGGCGAGCCAGCGGCCATCACCATAGCAATGAATGACGCCCTTGAGCATCGTTTATTGTCATGGTGCTGGCGACTTGCCTTCCCAAACCAGTGCAAACTGGTTTCTGTGCTCGCGGCACCCCAGGGGGACCCAGACATCACCCCAGGTGCCACAGCATGGGGCCTGAGAAGCACCGGCCTAAAGAAGAACCTTAAAGCGGTAGTATACCGCTTTTTTCACTTTTAACTACAGGTTAGCCTATAATGAGGCTTACCTGTAGGTACAATTAATATCTCCTAAACCGGCACGGTTTAGGAGATATTTGCAGTGCATGCAGCCGCTCACGCGAGCGGCGCATGCGCTCTGAAGGTCCGGCGGACCTTCAGCTTCCCTTGCCGGGAGCTTGCCGGAAAATGACTCCCGCGCGCATGCGCGGGAGTGACGTCATCGCGGCTCCGGCCAATCACAGCGCCGGAGCCGCCGAACCCGGAAGAGACGCCGTGGGATCATGTCAGCGCCCGCAGCGGAGTCCGGGGGTCCTTGTCGGGGCTTCGTTCTAAGGTAAGTAATTCATAATGAGCTAGTATGCGAAGCAGGTTTTTTTATTTTTTTTTTTATTTTTATTTTAGGTTTACAACTGCTTTAAGGGTGACTCCACACATGTGAGTAGAGGTAATGGGGTTGATTAAAAAAAAAAAAAAAAACTGGTGTAGCTCTGAATCAGATTCCAGTTTTTTTTTTTTGTCAAAGCTGAAGTTAGAAGCTGATTGGCTACCATGCACAGCTGCACCAGATTTTGTAGTAAATCACCCCCATTGTGTTTTTAGCATACTTAACTACAAAACACTTTACTATCTATGTGCCATTTAATTGGGATGATTGCCTAGAAAAAAGAGAGAGAAAAAAGAGAAAGAAAAAGAGAGAGAGAGAGAAAGAGAAAAAGAGAGAGAGAAAGAAAGAGAAAGAAAAAGAGAAAGAGAGAAAGAAAGAGAAAGAAAAAGAGAAAGAAAAAAGAGAGAGAGAAAGAGAAAAAAGAGAGAGAAAGAAAGAGAGCAAGAAAAAGAGAAAGAAAAAGAAAGAGAAAGAAAAAAGAGAAATAAAAAGAAAGAGAGAGAAAGAGAAAGAAAGGGAAAGAGAGAAAGAAAGAGAAATAAAAAAAGAAAGAGAAATGGAAAAAAGGAGAGAAGAAACAGAGAAAAAAGAGAGAGAAAAAAGAGAGAGAAAGAAAGAGAAAGAAAAAAAAGAGAGAGAGAGAGCGAAAGAAAAAGAAAGAGAGATAAAGAAAGAGAGAGAGAGAGAAAGAAAAAGAGAAAGAGAGAAAGAAAGAGAAATAAAAGAAAGAAAGAGAAAAAAAAAGGAGAGAAGAAACAGAGAAAAAAGAGAGAGAAAAAAGAAAGAGAGAAAAAAAGAAAGAAAGAAAGAGAAAGAGAGAGAAAGGAAAAAAAAGAGAGAGAGAAATAAAGAAAGATTCCATACTCCCTCTCGTTGTGTTCTGTGATTGTCGGAATGTATACAATGCATTACTAATTAATGTGCATTACTTAAAAGACAACAAACACCAATAAAAAGAAGGAAGAGTCATTCATATTTGAGGAGATTCTTCTCCTTCCTAGCAGCTATAAAAATAATGATATTCACAGAGACACTCATAAACCTGAATTCTGCGTGGATGTGGAGACAGAGGTGCGGTCACTGCGGTGCCTCGGCGGAGGGAAGATAGATTTTCCAGGAACGTTTGAAATATAAAATGTCTGCAAACTTTGAGTTCTATCTGCTGACATCTCGTTAGCTCAGAGCTTCATTTGTCCCGACTTCTCCACTGTAAAAGAAAAAAAGAAAATCTAATTGTAACTTTCAGCCAGGACATATATTTTTCTGTCCAGGGATTTTTGTGCTTTTATTTATGAATTTCTTTGTCCAAGCTGAACTGTTGGTGAGGTTTGGGTAATTCTTCCAGATTTGTACAGTGTGAGACTTTACCTTTGGGCTTTAAAAGGTTTCGTGTTTGGTCCCATGTGGCTCCAGTGGGATCTGTTAACCATGTCTGGATATGTGGAGGGAGGGCAGGCGGCAGCAGCAGCACACGGCGGCGGCGGATTCAGCTTTGGCTTCTTCCCCCTCAGTCTTCTGCGTCTCCTCCCTCCTCCTCCATGGTCAATGGCATGGCTTCTCCTTTCGGCCAATCGGGAAACGGGTCTCAGACCCGCTTCCTGATTGGTCAGGAGGAGGATCCGTGTGACAATAGCGAATTTTTATTCACTATTGTCACACAACTGGGTGGGCTCGGGGTGCAGTGCTCACTGATTTTTTTTTGGAGGGGGTGTGCTAGGGGGATTTGGTGAGTGAGAGAATTGGAGCTTGAAGGGGGGATGGGCAAAGATTTGTGCTGGCAGGGGCAGATTTGTACTGGGAGGAGGGCGAATTTATGCTTAGAGGGTAAGCATGCCAATTAATGCTCAACTTCTTTTTTTTGGAGGGATTTTTGCTGACTCATGGGGTTCAGTCAGTGATGATTTGGGGAGCCGTGTCATCTGCTGGTGTTGGTCCACTGTGTTTTATCAAACCCAAAGTCAGCGCAGACCTCTAGCAGGAAATTCTAGAGCACTTCATGCTTCCCTCTGCTGACCACCTTTATGGAGATGCTGATTTAATTTACCAGCAGGACTTGGCACCGCCCACACTGCCAAACCTACCAATACCTGGTCACATGATCATGGGATCACTGTGCTTGATTGGTCAGCAACTTCACCTGACCTAAACCCCATAGAGAATCTGTGGGGTATTGTCAGGAGGGAGATGAGAGACACCAGACCCAACAATGCAGAGGAGCTGAAGGCCGCTATCAAAGCAACCTGGGCTTCCATAATACCTCAGCAGTGCCACAGGCTGATCACCTCCATGCCACGCCGCATTGATGCTGTAATTCATGCAAAAGGAGCCCCGACCAAGTATTGAGTGCATACTATACTCAGGGGTGGGCAACCTTTGTACTCCAGCTGTTGTAGAACTGCAAGTCCCAAGAGGTACTGCAAGACTCTGACAGCCACAAGCATGCCTTCCCAAGGGAGAGGCATGATGGAATTTGTAGTTTCAGTACAGCTGGAGGGCCAAGGTTACCTACATATTTACAGAGAATAGCGCACACACGCAAAAGAAATGACTATCAAATATAAAGGCAATCAATAAATAAAAATGGGGATTTGGTCCCACCATATGGCCATATCGTTCTCAAGCCCACCACTTTGTCAAAGTACCCCATTATCAGTGGGTCCTACACTGTCCACTAGCAAGCAGATATAGGAGGAGTCCCTTATAGTGCAGTTGCACATCTCTCCCAGTAAGGAGTATTATCTCCAATGGTTAGAGAGGTTGGATTCATCTCTTTTTATGGATAGTGTAGGACCCACTGATAATGGGGTACTTTGACGCAGTGGTGGGCTTAAGAACGATATGGCCATATGGTGGGACCAAACCCCCATTTTTATTTATTGATTGCCTTTATATTTGATAGTCATTTCTTTTGCATGTGTGCGCTATTCTCTGTAAATATGCATACAGAATTTTGGGGTGTCACTCACTGTAAGCCATAATCATCAAAATTAAAAGAAATGCTTGAAATCTATCACTCTGTGTGTAACATAAAAATATAGGAGTTTCACTTTTTGGATGGAATTACTGAAATAAATGAACTGTCTGATGATATTCCAATTTTATGAGATGCACCTGTGGTACCACATGGGTCCAGAGGCGTAACTAGAACCGTCAGGGCCCCGGTGCAAGAAACCATGAAGGGCCCTTCCCGGACCCCTGGCCAGTGCCCTTCCTTTCAAGCCTGGGGCTCTTCCCACTAATTCTGGGGCCCTTTATTACAGTCCCGCAGCGGGACCCTTTCACAAGTCCTGAAGTGGGCCCCCTTCATGCCATCTTGGGGCCTCCCCACAGTGGTGGAATGCCAGGGCCTAGTTGCAAGTGTGACCTTTGCGATCCTGGAAGTTCACCCACTGGTGTCAGTAGTTTTTATTTTTTGGTACTTTAATTGTATTATTTTTTATCATTTTATTAATTTTTTTTACGACGTCACTGACTATGACTCTGTCCATTCAGAAATGGAAGGAGCTGGTAAATTACATATTTACCGATCCCTTTCTGGTTCTCTATTGTGACACATCCCCTGCAGCAGCTGGCAGGAGACGGGAGGGAGCACAGTGGGGGTGGGGGGCAGCACAGTGGGGGGGGGGGGGACCAAGGGAGCACACAGAGGTCCAGACACAGCAGAACACAAGTGAACTGGATAGGAGGAGTGGTGGAGGCAGCATACAGAGGAACGAATCTCCTCCATTTTCCTCCTGCAGCTACAGGAAAGGAGGAAAAAGGAGGACAGTGATTTCTCTACATGCTGCCCCTCCTATCCAGGTATATAGGGGAGCTGCACAGGCCCCCTGGAGCATTGGGCCCGGTTGCAATTGCAACCCCTGCAACCCCTGTAGTTACGCCCCTGCATGGGTCGCTCAAACCAAATACTCAAATCCACAAGTTAGGCCCCTTTCACACAGGCGGACCGTTCAGATCCGCCTGTCCGTTTTTTTGGCGGATCTGAACGGTCCCCCCATGCATCTCTATGGGGCATCGGATGGCAGCGGAGACATGTCCGCTAACACCCGATCCGATCCGTCAAATCTGGACGGATGGAAACCCTATTTTCCATCCGTCCAGCGGATCGGATCGGATGAGAACGGACCGACGGTCCGTTCTCATCCGATTCCCCCATAGAGATCTATGGGGCTGTGACAGCTTTGTCTCCGCACATAGTGTGGAGAACAGCTGTCATTCTCCTGCTCAGCGGGGGATCGGCGGATCGATCCCCCGCTGAGAAAAGAGGAGTCCGTTTGACGGACTTACTGTGTGAAAGGAGCCTTAAACCTCCTGCATGTCTTCCCACTACACAACACAGCAATGTGTTCTGCCCTTCCCATCTCAGAAGTTTGGGGGTATGTGATTCAGTCTGGCATAGAAATATCACATTTAGGTGGGATGATCATATTCCATGCAAATAGATTGTGAAAGCCTTTAAGAGTTAGGACATTAAAAGCTCATTTTCACAGGATCAGTGACCTCGCTAAACTCCTGAAAATTTCCAGCAAAATTTCAACTGAGAGAAAAAGGCTTCAGGAAAATGAATTACATGAGAAACGGTTCAACCATAAAGCTGAAATCCCTTCTAGAGAGAAATTAAACGGGGTGTTAGCCACAGCAAGCTCAGCTCTGACATCATACTACAAGTTATCTGGTGTGGAGCCAATCTCCTGAGTTATAAACTGTTGTAGTTTCTCTGTTGGTTAAAGGCACAGAGCCCCAACCTTTCGAGTGGCTTGCACAGAGCCCTGACCTCAAACCTACTGAACACCTTTCGAATGGCCTGCACAGAGCCCTGCCCTCAACACTACTGAATGCCTTTCGAATGGCCTGCACAGAGCCCTGACCTCAACACTTTTAATGTCTTTCAAGTGGCCTGCACAGAGCCCTGACCTCAACCCTATTGATTATCTTTCGAGTGGCCTGCACAGAGCCCTGACCTCAAACCTACTGAACACATTTCAAGTGGCCTGCACAGAGCCCTGACCTCAACCCTATTGAATATCTTTTGAGTAGCCTGCACAGAGCCCGGACCTTGACCCTACTAAAAACATTTGAGTAGCCTGCACAGAGCCCTAACCTCAACCCTACTGAACACCTTTTGAGTGGCCTGCACAGAGCCCTGACCTTAACCCTACTGAATACCTTTCAAGTTGCCTGCACAGAGCCCTGACCTCAACCCTATTGAATATCTTTTGAGTGGTCTGCACAGAGCCCTGACCTTGACCCTACTAAAAACCTTCCAGTGGCCCGCACAGAGCCCTGACCTCAACCCTATTGAATATCTTTTGAGTGGCCTGCACAGAACCCTGACCCCAATCCTACTGATTACCTTTTGAGTGGCCTGCACAGAGCCCTGGCCTTAACCCTACTGAACACCTTTTGAGTGGCCTGCACAGAGCCCTGGCCTTAACCCTACTGAACACCTTTTGAGTGGCCTGCACAGAGCCCTGACCTTAACCCTACTGGATACCTTTTAAGTGGCCTGCACAGAGCCCTGACCTCAACCCTACTGAACACCTTTCCAGTGGCCTGCACAGAGCTCTGACCTTAACCCTATTGAATATCTTTCGAGTGGCCTGCACATAGCATTGACCCCAAACCTACTGAATACCTTTCTAGTGGCCTGCAAAGAACCCAGACCTCAACCCTACTGAACACCCTTCGAGTGGCCTGCATTAAGCCCTGACCTCAACCCTGTTATAAACCTTTTGGAAGAATGTGAAGATAGAATGTGAAACAAATCATCTTAGCTAACATCTGTGCCTGACCTTACAAATGGGCATAAATTCCCATAGGCACACTCAAAATTCTTGCGGACAGTCTTCCCAGAAAAGTGGAGGCTGTTAAAGCCACATAGGGGAGCCAACTTCATAATAAATGCTATGATTTTGGGATAGGATACATATGAAAAATCTCATATAGGTGTGATTGTCAGGTGTCTACAGACTTGTAGGCATATAACGTAAAATATTTTTTGGAATTGGCTTTAAACAGCCTATTTTGCAAATGTGAACTTAAAATTGAACCCCTCGCTACTGGGAGCCAGAAAAATTATATACCGTATATACTTGAGTATAAGCCAACCCAAATATAAGCCGAGGCACCTAATTTTACCACAAAAAACTGGGAAAACTTATTGACTTGAGTATAAGCCTAGGGTGGGAAATGCAGCAGCTACTGGACCCAACTGGATCACCACGAGACCCAAAACAGGGGCTGCGGGCATGGTGCAGGGGCTGCAGACATGGTACAGGAGATGCAGGGCTGTGGGCATGGTACATGAGATGGTACAGGCATGGTACAGGAGATGGTATAGGCATGGCACAGGATATGGTACAGGCATGGTACAGGAGATGGTACAGGCATGGTACAGGAGATGGTATAGGCATGGCACAGGAGATGGTTCAGGCATGGCACCGGAGATGGTTCAGGCATGGCACAGATGATACAGGCATGACACAGATATGGCACAGATGCTACAGGCATGGCACAGGAGATGGTTCAGGCATGACACAGATATGGCACAGATAGTACAGGCATGACACAGATATGGCACAGATGGCACAGGCATGGCACAGATGGTACAGGCATGACACAGATATGGCACAGATGGTACAGGCATGACACAGATATGGCACAGATGGTTTAGGCATGGCACAGATGGTACAGGCATGACACAGATATGGCACAGATGGTACAGGCATGACACAGATGGTACAGGCATGACACAGATATGGCACAGATGGTTTAGGCATGGCACAGATGGTACAGGCATGACACAGATATGGCACAGATGGTACAGGCATGGCACAGATGGTACAGGCATGACACAGATATGGCACAGATGGTACAGGCATGACACAGATGGTACAGGCATGACACAGATATGGCACAGATGGTACAGGCATGACACAGATGGTACAGGCATGACACAGATATGGCACAGATGGTACAGGCATGACGCA
Source organism: Pelophylax lessonae (assembly GCF_965119305.1). Classification (NCBI taxonomy): domain Eukaryota; kingdom Metazoa; phylum Chordata; class Amphibia; order Anura; family Ranidae; genus Pelophylax; species Pelophylax lessonae. The sequence continues at coordinate 4,429,282 of NC_138778.1, forward strand.
GATGGTACAGGCATGACACAGATATGGCACAGATGGTACAGGCATGGCACAGATGGTACAGGCATTACACAGATATGGCACAGATGGTACAGGCATGACACAGATGGTACAGGCATGACACATATATGGCACAGATGGTGCAGGCATGACGCAGATGGTACAGGCATGACACAGATATGGCACAGATGGTACAGGCATGGTACAGGAGATGCAGTGCTGCGGGCATGGTACAGGAGAATCTCCGGTACCATACCAGCAGCACTGCCTCTCCTGAGGAGAGGCAGGGGCAGCGGAGGAGTCTCGCTTACCTTTCCGCCCTACATTTAAAAATGGTGCCGCCCGACGCCAACCTGTCACTGCGCATGCGCCATCTGCCCGGGAATAGCCGAACATGTACGGGCTTTCATGAGCGACGGCAGCGCATGCGCACTGACCAGGGAAAAGGTAAGTGAGACCGTGACTCGAGTATAAGCCGAGGGGGGCTTTTTCAGCATAAAAAAACATGTTGAAAAACTCGGCTTGTACTCGAGTATATACGGTAATATTAGTTATTTGTAAATTGGTTTCTGCATAATTCTTTCTTTTTTTTTTTTGCTCTACTCTTGCATGCCTTCCCCCTCCCTACACAACACTGTAATGTGTTTGCCCCTTTCCATCTCAGAAAAGTGGGAGGTATGTGATTTATTCCAGCATAAAAATATCAGTTTTAGGTGGGATGATCATATTCTATGCAAATAGATTGAGGAAGCCTGTAAGAATTAAGACATTAGATTCTCATTTTCACAGAATCAGTGACCTCGCTAAACTCATAAAAAATTGCCAGCAAAATTTCAACTAACAAGAAAAAAGGCTTCACTAAAATTAATTACATGAGAAATGATTCGACCCTAAAGCAGAAATCTCTTCTAGAGAGAAATGAAACGGGTTGTTAGCCACAGCATGCTCAGCCCTGACATCATACTGCAAGCTTGACTGGTGTGGAACCCATTCCCTGAGTTAAAAACCATTGTGGTTTCCCTGTTGGTTGAAGGCACTGGATGATACAGCGGGCACCCAAAGGTGGGTGAATTGCCCATGAATTACATAGTTACATAGTTCCATAGTTTGTGAGGTTGAAAAAAGACATCAGTCCATCCAGTTCAACCTATGATGTGTGTGTGTGTGTTCTGTTAACCGTACATTGTATACCCCTGTATGTTGTACATTGTATACCCCTGTATGCAGTGGCGGCTGGTGAAGTTTTAAGATGGGGGGGCGCAAGACCCCGCCCTTCTATTTTGGCCCCTCCCATTTCTCAGAAGCCACACCCCTTATAGACCCCACCCATTTTGTCCCCTGTATTTTGCTTGCGTGAACCAATTCTCCCAATATATCACATATTAAGGGCTCCATCAGTACTAGTATATCCCATAATAGGGAGCAGGGGCCCTATTATGGGATACACTGACAGAGTGGCACAAACCCCACAGTACAGGCCCCTTGTACAAACCCCACAGTACAGACCCCCTAGCACAGACCACACAGTACATGCCCCCTTTCAATGCAGTGACCAGCGTACATGCCCCCTTTCAATGCAGTGACCAGCGTACATGCCCCCTTTCAATGTAGTGACCAGCGTACATGCCCCCTTTCAATGCAGTGACCAGCGTACATGCCCCCTTTCAATGTAGTGACCAGCGTACAGGCCCCCTTTCAATGCAGTGACCAGCGTACATGCCCCCTTTCAATGTAGTGACCAGCGTACATGCCCCCTTTCAATGCAGTGACCAGCGTACATGCCCCCTTTCAATGCAGTGACCAGCGTACATGCCCCCTTTCAATGCAGTGACCAGCGTACAGGCCCCCTTTCAATGCAGTGACCAGCGTACATGCCCCCTTTCAATGCAGTGACCAGCGTACATGCCCCCTTTCAATGTAGTGACCAGCGTACATGCCCCCTTTCAATGTAGTGACCAGCGTACATGCCCCCTTTCAATGTAGTGACCAGCGTACATGCCCCCTTTCAATGTAGTGACCAGTATACAGGCCCCCTTTCAATGTAGTGACCAGCGTACATGCCCCCTTTCAATACAGTGACCAGCGTACATGCCCCCTTTCAATGTAGTGACCAGCGTACATGCCCCCTTTCAATGTAGTGACCAGCGTACAGGCCCCCTTTCAATGCAGTGACCAGCGTACATGCCCCCTTTCAATGCAGTGACCAGCGTACATGCCCCCTTTCAATGTAGTGACCAGCGTACATGCCCCCTTTCAATGTAGTGACCAGCGTACATGCCCCCTTTCAATGTAGTGACCAGTATACAGGCCCCCTTTCAATGTAGTGACCAGCGTACATGCCCCCTTTCAATGCAGTGACCAGCGTACATGCCCCCTTTCAATGTAGTGACCAGCGTACATGCCCCCTTTCAATGTAGTGACCAGCGTACATGCCCCCTTTCAATGCAGTGACCAGCGTACATGCCCCCTTTCAATGTAGTGACCAGCGTACATGCCCCCTTTCAATGCAGTGACCAGCGTACATGCCCCCTTTCAATGTAGTGACCAGCGTACATGCCCCCTTTCAATGTAGTGACCAGTATACAGGCCCCCTTTCAATGTAGTGACCAGCGTACATGCCCCCTTTCAATGTAGTGACCAGCGTACATGCCCCCTTTCAATGCAGTGACCAGCGTACATGCCCCCTTTCAATGTAGTGACCAGCGTACATGCCCCCTTTCAATACAGTGACCAGCGTACATGCCCCCTTTCAATGTAGTGACCAGCGTACATGCCCCCTTTCAATGCAGTGACCAGCGTACATGCCCCCTTTCAATGTAGTGACCAGCGTACATGCCCCCTTTCAATGTAGTGACCAGTATACATGCCCCCTTTCAATGTAGTGACCAGCGTACATGCCCCCTTTCAATGCAGTGACCAGCGTACATGCCCCCTTTCAATGTAGTGACCAGCGTACATGCCCCCTTTCAATGTAGTGACCAGCGTACATGCCCCCTTTCAATGTAGTGACCAGCGTACATGCCCCCTTTCAATGTAGTGACCAGCGTACATGCCCCCTTTCAATGTAGTGACCAGCGTACATGCCCCCTTTCAATGCAGTGACCAGCGTACATGCCCCCTTTCAATGTAGTGACCAGCGTACAGGCCCCCTTTCAATGCAGTGACCAGCGTACATGCCCCCTTTCAATGTAGTGACCAGCGTACATGCCCCCTTTCAATGCAGTGACCAGCGTACATGCCCCCTTTCAATGCAGTGACCAGCGTACATGCCCCCTTTCAATGTAGTGACCAGCGTACATGCCCCCTTTCAATGCAGTGACCAGCGTACAGGCCCCCTTTCAATGCAGTGACCAGCGTACATGCCCCCTTTCAATGCAGTGACCAGCGTACATGCCCCCTTTCAATGTAGTGACCAGCGTACATGCCCCCTTTCAATGTAGTGACCAGCGTACATGCCCCCTTTCAATGTAGTGACCAGTATACAGGCCCCCTTTCAATGTAGTGACCAGCGTACATGCCCCCTTTCAATACAGTGACCAGCGTACATGCCCCCTTTCAATGTAGTGACCAGCGTACATGCCCCCTTTCAATGTAGTGACCAGCGTACAGGCCCCCTTTCAATGCAGTGACCAGCGTACATGCCCCCTTTCAATGCAGTGACCAGCGTACATGCCCCCTTTCAATGTAGTGACCAGCGTACATGCCCCCTTTCAATGTAGTGACCAGCGTACATGCCCCCTTTCAATGTAGTGACCAGTATACAGGCCCCCTTTCAATGTAGTGACCAGCGTACATGCCCCCTTTCAATGTAGTGACCAGCGTACATGCCCCCTTTCAATGTAGTGACCAGCGTACATGCCCCCTTTCAATGCAGTGACCAGCGTACATGCCCCCTTTCAATGTAGTGACCAGCGTACATGCCCCCTTTCAATGCAGTGACCAGCGTACATGCCCCCTTTCAATGTAGTGACCAGCGTACATGCCCCCTTTCAATGTAGTGACCAGTATACAGGCCCCCTTTCAATGTAGTGACCAGCGTACATGCCCCCTTTCAATGTAGTGACCAGCGTACATGCCCCCTTTCAATGCAGTGACCAGCGTACATGCCCCCTTTCAATGTAGTGACCAGCGTACATGCCCCCTTTCAATGCAGTGACCAGCGTACATGCCCCCTTTCAATGTAGTGACCAGCGTACATGCCCCCTTTCAATGTAGTGACCAGTATACATGCCCCCTTTCAATGTAGTGACCAGCGTACATGCCCCCTTTCAATGCAGTGACCAGCGTACATGCCCCCTTTCAATGTAGTGACCAGCGTACATGCCCCCTTTCAATGTAGTGACCAGCGTACATGCCCCCTTTCAATGTAGTGACCAGCGTACATGCCCCCTTTCAATGTAGTGACCAGCGTACATGCCCCCTTTCAATGTAGTGACCAGCGTACATGCCCCCTTTCAATGCAGTGACCAGCGTACATGCCCCCTTTCAATGTAGTGACCAGCGTACATGCCCCCTTTCAATGTAGTGACCAGCGTACATGCCCCCTTTCAATGCAGTGACCAGCGTACATGCCCCCTTTCAATGTAGTGACCAGTATACAGGCCCCCTTTCAATGTAGTGACCAGCGTACATGCCCCCTTTCAATGCAGTGACCAGCGTACATGCCCCCTTTCAATGTAGTGACCAGCGTACATGCCCCCTTTCAATGCAGTGACCAGCGTACATGCCCCCTTTCAATGTAGTGACCAGCGTACATGCCCCCTTTCAATGTAGTGACCAGTATACATGCCCCCTTTCAATGTAGTGACCAGCGTACATGCCCCCTTTCAATGCAGTGACCAGCGTACATGCCCCCTTTCAATGTAGTGACCAGCGTACATGCCCCCTTTCAATGTAGTGACCAGCGTACATGCCCCCTTTCAATGTAGTGACCAGCGTACATGCCCCCTTTCAATGTAGTGACCAGCGTACATGCCCCCTTTCAATGTAGTGACCAGCGTACATGCCCCCTTTCAATGCAGTGACCAGCGTACATGCCCCCTTTCAATGTAGTGACCAGCGTACATGCCCCCTTTCAATGCAGTGACCAGCGTACATGCCCCCTTTCAATGTAGTGACCAGCGTACATGCCCCCTTTCAATGTAGTGACCAGTATACAGGCCCCCTTTCAATGTAGTGACCAGCGTACATGCCCCCTTTCAATGTAGTGACCAGCGTACATGCCCCCTTTCAATGCAGTGACCAGCGTACATGCCCCCTTTCAATGTAGTGACCAGCGTACATGCCCCCTTTCAATGCAGTGACCAGCGTACATGCCCCCTTTCAATGTAGTGACCAGCGTACATGCCCCCTTTCAATGTAGTGACCAGTATACATGCCCCCTTTCAATGTAGTGACCAGCGTACATGCCCCCTTTCAATGCAGTGACCAGCGTACATGCCCCCTTTCAATGTAGTGACCAGCGTACATGCCCCCTTTCAATGTAGTGACCAGCGTACATGCCCCCTTTCAATGTAGTGACCAGCGTACATGCCCCCTTTCAATGTAGTGACCAGCGTACATGCCCCCTTTCAATGTAGTGACCAGCGTACATGCCCCCTTTCAATGCAGTGACCAGCGTACATGCCCCCTTTCAATGTAGTGACCAGCGTACATGCCCCCTTTCAATGTAGTGACCAGCGTACATGCCCCCTTTCAATGCAGTGACCAGCGTACATGCCCCCTTTCAATGTAGTGACCAGTATACAGGCCCCCTTTCAATGTAGTGACCAGCGTACATGCCCCCTTTCAATGCAGTGACCAGCGTACATGCCCCCTTTCAATGTAGTGACCAGCGTACATGCCCCTTGCAGAGGTATGGCAGTGGGAGAGATGGGATCAGGCAAAGGGATGGCGGTGGGAGGGATGGTCATGGGATGAGGCAGAGCAGAGGGGGATGGCGGTGGAAAGGCTGGATGGATGGATGGATGGATGGATGGTCATGGCCCATGATGACCATCCATCCAGCCTTTCCACCGCCATCCCCCTCTGCTCTGCCTCATCCCATGACCATCCATCCATCCAGCCTTTCCACCGCCATCCCCCTCTGCTCTGCCTCATCCCATGACTCATGGGATGAGGCAGAGCATAGGGGGATGGCGGTGGAAAAGCTGGATGGATGGTCATGGAGGACTGACAGGACAGGAGGACCACGAGGACTCACCGGTGGTGATGTCTTCTTCCAGCAGATGACCTCCGGTGGTCTGGTCTCCTCTCCGGTGCCGCCGTCACTCCCGTCCGGTGTCCACCCGACTCCATCGCCCGCGGTCCGGTCCACTGCTGCGAGTGACGTCAGCGGGGTCAGCGTTGGATGTCCTGGATGCTGTGATTGGTCCAGGCTGGAGGCTGGACCAATCACAGCCAGGAATCCACGAAGTGGGGGTTTCCAAGGAATCTGCCTTGCGCCCAGGTTACGCCCCCCACGCCCCCCAGAAGGCAGCCAATCGGCGCCTCTTCTGGGTGGTAACCCCACCCCCCCATCCCCTCCACATCGGCTGGCGGCGGCGGCGGCGAACGCAATTTTTTTTTTTTCAAACTTTATTGCTCGTTTTGCAATCTTTTTTTTTTTTTTTTATCTTTTTTTTTTTTCTTCCTTTTTTCAGGGGGGGGCGGCGCCCTGGCGCCCCCTATGCACCGGCCGCCACTGCCTGTATGTATGTTGTACATTGTATACCCCTGTATGTTGTACATTGTATACCCCTGTATGTTGTACATTGTATACCCCTGTATGTTGTACATTGTATACCCCCTGTATGTTGTACATTGTATACCCCTGTATGTTGTACATTGTATACCCCTGTATGATGTACATTGTATACCCCCTGTATGTTGTACATTGTATACCCCTGTATATTGTACATTGTATACCCCTGTATGTTGTACATTGTATACCCCTGTATCTTGTACACTGTATACCCCCTGTATGTTGTACATTGTATACCCCTGTATGTTGTACATTGTATACCCCTGTATGTTGTACATTGTATACCCCCTGTATGTTGTACATTGTATACCCCCTGTATGTTGTACATTGTATACCCCTGTATGTTGTACATTGTATACCCCTGTATGTATGTTGTACATTGTATACCCCTGTATGTATGTTGTACATTGTATACCCCTGTATGTTGTACATTGTATACCCCTGTATGTTGTACATTGTATACCCCTGTATGTTGTACATTGTATACCCCTGTATGTTGTACATTGTATACCCCTGTATGTTGTGGTCTTTAAGGTGCCCATCTAATAGTTTTTTGAAACTATCGCTGCTCCCTGCTGATACCACTGCTTGTGGAAGCAAATTCCACATCCTTACTGCTCTGACAGTGAAGAACCCTTTACGTATTTTAAGGTTAAACCGTTTTTCGTCTAGTTTTAGTGAGTGGCCACGTGTCTTATTGTATTCCCTTTCTCTAAAAAGTTTGTTCCTTATGCTAGGGTCACCAGTACAGTATTTGTACATTAAAATATCATATCCCCCCCTCAATCGTCTCTTCTCCAGAGAGAATAAGTTCAGTGCTTGTAGTCTTTCCTCATAGCTGATGTCCTCCATTCCCCTAATTATTTTTGTTGCCCTTCTCTGGACTCTTTCCAGTTCCAGCACATCCTTCCTGAGGACCGGTGCCCAGAACTGGACAGCATACTCCAGATGTGGCCGGACCAGAGTCTTGTAGAGAGGGAGAATTGCTGCCTGGGCGTCGCTCAGTGATGATGTTGCACACCTGACTATATATATTACCTAATAGCTTGTAGTCCTTGCCCTTGTGAAACGACAAACAAACACAAGGGTGCACCGGACTAGTGCATTATCCTTTAAGCAGGTTTATTAAAATAATGAATTAAAATACTCACAAACGAGTTCTTCATAAAAAGCACATCAAACAAAGTATAAAATCCTCAGCATTGAAATCGGGATAGAATCGCCCCCCAAGCTGTACAGGCTTACGCGTTTCGAGGCAGCGCCTCTTCTTCAGAGCCTCCGCGTTGCAGTCTTCTGTTCTCCGTGTTTCTCCGTGCATGACCTGGCTTGGCTGACGACTTTTCTGGCTCTCGATCCCGCATCGACAGATGACCCCGAATCAGCAGATGATCCGGCATCGGCAGACTACCCGCTACTGGACACGACCCCGACTTGGATGACTACCCGCTTCTAGACTCGATCCCGGTTTGGATGACTACCCGCTTCTGAACTTAACCCCCGCTGTTTCTGATTTCGCTCCTCACTCTTGCTGTGCGTTTATTGTTGTTGCCCTAATAAACTGCTTTATTTTATTTGCATCTTCATGTGGTCTGGTTTCCTGGCACCCTGAAATATAGTCAGGCGCTCAATAATGGCATTAGCACTCCCCCAAAGAGAATACTCCCCACTGAAGCTGCGTGAGACTCAAAGAAGTTCCACTTCCATTTTCTTTTTTGTGTGTTCTGTCTCCCAGTGTCAAAGTACTTGTACTTTGTCCCATAATCCTATGTGCTGTCCCCTGCAGACCTTCTGATCCAGCGATGCGGTGCAGCTCCTTTATGGGTTGGATGGTGCCCAGCTTCATTCAACCCACTTTCAGAGAGCCCATCGTGTCAGGGCTCCGCCCCCTGCCCAGGCTGATAGGACAGTTGCTGAAAAGAGTCGCGCTGTATAATTCGATGTCTACAGAATTTAGAATTAACCCACGGCCAGAGGATGAAGAGGAGCTGTGACATCACTGGGCCGAAAACTACTACAAAAGAGTAAATATTTAGATTGGGTGCCGGGAGCTCCTGAGGATGGAGTTGGGCTTTAAGCTGGAAGGTAATGCTGTTCTAAAAACTCCAGACCAGACAAATTTGTTTT